>NC_092816.1:95985699-96296949 GCF_023375885.2 Dermacentor andersoni | reverse complement strand
ATGACCACTGTTACCATGAGAAGAATGTTGAAGTCATCTGGGAAAGACGCACAAGTGAAGGACTGGTGGCGGTAGCGTTCGTAGCTAACGCGATTGCTCACCGCTACGTCACATCTATTTATTGTTGGTAGCGCCTACTCGCGAGCTTAACGTAAAAGATGGACTTCGTTGCATTCGAAAAAAACTCAACGTAGCAAGCTCCGAGAACTTCTCTACAGGGGCCCGAGCACATGAAAACCGTTCTAAAATTCTTGACGTACAGCAAGTTGACGCACCAGTAATGAGGCTCCGGGCGCGAACTTAAGAAAGAAATTATAATAATCGGCGCATCCCACGCATAAGTGCGAATCAGTGATAAGGTGATCTTTCTTTCCTATTTAGTGAAATGTCTTCACTTCTTCGTGTCTTCACCGACACCGCTACGCGCGGACGCTAAAGACACGAGGTGGTGGACGTCATCGCTGCACCTTTGGGGGATGCCCCGAACCAGCAAATGTGGCCGAGTATCTTGGACCGCATCACGGCACCTGATAGCGGGCGTCTCCAGCACCTGTTCACCTCCGAGGAGCTTGGAGATTGTCGCCCTTCCGTCGCATGCTCAACAGTATGCGACGGCTCCTGGGCTCAAGCAACGAAGACTGCACATTCCTCGCGTGGCATCTTCTGTTACTGACTTATTCATCACTTCCTGTAGCCGACTTCTTCAATTTTCTGTTGCCAGCTTATTTACTTCCCTGTAGCTCAACGCAACTCGCTCAATGCACGCTATCGTCCCATTTTTTCCCTTGCCTTCTCCGCACTCGGTTGCATCTGTTGCCGAATTCATAACTTCTCTATAGCCGACTCCTTCACTTCTCTGTTGCCTACTTCATTTCCCTGTAGCTCAACGCAGCTCGCCCAATGTATGATCTGGTCATGTTTGGTTCCCTTCACTTCCTTCTCCGCACTCGGCTGCATCTGTTGCTGACTCCTTCATTTCCCTGTAGCTCAACGCAACTAGCTCAACGCACGCTCTGGTCCCATTTTGCTCCCTTCACTTCCTTCTCCGCACTCGGCTGCATCTGTTGCCGACTCCTTCATTTCCCTGTAGCTCAACGCAACTAGCTCAACCCACGCTCTGGTCCATTTTTCTCCCTTCACTTCCTTCTCCGCACTCAGCTGCATCTGTTGCTGACCCCTTCATTTCCCTGTAGCTCAACGCAGCTCGCCCAATGTATGATCTGGTCATGTTTGGTTCCCTTCACTTCCTTCTCCGCACTCGGCTGCATCTGTTGCCGACTCCTTCATTTCCCTGTAGCTCAACGCAACTAGCTCAACGCACGCTCTGGTCAATTTTTCTCCCTGCACTTCCTTCTCTGCACTCAGCTGCATCTGTTGCTGACTCCTTCATTTCCCTGTAGCTCAACGCAACTAGCTCAACGCACGCTTTGGTCCCATTTTGCTCCCTTCACTTCCTTCTCCGCACTCGGCTGCATCTGTTGCTGACTCCTTCATTTCCCTGTAGCTCAACGCAACTAGCCCAACGCACGCTTTGGTCCCATTTTGCTCCCTTCACTTCCTTCTCCGCACTCAGCTGCATCTGTTGCTGACTCCTTCATTTCCCTGTAGCTCAACGCAACTAGCTCAACGCACGCTCTGACCCCATTTTGCTCCCTTCACTTCCTTCTCCGCACTCGGCTGCATCTGTTGCTGACCCCTTCATTTCCCTGTAGCTCAACGCAACTAGCCCAACGCACGCTTTGGTCCCATTTTGCTCCCTTCACTTCCTTCTCCGCACTCAGCTGCATCTGTTGCTGACTCCTTCATTTCCCTGTAGCTCAACGCAACTAGCTCAACGCACGCTCTGACCCCATTTTGCTCCCTTCACTTCCTTCTCCGCACTCAGCTGCATCTGTTGCTGACCCCTTCATTTCCCTGTAGCTCAACGCAACTAGCCCAACGCACGCTTTGGTCCCATTTTGCTCCCTTCACTTCCTTCTCCGCACTCAGCTGCATCTGTTGCTGACCCCTTCATTTCCCTGTAGCTCAACGCAACTAGCCCAACGCACGCTTTGGTCCCATTTTGCTCCCTTCACTTCCTTCTCCGCACTCGGCTGCATCTGTTGCCGACTCCTTCATTTCCCTGTAGCTCAACGCAACTAGCTCAACCCACGCTCTGGTCAATTTTTCTCCCTGCACTTCCTTCTCTGCACTCAGCTGCATCTGTTGCTGACTCCTTCATTTCCCTGTAGCTCAACGCAACTAGCTCAACGCACGCTCTGACCCCATTTTGCTCCCTTCACTTCCTTCTCCGCACTCAGCTGCATCTGTTGCTGACCCCTTCATTTCCCTGTAGCTCAACGCAACTAGCCCAACGCACGCTTTGGTCCCATTTTGCTCCCTTCACTTCCTTCTCCGCACTCAGCTGCATCTGTTGCTGACCCCTTCATTTCCCTGTAGCTCAACGCAACTAGCTCAACGCACGCTCTGGTCCCATTTTGCTCCCTTCACTTCCTTCTCCGCACTCGGCTCCATCTGTTGCGAATTCATAGCTTCTCTATAGCCGACATCTTCATTTTTTTGTTGCCGACTTCTTCATTTCCCTGCAGCTCAACGCAACTCACCCTATGCATGATCTGGTCATACTCTGTTTCCTTCGCTTCCTTCTCCACACTCGGCTGCATCTGTTGCTGACTCCTTCATTTCCCTGAGCTCAACGCAACTCGCTCAATGCGCGTTATCGTCCCATTTTACTCCCTTGCCTTCCTTCTCCGCACTCGGTTGCATCTGTTGCCGAATTCATAACTTCTCTATAGCCGACTTATTCGCTTCTCTGTTGCCGACTTCCCTCTAGCTCAACGCAGCTCGCCCAGTCTATATCTGGTCATGTTTTGTTTCCTTCGCTTCCTTCTCCACACTCAGCTGCATCTGTTGACGAATTCATAACTTCTCTATAGCCGACTTCTTAACCTTGCTCTTGCCGACTCCTTCATTTCTCTGTAGCTTAACGTAACTCGATCAATGCATGATCTGGTCCTATTTTGTTCCCTTCACTTTATTGTCAGCACTAGACTGTTTCTGTTGCCCACTTCGACACTTCCCTTTATCCGAGTTTACTTCAATTTGACCTTCGTTTTTTTCCAGTAATAATAACTTTTTGTATTCAATTATATGGACACTCCAGGGGCATTTATGCTGTAGCTGTCGTCGTCGCCGTGGTATTCCATTGGAAGTTCAGGGGCGATAACACCGTCGCCGCGCGTCGTATGCTGTATGTGCGAGTGAAAGCACGCGAGGGAAGCCGACGACCGCGGCACAATCTGGCGTACGCTAAGAAAAGCGGAGAGCAAACGCGCCGTCTTCCGTCGCGCGAAAGGCCTTTGGGGGGATGGGAGGAAGGGAGTGGAGTCGGCGTTTTGCTCCGGCATCAACCGCGCAGTTCGCGACCGGGCGCATGGGAGAACTGCTGATCGCGGCTCAATGTCAGGAAAGCGGCAGCGCGGGAGGGAGGGGGGTTGGGGACGGGCACAGCTTCGACTCCGCCAACAAGTGCGTACTCTGCACGGCGGCACGCGGTCACGCGTACCGTATCATTCATATGTAGAACAGCGCCAAAAAACACGGACAAGGGAGGACACAGGACGAGCGCTGGCCTGTGTCCTCCCTTGTCCGTGTTTTTTTATCGCTGTTTTAAATATGAATGATCCGTACCAACTAGCTCGCACCCAAACCTTTCTGAGCGTGCCGTATCTCGAAAGCGATCTGCAGACAGCTCATACCTTTGTGCGCGCTGTGTTCTCGCCGCTGTTGCGTTGAAGCGATAGACCGCACGAAGGTGTCAGTTCGCTCCCTGCTGCTGCCACATTTGCTCACACCAGCGTTTTGAGAGCGTGTGTCCGTGCTCATCGTGTGGTGTGTTCATGTTTGCTTCTGCGCGCTGACAGCATGCTTGTTAATTCAGTTAGTAAGCTAATATTTCTAAGTTCATACGGCCGATAAAGCCTGCTTCGATAATCGCTAGCTACTTCGTATAGCTGTCCACTGATTTTCTATCGCGATCTATGCTTCTCCTTTCTTGACAAATCGATGAACATAAAGTTTTGAAAAGTACTTCAAAAGTCCGAACTTATATAGTTTTAGCCTTTGATGTCGCTTTAATAACGTACAGCAGTCGAGAAAAAAAATTAACAGTAATATGTTGATAAGCGAGTTGGTAGCGCTGAGAACTATTTTCTTCTGCAGTGCATCTATTGCATTGTTTCTGCTGCGCTGCATTAAGCTCCATAAACTACACGGAATCATTCCTAAATTCTGAACTCCGAAAAGCGGAATTGAACTGAATGTGTGTTGCATGCACTGCGTGATTCTGCAGGTCCCCTCGTCGGCTTCCTCACGAAGCATGTACCGCTGATGGCGTTGTCTTTCACGGGAAGCTTCGTGACGGCCGTGAGTGCGATAGGCTGCGCCTTCGCCGGGGACATGACGGCCGTCTTCCTGCTGCTTGGAATCTGCAGCGGTAAGCGTTTAACTTTTCAAGGCGAGGAAGCACAATCACTATGCGTTCGTCGCACTATGGCAGAAGCGTAAAACCAACAAAGGCAAAGCAGCAGTGAAGGGGTAAAAAAAATTATTGAAGGTAAAATGCCCCTAATCAGCACACGCGGGGTTCATGAAGGACGCCGCGTAGTGGAAGTCTTCGGAATAATTTTGATGGCCTGCCTCTGAATACGAGCGTTTTTATATTTTCCCTAATCAAAATGCGGGTGGGAATCGAACCCACGACGTCGTGTTCAACAGCAGAACGCCATACAGCTACGGAGTCAACGCCGCAGGCCATGCGGCAACGTTTCTGCAGCTGGACTTGTCCACTTCGGCATCTCCGAGGAACCAGTTCATTTGTATTACAACAGCCGCTCGACCAAGACGCACAAAGTTGTGCGTTTTGATCGAGCGGCTGTCGTAATACTTACACCGAGCGTTGCGTAGAGGAGTTGTCACCAGGTATGTCATTGATAAGCCCTTGTCCCGTAAACGCGTACACGGGGTTTTGTCGAAGTTAATACTGGCGCAAGCGGTTTGTCATGTTTGTACAAGTACCTTTACCTACGAACATACTTACGCGAAGTCGGCGTAAGTATGTTCGGTTCTACTGCCGGAACGCGTTGTCACCGGGAGTGCTGTCGATAAGTTCCTGTCCTACAGACGAGGACTTAGAACCTTTCCGACGCTAAAAACAGTACCGGCATTTGTCAAGCGGCCTTGCCTGTATCTAGACCTCATGCGTATCTGCTATTGAAAACGTGGCCACCGAGCCACTCCAGTTTTCGGGGCCTCGGTTCCTGACTACTGACGCAGATATATAGCTTCTAGTTTCTGTCCTTGGTTTCGTTCCAAAAACAATTCCGCTTTTTCTGTAGTGTACCTTGGATTCTGAAAGATAGAGACACTTCCCAGTTTCTCTATACAATGCTTTAATGGGAGACTCTCATGATGGTTACATCTACGTCTCTCTTGCCCATTTATAGATGTCATGAGCGATTGTTTCCTTTGCGGAAAAAATAAAATAGTGTGATCAGTGAGTCCCTGTAGTCGATCATATACCACATTATTAAAGAGTCAAACGTAAAAGGTACGCCGACTACAAACATTAATAGCAAGACGTTTTGGTACCCGTACGGGGGCCTCGTCGACAAACTTGAGACAATAGGTGCCGAAACATCTTGTTATTTTATTTGTTTGTGGTAGGCGCCCATATTACATTTGGCTATGATTAATCCCACACAGAGGAGTTTTCCTCAAACAATTGAACCATCTTCAAAGGAGAATTGGCACGTACGACTGCGAGAAACTGCCGGCACCGTTATATGTAACCAGCGAACAGCAATCTATTAGAAAAATCAAGGTTAGTCATATCAATGAGAAAAATTTTGTTAAATATCACCCACGCGCCGTTATCTTACGCCTACTGTGAGTCCGAATGAACTCGATAATCATCTGTAAACGGCATCAGCTTTTTAATCGCAGGTAACTTGTTAAATTAAAAGGAATATGATATGTTCCACACAGACGCGAGATTGGTATACTTACGCGCTCCGTATGAGCTATAACGCACGAGCGCGTGGCTAAGCGTTCTCCCAGTTTGGATAATAGCGCCGATTGGCGCCGTGTTCTCGACATAAAGAGAGATGGTTCCGCTGTTCTTGCTTCGAACATCACCCCTTCGTGCCTGATCTCGCCCTCTCTCCCAAGTTATCCCAGGCTTGAGGGAATATTTGTCCCGCGAAAATGGTCGCCGCAGGCGGGTGGTTCCCCTTGTGCGAGCTGTGCGTCATTTATGCTTCTGAAAGTGAGAGTTGTCGTCAGCTCATAATTTAACGTTTGCTTTATCACCCCTCGATGCGCCGTCACAGAGATTTCTGTAGTACTGCTCGACGCCTAATATACCATTTCTCTCTTTCTAAATGGAATCGCAATATAAACGTCGCTGCGAACTCGCTCTTTGTTATCTGCGGTATTTCACCGCACAGAAAGCGGCCGCCATCTATCCTGACCGTCTTCATCAGACCAAGTGTTGGCACATGAAACTCTGGGAGAGGGCGAGAGAAGGAGCGATTCGGGCCGTCCAGCAGGTCTCGGCGGCTCTTGAAGGACAAAGGCCGAGCGAAACCGACGGAACGTTGCCCCTCAGGGCGACCGACCGCGGGAGTAACACGCGCTGGAGTTGAGTAGAGACCACCCGCTGAGAAGACGTCAGGGCCCGCGTCACGGCGCCATTTGGTCATGGTGTCGTTCTGCAGGCGACTACATGAAGCTGTTTCTCTCTCTCTCGAAGCAAATGCATCGTAATTCTCTCCCGTTAAGTCAAGAACACCGCACTGGTTGGCGCCTCTATCCGACCTGGGAGCGCGCTTGGCAACGCGGTAGCGCGTTGTAGATCACATTGAGCGCGATAGTACACACTATCATTGAAGAGCAGTGTATGCACCTATGGAGGTCCTGCCCGTCATGTCTTCGGATGTCTGGGTTGCCCCCAGAGACAAAGAAGCCACGAAGGTGGCATTACGCCTTCTGCATTGCTACAGAGAGTAGTAATCCATGTCTAAAGAACTATGCCGCAGGTGCCTCTATGCAACCTCCGTCTCCCAATTTCCTGATTATTCTCACTTTGCGTATTTATACCATGCGCCTCCGTAATCACTGTCTGACTCATTCATTCCCTTAATAGTATCTTGAATTATAGCCTCTTTCTCTCTTTGTCTTTCTTTATTATTTAAGCCAAACTTCTTATCCAGATGTTCGTCTGACATTTATAGCGTCTGGCTTGTCCTTCTTCGCATCTGTTTTTATTACCACTAAGATAAAGTTACTATACCACCTAACCAACTGGCCCAACAATATTCAATTACGTTGTCTCGATTTCGCGTCCCGCCCCGTTCCTTCGAACTAAATTTACATTATTTAAATCTGTAGCCTTAGTATACCGCTTTCAACACCTTTCGCGTATACATAGTGCGTACACCCGAATTTCCTGTGTCAAAATCTTATTCACGGGATCTCAATCTCTCGTCGTTGCAGGTATCGGCAACGGCATCGGGATGTCTACGAACGACGTGATCATCGGCAAGTACTTCAAGCGATACCGTGGCTCGGGCAACGGCATCTACTACACGGGCGGCACATTGGCCGGGTTCGCTTTCCCACAGATACTGCACCTCCTGCTGCAGGTAAGGCGTTACTCGCGAGCCGAGGCCCACTTGCGCACAGTACGTCCTCTAGATTATGCCAGATGAAGGACAAGCGTACCTGTAAGCTCAAGGAATAGGTTGAAAGCCCGTTGTAAAACGTTAAAGTCCACCGCATAAAACAAATGCCCTATATTTTTCTCTATGACGCTCCGGTCACATGCCTCAAAACATTTGTTCGTGGTCCGTATATTGACACGTGACGCGTGTTGGTCATCTTGCATGCATCGGATGGACTTGTTCGAAGTTATCCTACAGCCCCTGAAAAATTAAATTTCAGATGTTAACCTTTCCAACTCCTATACATTCCTCTGTCCCCAGCCAATATTTCTGAAGCTTTTTAGGTTGGAGTGTGAATTGCATCGAATAAATTGTAAAAGCTTGAAGTGAACAGGGAATTAACCGAGTTTATTTGGCCTAGGTCATACATGTATACGTGACATTCCACTCTTTTCTGGAGCACCGACGAGTGAGGACTGCGGGACAAGAAAAAGGAGGACGTGAGCAGGGGCAATTCAAAGTGGGAGCACCTCAACGACGATATTTGTGTTCTCATCACTTGCGAGGACTCCATCTCTCTCTCGTGCCAACCCCTTTCTCTGTCGCGTTTTCTGGTCCCAAACAGCCGCCCGCTCTCATGTTGATGGCAAGGCCCAGCTTTGCCCTCCTTTGTTCAGACGCATCCTCATTCCTAGCAGTGCCTTCTGCCTGCTGGTGCATCACCCTGAAGAGTTGCAACATGCAGAGGGCTGTGTGACAAGGTCACCCAGATATGGTTTGAGTCCACTTTCTTGAAACTTCGATTGTTTGTGGCTTTTCTGTTCTTTGCCTTGGTTTTCTAAGTTCTTTTTATTTTTGAGATGTTTGAGTTTGTCAAACTGGACAACGAAAGGTTCTTTCCCACTAAAACATAGTTGACTTTAGGATTCTTGCCATCTTCTGGTTGTTCATTAATGTGCATACAGAGCGCAGCTTTGTTGAATGTCACATGGTGCTGTAATGAAAAGATGTGGTTGACAAAGCCTTGTTGCACCTCAAATTAGCTTGATTGATGTATGTTGAGAATCTTTTTTTTCTTTTTTTTTTACTTACCCTTCATTGTTTGCTAGCCTGACAGGCTCTCTTCGAACAGTTTTTTTTTTTTTTCAGGCATTGCTGTCTGAGAATTCAGCATCTTGCTGCATCCGGTGTTTGTGCTTTTAACTGGGATTGCTGCTTAGATGGCAACATTTTTTTCTACTTCGCCATTTTTTCCCTCTGAGCCTCTAGTCAACAAGTGGCCAATGCCACTCTAAATGCAGTGTGGAAATCCACGTAAGTGTGGTACACAATATCATTCCATATTTTTCTCTTGCCAGGCAAAGCCTTGTTCAAATGTTCAGGGGTGTAGAGAAGTGCAGATTTGCATGTGGTGTAGATTCTGGGATCGACATTGCAGCATGCATCTCTTCCTTAGTTTCACCACACGTGCGGGAGCATTTCAAAGACTATTTGTTTCTCCCTTGCATCCTGCTTCAAACCACTGTCACATTGTGCAACTTTTGCCATGTTTGTAAATATTTGGGAGATTCTAAAGTGCAGGGACCAGGAACAAATGTTAGAGTTTCCTTTTGCTTTCATTACTTCTTTCCCCCTTCTCTGTGAATGCATAGTTCTGCTTTTTGTTTTTGAACAGCTTCTGTATTGGCAAACATTGTACTAGGAACTTTTTTTTTTTTCTGAGAAGCATTTTTCCACTTGACCTGGTGAGGAATTTTGCTTTCTTGTGTTTGCATGGGTTTCTAGATACTGCATAATATATGTGCATGTTTCGTCAATGTACATACAATGAGATTCCCGTTTTTGTCGCAGTAAACAAGCATTGATGTACATACACGTGCATGTTCTTAGGGGGTTTCCGACGTATATTTTGTGTTCTTGTTCTGTAATTATGTTCCCCCTTCTTTTTCTTTGCCTCTCATTGTTGCACCTGCATCGCAGTGTCTGTGTACGCCTGTGAGAAAGACCTTTTCCATTGAGTTCTCGTCGGATTCCTGTATGTGTTTTCACGTGTAGTGGTTGCTCGGGTTTGCTTATATGTTGATTCGATACACCTCCAGCTTGACAGAAAGCTTTCGTAATGCGTCGGCACCACTCTTGACAGAGCCTTGCCTGGTATCAGTTCTCGTTTCTTGTGTGCACTCTATGTGTGCTGTGTGTTGTGTCCCTGCTGTGGCTTTGGAAATCAACAAAAGAGGAGTGGGTCTCAGCTGCGTGGGTCGGATTTGTTGGCCTCAATGTTTTCCATCGTGCTGGCGCGCGCAGTTGTTCTAGTTAAGTTAAAAAACTCTTGAACACGCCTGGGTGGCGGTGAAGCTTCTCTCTATGCAGCTGGAATAGTTTTTTTGCAAATAAAGTCCACCCTGGCTGCGCAGAAGGCAGCGTGTCGCATGACGAAAGAGAACAGTGTCTTTGAGCTGAGCACGCATGCAAGTCCACTGTTCTTTGTGTAGAGAGGTTGTAGCAAATGCCTTTTGGATTTCAGTGCGTACATAACTTTTCTGTAAACAGAAACATCTGTGGCCACTATGCCTCGGTTATCATTTGCTGTCTACTTCACCAACCTCAAATGTCCAGGCGCCGTCCTGCTCCTCGCCGTTCCTTTCTCTGCGTGTGCCGAGTCAAATTGCACAGCGGCGCGAGCCGCACGGTTGGTGTTTATGTATATTTTCTTGCGCTGTCACTTCGGTTAGTATACCACAGAATGCGCCGTCGAAGGACTCGTTCCGTGTGCCTGAAGTTGGCCGGCCTGCCCACAAGCACTGCGTGATGCAGCCGCCGAGCCACACAGGGCAATTCGTAACCACGCTTTTTTTTTTTCCTTTCGCTCGTCCCAATTTTTCGCAATTAAGCCTATAGACATTGACCTATACGCGTCGATGTCTAGCTCGAACAAGTCACTTACAGGTATGTTCATGGGCGTGTGACAGGCTCCTGTAGTACCTCCAATTTTCCCAGCATCCGCGGAGACGCATAGGGCAGCATGTAGACTTCGGACTCACATACTATACCTCCCTGATAGTCAAGCGACCCTCCGCCATCTTCCTTGGGAACGTCAGAAAGCTCCAACAATTGCGACATGAGACTACAGAATTCTGCAAGTCACTTTGGCGAAAACAAGCTGGAGTGGTTAATTTGGCAGCATGGATTAGAGATCGAATACCCATAGTTGTTTGTTTACAGACCTTTGAGGTTAAGAGGCAGCAGCAGGATTGGGCAGGTCACGTAATGCTTATAGAAGACAAACGGCGGTGTCCTAATAGAAATGGGCGTCGCGGGAAGGTATCGATGCTCAGTCGAGGACGGCAAAGGTGGCGCAATGTGGTTTTGAAGTTTGGCGAATAAGCTGAGTGGGCTGGGGCGAGAGTGGTATGTAATTGAAGATTGGCAGCTTAGTAGGCTGACGATCGGATGATCACGTACGCATGTCCACGACTGGTGTAAACATTTCACGGTATTTCTAAGGTCTTTCTAAGAAGATTTTAAGTAATATTTAAATATAGTCGTTTTGACATAAAAGGACGGTCCCTTCGGAGACATACCGCAAGTGGTGGCGACCATGAGGTGACGGGTGATACACGTTAATTAGTCGCCAATTAACACTTTTAATCTTTTATCAGCGCGTTCATCGTAATTGTGAAACTGAAGTGATCTCTCGGTTCAAGCAATATCAACCTTTGGATCTAGAAAATTGAGATTACCCCCGGAATTGTGGCACGACGAAATCAGAGGGCGCGAAACAGAAACTGGGAGGCTGCAGCGAGCGCAAAGACGCGCCACTCGAGGCGCCGCACTTTTACGTCACCCAGCAGCGGGCAGCCAGAGAGCGCTGGGCGCCATGCTCCTCAATGTCGCAGCGCGCTGGCTGCCCGCTTCCCCTTTCCAACTTGTGTTAGCGTAGCGGGCCGCAGAGAATTTCTCCTCCGGCCGTTTCCTCCGCCTTTCTCTTACACCAAAGTTTTTTTCTTTCTTTCTCTCTATCTCTGTACCAACGGATGAAAAGAGTTTAGATTGAGCGACGCGGTTCCCAGTGAAAATGTGTACATCTGGGTCGTGTGGTCTCCACTTGC
This sequence comes from Dermacentor andersoni, assembly GCF_023375885.2. NCBI lineage: Eukaryota > Metazoa > Arthropoda > Arachnida > Ixodida > Ixodidae > Dermacentor > Dermacentor andersoni. The sequence continues at coordinate 96,285,119 of NC_092816.1, read as the reverse complement.
AAATGATCGCTAAGCAGAAAAAGCGTTCTTTACAAACACCAATGAACGTTCCGCTTTAACCGGTTCCCACAGCGCTTGGAATCCGCAGACTTCGCCGTTTAATTGCGAGAGCAATTACAAAGACACTCAAAACGTAGTTCTGCTGTCACCGTCGCCGCCACCGTGAGCTTCCGTGTAAAGTCCAAAGGCGATAACACCGTCGACGCGCGCCCTACGCTGTATGTGCGAGTGAACGCGCGAAATATGCGAAAGCAGGCAGGAAGCGCACCGTCTCCCGTCGTGAGAGAGTCACCCAACGTCGCGACGCACTGGGAGGAGGGGAGAGAGGGGGCGGCGGTCTACTCCGGCTACAAAGGTCCATGTAGCAACTACGCGCGGTCACCCTGCCGTATGTTGAGAGCTTACTGCGTTGAGGGCAAAGTCTAGGTGCGTCTGCGACTCGTAGCTTTGTGCGTGCTGCGTGTTCTCGGCGCTCACTTTTCGTTCAAGCTATGACAGCACGAATGTCACTTCGCTCGATGCTGCTCCCGCGTTTCCTCAAGCCAGCGTTTTTACTGCGAGTTTCCGCTGTCACCGAGTCAGATGTGTTCATGTTTGCTTGTGCACGTGTGTTACCATGTTTGTTAATTTAGCTAGTGTGCCTATGTTCACAAGTTTATCCGGCCGATAAAACTACTATCCTTAGTTCGTATAGCCGTCCACTAATTTGCTATCGCAATCGACGCTTCGCCTTTCGTGCTAAACTGCGATTTCTTTCTTTATTTGCCATTGAAGTGCGGCACATAGCCAATGCCACATACCTGCAGTGACCCAAGTTCGGGTCAAAGTGGTTTAACTGAAGCGCGTCACATACGCAGAGTTACATATTCATCGACCCCGTTAATCTGACGGTTGTATTCGAACCTGGTTCTCCCAGCACAGCATTCCGATGCTCTACCCATTAGACCATGAACTACCCAGTGACTCAAGTTAGCGGAAAAGCCGTTAAGGACCCCGATATAGACACCAGTAAATGCCTGAAGTATCCCAAGAATGCCAATCGCATTAAAGAAAGTTTCGCGCAAATGCAAATTTCTTCTCACTCAACAGCTTACTACGTATCAACTCCTCGTTACCTTGGGTTTGAAGAAAATTCGTCTGGTGAGGTACCATGGTAAATGATGAAGCTGCGGTCACTAAGCAAGCCAAGGTGAAAGCGCAGAGACCTTGCGGAGCCCGTCCAGGTTCCTTAATTACACTCTAGTGCGAGCAAGTGCAGCCAAGAAACCCGTGTGGGTTCTGGAACGTCTGTGCGTCTTCACCCTGGCTTCGTAAGTCCCTAATAGAATAATCGGAACTAGTCAACCTGATCTCGTTCGACAAGTTCGCCTTCGTGTGGTCCCTCCCAATGCCGCGCAGGAGTACGGCTTCACGGGCGCCTTCCTCATCACCGGCGGTCTTATGCTCAACGCCCTCTCAGTGTGCATCATCTTCAAGACGCCACCCTGGGAGGCGCGCGCCAAGATCTCGCGCGCGACAGCTTCAGCTAACACATCCAGCGACGGAGAGCAGCGGCGAGGATCAGCAGCGAATCTGGAGCGTTCGACACAAGGTACACTCACGATTTTTTTTATTTCTGGTAAAACTAATAGCTTCCTTTGGCTTAACAGTGTTAAGGATCGGGCAGGTTGGTACTCCAAGATGTTACTTCGTAGCGCGGAAGCAAATGATGATGCAGATGAACATGTCATTTCGCTTCTGTCTCTTCTTTGTTTTCGCGCGACGAAGTTACAACTTTCTTTGGCTCTTTCGCCTTTTTTCACGGCAGCCGGGCCTTCACCGCCTACACAAAGGCACTGATGCAAAGTACACGTGTTTTCGCACAACTGAGTTGCGAAGTTTGTGACGCACGTGCTATCATGCGAGAGCGTTGGAGCGCCTGAAGGTTTACGCGTAACATAATGTGAGACAGTCATTGTAGAGAGGAAGAGGCGCTCTCGGGGAAGGGAACATAAAGAGGAAAGAAGAGAGAAATAAGTCTGTCGCGGTCAGAGCACACATATCCGAGAGCGGTAGGCAGGCTGCGTATTTACAGCTCAGAAGCCAGCCCCATGTCCTTCATATGCAACGCTCGGGAAGACAGTCCTCTTCTCCCGCCGCCCTCTCACCGTGTGGCGGAGGCGGGAGAGGAGGATAGCAACTAGTGGTTACCCACGCTGGCGCTCGGGTGGCTGGAGACACACATGACGAACGAACTTCTCTATACCCCCCTATACTACCGCTATAGATTTGCTGGTTATCGGCCTTGTTTCCTTCGAAATCATTGCAAGAAAGAAGAGAACTGTACATAAATACCCTCACTGCCACAGGTATACGCCTTCAAGCACATCAGTCTTTTATAAAGCGAACAGCTTTCTAGAAGCGCACGCCTGTTCGCTTATATTGACAGCATCCACGGTTTCTGCACTCTTTTAAAGCGCAGCGGCGCCCGTTCCTGCGGCGAGCGTCGGCGCCGTCGCTCGGCGTCATCGTAACCGAGCGAACGTGCGCAGCAACAGGATGAAAGAGCGAACGCGGACCGCGGATGAAAGACGGCGATAGCGAAGAGAGCTCGAGGAGGAAAGCGGGTGAGGAGGGTGCAGTGGAACCATGAGGCGGAAAGTGGAGCAGGAGCGTACGGCGAAAGCGTGAGAAGAAAAGCGGAGTACCGCGCCCGACGGGCTGTGCGGCGACGATGCCTACGAGATGGCGCCAAAGTAGCGCGATCTGTATGGAAATAAAGCACTGCATGAGCGGAGATCTGTCTGCGGCGGCTGCTGTGAATCGCTTCCAACGCGTCACGATTAGCAAGGCAGTCGGGACACATTTCGCTCCGTTTACAACGTGCCGCACGGTGCAGATTGTCCGCGCCAGCCAATATATCGCGAAATAAAAACACGTATAAAGCAGCGCTCAAATCTCGCATTAGGCAGTATCGTAATCGTCGGTGAATTTTTAATATTTCATAAAACTTCCACGTACTTTCTTGCCCCACTCTTCGGTTGTTGCTTCAAAAAGAAGAAAGAACTCGGCGTTTTCCCCTTCCATGCCATGCTCTGTTTTCTCCCTGTCAAAAAAATCCGGCCCACTTTTCCTTTCTCCATGAGGGAGCCTTCGGTTGATATTACTAAAAAAAAAATCTCAGAACTCCTTCCTCCTTTGATCAAACAAAATTAAGTTCTTTTCTTTTTCGGCCGCTGTATTGTGCGAATGAAATCTTATCGGGATTTTTTTGTCTCGGAACGACGGAGCCCCGCCTGAGCGCCAGATTTTAACAACTTTTATTTAGAAAGCGCCAGTTTTATTTCCCAGAGATTATCTCTACGAGAAAAATTTTCGGCAATTTCCGCTTTTCTTTCATTTGAGCGAAATGCTATGACCCATGTTTGCTTTCTTCTTTTCTTTTCCTTTTTTTTTTTTGTAATGAGAATGATGCGGTGGTCATCAACACAAAATATTGAGGTTGCTGCGTTATGAGGCGCATGCAAACGCCTCACGTACTAACGCATTGAATGAATTGTTGCTCTTAAAATATTACCACAAGCTTCGGCAAGCAGCAAGACAAAGACTGCAGCGATTAAACAGCCTGCGTAACTTCTACAGTATAGTATAAAGACGTTTACTCAACACAATAAAAATCTGAGATCCATAATTACTCCGCCACATTTGTACCAGGGAGCGGAAGAAGTGCACATTCCTTGATTTTCGTAACAGGAAACAATTTGATTACATGACGATTGCAAATGTGCTATATTGACGCTTTGCTTATGATTCAAAATTGTTTGCTGCATTCACAGAGTTTAAATCTTTTAATTGACGGGAGTTACCAAATTACCCGAACTCGCATTGCCGTTTCACACGCATACATGCGCCGATCGTGACGGCTAAGACTAATATTTACGAGGACGCTTAGTTGATGAGTCGCTTTACACCTAGCATAAAAAAATTGTGAAGTTGACAGCTAGCGTCAGCTTATGTCAGTCTGTAAGACAATATTGGCGCACGCTAGAACACAGACAAGGGCGGCAACAGTCTGCTGTGATGAAAACAAAATAAAATAAATTAAAAAGTGTTTTCGTGACAATTTTTAGTGTTTCAAGCAGACGTGTTTTAGTAGCAAAATTTTTTGTCGCATACAAAAATTCGAGGAAAGGTGTCTTGGGACAAGGAACCGAACACGAACTTATGGCCATTTAGCAACATAGCAGAGTTCTTTCTCTTCGCAGATACTTCGTTACAGGGTGTAAGAGCCATCGTTTCGAATACGTGTTCATTTTTCGAAAGATAACTATCAGAAGAAGTTGAATCCTTAAATGAAATACGAGTCGAATAGCAAAGCGCATTCAATTCGTATTCGGATAAATTTCGAACATTCGCACATATGCGTTGTCCGAATGCCAATATTCCATCGAGATATAAAACAATAGAACAACGTAAAATGTATTTTAATCTCATACTTACGTCATTTCTCTTTCTTTCGTTCATCATGCTCAAGCGTGGCTACAGTAAGGTTTTGCAGTAAGAGCTAGCCCTGTTGAACTCATGTGCTAAAGTCAGACGCCCTGTCACTGCTTAGGCCACACACTCGCATTCTGAGAGGTTCTTGTGCCTGGACGTGTCCACAGCAGCGTAAAATTTGTTGGCCCGCCCTTGATAAAATTCTAGCACTTACAGGCGACATTCTTATACTTGCGCAGTTTTTAGACGCGACCGAAAACCGCCAGGGCTTTTATCTATAAACAGGGACAGAGTCTACAGATCACTTCGATGCTTGCGAACGAAAATCCCAGAAATGTGCCAGCCTTATACTTTACAAAACCTTCGTGCCAAATGACTGGTGGACTACATGACTATATACTGACTTCGGTTGGTGTCCCCAGTCCGTTTTACAGCAGCAGCCAAATCCGGAGCCGTTTTCAATTTAAGAGGCACGCTATATAACAGCTCTCGTTCACACTACCAGAGCATATAATATGGGGCCGAGGCCTTACGGAGCCGCCATCTGTCGGAAGCGCCTCCCTTGCGTAGTATTAGGGATCACGCGGCGCGCTCCTCATAGGTTTCGCTTACGGCGCTCAATAAAAACACCACGCGGCAGCCCTCCTGGACCTTTCTGTAAGTACTCTCAAAACGAGGGAAGTTTTTTACTGTCAAAACAATAATATTGGGCAAACTGAAGCACAGAGTCGTTTACAGACACTATCTGTTTACCGAATACGTATACAGTGAACGCCACTGAGCGCGGTCGCCGCGATGGAGTCTCCCGAACCGCATTCTTGCGTGAAAGGTAGGCAAACGCTGAGAAAAAATCATGTGAAATATGTTCTTATAGTGGACTGTATGCATAACCGAATGGAGCATAGCAGAATGAAGCCTCAATGCAGCGATCGCACGGGTTCGCAGCGACCGTCTGCGCGTCTCCATGTATGTCCGCGCACAATGTTTTGCTTTCGCTGTGAGCGCGTTTTCGCACCGTGCCGTGAGCTTTAGGCCGCAGCGTATGAGCATTTGACAGCACACTAGCAACCATTGTTGCGTGAACGCTATCACAACTGTTCAAAAATAATTTCGGTATAGAGACTCCGACGCCTACGGCGACTGTGATGTGCCGTTACGACGATTGAACCTTCTATTTTTGTCGTCTAAATTCTTGGACATTTCAGTATTATTTCTCAAGTCGCGTCGCACTGTATGTTCTTCTCAGCGTGCGATTTCCCTCTGCTTCTTTTTCGTAAGCTAGTACATTAATTCATAACACAAACATGACCATATGTCATGCCTTTTTTTAATGTTCCGTTCCAGTGAACTTGCCAGTATCTAGCATCAACAAGTTCATGGACCAAACCGTCATGACATTAGCCGGGCAGCGGGTGCAGGAGAGTTTCTCAGTACGCGTTTTCTTCTGCTCACCGAACATCGCAGTCCCGGCGCCGTAGCAGAAATATTCCTTGCGTCTGTGCTTGCTGCATACCCTAGTTGCAGCCGATGGCTGTCTGCCAGTTCTAAGCTTCGCGAGCCAAGCTTCACGCAGCTTGTCCTGCGGCTACGTGTGAATAAGGCCGACACCGGGCTCCGTTGCGTGCGTCAGGCACTGCGGCACCGAGCAGTAGCCTACCATGCTGCACGCCTCCAAAGGTAGCCACTACCTGTTAGAGTACTTTCAAATGTTGTCAAGCCAACACCCAAGGCGGTAGAGCCTCACCACTTAATCAGAACCACAGCGCAGCTGGGACCTTAAACTTTCGTTTTCAGCTCGCTTCGGCGCTTCCGAAGCAGCCGACGTGGCCGCTGTGTCCATGTGATCCTTCATGCCACGTCACGCCGACGGTGGCGCCAGCTTTTCCAGTGGTGGAGCTCGCCCCGATACCTCGGTCGAACGCCTATCGCCTTTTCAGAACGAGAGCGAGCGACAACGTTTACGAGGGCTTGGCCGCAACGCTGCTAAAAAACATGTCTCTGAGCGTGGTTGAAGGAACAAGCTTCAGAACTCTACCCTTATCATATGCAGCTTGCCGAAGCAGCGTGACGGCAGCACAAGACTTGGAAGGCACCCTGGCCAAATATCCCACAGTGCACGCACTGTGAAAATCTATTTCGCGGACTGAGCAAGCCGAATGCTTTTCGAGGGCACCTTTTCAACTTATGAATTAAATTGCTCTTTCTGCGAGTGACGTCGTTTTTTTTTTCCATGCACCAGTGGAGTGCAAAGTACTCTCAAGAAAGATTTATATATTTGAAAAGCAAGTATGCTCCGTTTATGGAGTCACATTCACGCCTTTCGTATACTCTTCGTTTTTTTTTCTCGTTTTTTTTTCTACAGTACAGCTTAGCTGAATATTTCACAGCGCTCGAAAACGACCATCCAAAGATCTAGTAAGTTGCAACGCATATGAACATGTAACTAAGAAAATAATTAAATCCTGGGGTTTTCGTGCCAAGACCATGAACAAGTAGCATCACAAGGTTAAGACCTGATGATCGATGGTGCCTTCATCGAAACAAAACGACAACAAAGGGGTGCGCGGAAATTAGGAGAGTGAGAGACCTGTGTCGGTTCTGCGGCCGCGATGCGAGCCTGCGGAGCAGTTGCGCATGCGCAAAGGGCCACGCCCGTAGTGGGTGCCAATGAGCAGTGCCAATGTCCCAACGAATAATAATATCGAAAATAAGCCTCTACACATCGCTAGTCAGACACGCGCACTTACACCTCCCAAGTATTGTCTGGCTGAAACTTCGGTAATAATCGGAAGAGCTGGAGCACGACGTTAAATGTTCAGTACTGATACTTGTTACAGTCCAAAAGATTTATGTGTTGTCTGTGTGCGTCTGCCCCGCCTGAAAGTTGCTTCTTTCGGAGAATTCGTCTTGGGAACTGACTTTAAGTAGTGCCGTATTGTCCTTTCCTTATTCTATTTTCTTTTTTTGCTCTTCTTTCCTTTTCTTTCTTTTTGTAAAATCTATTTTTTTTTCCAAGGTTGAAGACTGGGCGTGTTGGTATAGCATATTAGAGGTCCAATCCAACCTCTCATATCAATCCAACCTCTAATGCCAAGACGTCCAGTCTTCAACCTTGGCAAGTTTCGTCTCCACTTCAATGGGTTCTTTTAATTGCCTTTCTGTTCACCCTACCCGGTGGTGTGTTTCTCCTCTGTGTGTCTCGTCAAAATGTTGGGCAATCCAACATCTAATATCTACTTTCTATTATCTATTTTACCCCTCGCCACTTTTCCCCAACACAGGGTATAGCCAACCGGTCTGAGAACTGGCTAACCTCCCTGACTTTCCGTCTACACCAGCTTCCTCCTCCTCGTGGTCTGTCCAGAACCAGCGTATGGAGCGTCACGACATGGCCTATCGATTGCCAGAATTGCGGCGTCGTGGACGCATGATTAGCTGAGTCGCCCAAAGTAAAAAACGCGTGCGGACAGCACACACGTATGCTTTGTTTGCGCGCATGTGTTACGTGTACACTTAAACGTAGATATATGCAGCGGCTGCAGCAGCTGCCTCCCTTCTTTTCCGTTACAGTGGCGACGATTGATGGTACCTACAAGGCCGTCATCGAAGCCGGCACGTCCGCCAACGACGAACACAACGGCAACAAGTCCAGGGACGTGCGACTGAAACCTTCGCTGAAGTGCACGTCGATTTTGCAAAGCAGCGAGGATTTCGGCTCTTACGTGAACGTGTCTTTACCCGACAACCAAGCGGCCATCGTCGGAGTGTGTACCCGCGAAACCTCCGACGGACGTGCTCCAGCTGCCGCAAACAGCACGGCGACAACGCGCGAGCTTCCTCCCTGTCCTAAACCCATACAGTTCGGGCGCATTTCTTTCCGCTTCCTCAAGAGGAAACAAAGCGGCGGCGGCGACGCTCCGTACTCGCGCTTGGACGGCGCCTACAAGATTCAAGATGGCGAAGTTGGTAGCACCGGCAACCACGGTGGTGCCGTCGCACCACCGTGGTCTGTGTCCGAGCCGGAAGTCAAGATTCAATATAGCGAAGTTGGTAGCACCGGCAACAATAGTGGCGTCGCACCACCGTGGTCCGTGTCCGAGCCGGAAGTCATGATCGCCAACGGATGTCCCGAAGCCGTCGCCGTCGACGCCGCGGTCAAAGGACTCTGTCGCCAGACGTCGGTCCGTCAAGACGCTCTGGAGGCAAGCGGCAATGCCGGGGGCTCGTCGTACTGGAGCTTCCTTCGGGCGCCCGTCTTCTACATGGTGGCCGTGACGTGCGCCTTCTCGGTCTACACGCTTCTGGTTCTGATGATCCTCGTCGACTTCGCGATCGAAAAGGGCTTCACGCGCCGCGACGGCGCAGTGTTTCTCTCGGTGTCCGCCATCGGCGACGCCTGCGCCCGTCTCGTGGCCGGCGCGCTGTCGGACCGGGCCTTCTGTGACCGGCGCGTGCTGATAAGCGCCAGCGCGATGCTCACGGGCGCGCTGTGCGTCGCGATGCCCAGCATGCGACCCGACCGCTATGCGGTGGCGGTGCTCATGTGCGCGTTGCTGGGCAGCACCAACGGCACTGTGGCCGTGCTGTTCGTGCCCGTGCTCGCCGACCAGCTGGGAGTGGAGAACTTGGGACTTTCGTCAGGCATCACCCGGTTCGGGATGGGTCTCGCTTACATGGCGTGCCCCAAGATCACCGGTAAGCGTGCAGCAGTATATATACGGTTTATGGAACACTAATTTTCCTCCATACAGCAATTGACAACTCTAGAAACTGCTACTTGAGCTGGCAACACTGTACAAATAAACAAAGATGGCTACGCGGCAGCCAGGTTCACGGCGGCTCTTTCGCTTGTTGCGGTGGTCGTATTTCTCTTCTGCGGCGTCGAATCGAGGTGTCTCGTGGAAGCAGAAAGAGGCCTTGCTGCCGATCACCTAATTTTGATCAGTCTCAAAGATATGAGCGACGAAATTGCGGAAATAGTCGTGCTGTGCGCGCAAACGTCCGGCCTGCCCAGCGAGCCGCATCAGATTATATTAAACACAGAGCTTTTCAAACGGGCCTGAGATTCGAAAAAGAAAGGAAGTGTTTATGCGTTGCTGGCCTCCGAAAGGTGCAAGCACTTGTTCGCGTGGTAGCTCCACTGCCACAGGTACAATACCTGACTGCTTTCGACCTTCATAATCAACTCCGCACAGCTACTCGTGTTGCAGTATACCACATATAGCATCCCCCAATGTATAGGCAGCAACGTCTGTCGTGCTTTCAGAAGCTAAATACAGATGTTCTGCACGGATAGAACAAGGCTAAAAACAGTAAAGTTATCTGCTCAATGTGTATTGGGATAAAAACAAGAGTTCCGTTTGTGAGTCTGGGTGCACCTTTTTTTTTAATAATTAGCTGATACACAGCCGACACCTGCCGCCTGTAGAAGTTCTCAACCCCGATGAAACGTGAATAACAACCAACTGAACCATGTTGAATTTCCTCCAACAGGTTTCTGAAATTTGGCGAGGCTTTTCTTTTGGCAAAGTGAGTTATCAGTGTAAATACATGACTTAGAAATGAATTGAACCAGATGTAACGGAAATTAACTCTGTGCACAGTGTCAGAAAGCAAAGTAGTGGCGCTGTGCGCACGCAGGTCGAATGCTTCAAAGTTGGAAGAGCGCTGTTTGCATTTGCTTCGAAATTTCTTGCGAGCAAATACTTTGGCAACTCACCGAGTTGAATGTGAACACAGCACCTTCTGCTTGTACTGCTATAGACTAAAGCATAATATGAAAACGATATGTCGCTTCGCGGCATAACATGTGTCTTGACCAACTTCGGACCTTCCGAGGCAGTTACAATTCCTGCTACCGTGCCTGCCGACAAAAGTATATTAGCGAGAATATTCCTGCTGCTTAAAGCAGTAGTACCACTAAACCTGGGGCAGAAGACTATGAACGAACAAAAACCAAATGAAGCTTAGGCGTACATCACTATAATTTATCAAAGCGTATGCCTAAACAAAGTACACTCTGCCGTTTGAAACGCCAGCAAGATATCTAAATTAAACAAAAGGAAAGCAATGTTCTACTCGCAGGGAATAAAGAAGTCGATACGAGTGAAGTGTATTGATACTGGTATAGTGGTTTTTGGAAGTTACCGCAAGAAAACATGGAACTTGAAGAAAGGGACAACACGAAGCGGTACTGGCAACTAATGATTTAATGAAACAAACGCTGAGCTTATATAGATCAGACACACGCGTGCACCCAAAAAGCAACGTAAAAACCAATAAATACACACAGCGACCTTAAACAAGGGTGCGACACAAAAACTAAGATAAATGCAAACAGTCTTAGGCACCAAACACGTGTGTATCACATGGAAAGAAACAAAAGTTATTTCTGAGAAACCACAACTAACAGCGAGCTAAGGCAATTACCATCCTTAAAGCGTCGCATGGCCACTTGCCTCTGCAATCGCCCTTTCCAGCTGGCCACTTTTCTCTGCCGATTATCTCAGTCTTTGAAAAAAAAAAAAAAAGGTGAGCAGCCCAAGCAACTACGGCAATAAATAGCCAAGTTCGACCCTCCAGCAGCCCCCAAGGAACGCTCATGCTCACGCAAGCAAATGTTAACGCACCTACCGGTTTGCCCAATGTAATGTCTGCCGCATTTTAGTGGAATTTTATATATGACACATGTCGTGCAAGGCACATTCGAATTTATAAGCTTGATTTCACAGGAGGCCAAGCCCGTGCTTCCTCTTTCCACGATGCTGCACAACTTTGAAGCTTGGCGTTCCTTTCATTAAATCATCAGTTGTCAGTACCACTTCGGGTTGTCCCTTTCTTCAAGTCCCATGTTTTCTTGCGCTAACTTCCCAAGATCATGGAATAACCAACTGGCCGACACCCACACTCTCCTATGTTGCGGGTATAGTATCAGTCACCCGTTTCCAACGCGCAAGTTTCTTATCCAAGTTGCTCTCCGATGCGCATCATCTGCTTCCTAGAAATGATGAAATCATACACTGCCATCTTTCCACTGCGATGATATGCGTAATAGTACACAACAAAAGTCTTTCAACATCGGTCTTTTTTCATTTTCGGGCTTGTGCGCGGCGGCATCACGACGATTTGAGAACTACGAGGCATTCAGCGCATGCTAATGTTACTGTATAGGCTCCATCCCTAGAGGGAGCTAGTACAGTAACTATAGCGCATGATAGGACACCCTCTTTCGCTTCAAATCTGAAACTGGATCGACTGTTTCTGTGCGCGGCCGCTAGGTAGCGCGCATTTACTTGGAGTCGCCAACAGTAGCTCAGTAGAATATGGTTGGTCACTATTATCAACAAGAGCTCCGTGTCCTCTCTGATTAAACTCTAGGCCACAAGATAGCGCTATCAGCACTGTTGCCGAGACTGTGTGGAGCTGGCGCAGACAACCTTCATAGGTGCGCATATGAAGGGTGCTACCGTCCACCTTTCGAGTTAACTGTATTTCCACAATGGCCAACACGCTTACTGATATGCTAAAGCTCGCTGACTCCCGCGAAAGCATTTTTTTCATGATAATTTCGAAGGAGTTTTTGGTTCACATAGACTAATTTCTAACAGCAGAATACAACTATAAGACTTCATCAAGGTAAACACGACATAAGGCCAGCCCATTGCAGTGTGTTCCTTCGTACAGTGATGTGCACAGAAGTTTCATTGTGCTCGAAATATCGTGGCTCGCACACACACCATGCATCAGAGGCATTAGATTCCCAGTTTCATGGCTGTGTGTTATACATTGTGTTGTGGTCCTTGATCCCGCTATTCTATCTTGAGGTACGAAATGAAGCCGAGGGGGAAAAGAAAGATAGTTGGTCTCCCACAGTAACTTGCTGTTTTTTTGTTTTTTTTGTGGGTACAAAACTGTTGCATGAAGGCATGAAAACCAATTTTAACACATCAAGGTCAGCCTAAAGCATCATTTCAGCCATCAAATATTTTTTCCGACAAGTATGGAAGTGCTTCAGTAATATTTGCTTTATTACCAAGTGTTCTCTTTAAAAATGGCTGTACCGTCATCAGCAGGACTGGATGCACAATTTCTTTGCGCACGTTTTTCTTCTCTTCCTCAGGTTACTACAAGGACGAAATCGGGTCATACGATGGACTACTTCACATGATCAGCATTGGCTCTTTCTTGGTGTGCGTAATGTGGACAACGGACTTCATTTACAGACATCTCAAAAGATGCCGGACGAATAGTGCATCTTGACATAGCATGCTTGACGTGATAATACCATAGACATTTGCTGATCACATAGCATTTGCTGTGCAGACAGTGGGTTGTGCCTTGAAAATCCTGACCTTTCTTGTGTACAATACAAAATGTCAGTGCAGGATCCTTCTAAGATGCCCTTTTTTAAATAAATGTTTAAGAAAAAAATAGAGTGCTGTACTGCAATTAATCACCAGATTCCTGTACGTGATTCCTTGCTTTTTCTCATGCGGCATGTGGCTGTACACCCTTTGCAATTTCAAAGCTGCCTTTGCAAACAACCATTACACGAAGCCATGTTTAGTTAAATATCCACGAATTTCAGGAAGCCAGACAGGTTTATGACATGATGAACAAAAGAAAGGGCGATAACGCATATCACAGGCACTTGGAAGCAACCATAAAGACATTATGCAATTTGCAATGCCACTTATACTATCAATACAAAACACAAGCGTGTAAAATCACCACCAAATTGGTGTTGACCATGGAGTGACGGGTAGTATGTGGCAATCAGTTATTAAGAAAAATCTATTCTCTTTCAAACTTATAATTTGACTGGGCTCATCGTAATTAGGAAATTACATGCTGTATAAGCTTTTGGGTTCGAAAGAATGCGATTACCTGCGGAACTGTGGCACAACGAATCTCATCTATCAGAGTGCGTGAAACCGAAACTGGGAGGCTGGAGAAAGTGAAGCCGCGCCCCTCGAAGTGACGTTCTGCTTACGTAACCCAGTGGCGGGCATCCAGCGAGCTGTAGCTCTGTGCTCTTTGTTGTCGCAGCGCGCTGGCTGACGCAAGCAGAACGTCACTTCGAAGGACGCGGCTTTACGTCCGCTGCAGCCTCCCAGGTTCAGTTTCATGCACTCTGATAGATGAGATTCGTTGTGCCACAGTTCCGCAGGTAATCACATGTGTTCTACAGCGAAGCTGTATATGGCGAGGTCGCCGTGTATTTTTATATGGCTAAAACCCCCATAAGTAAGCAAAAAATGCATTGGCTCAAAGCCTCGTAGGCAGAGACCACAAGCACTCAGCAAAGTGAAGCAAACAGTGCTTATGCATTCTTTCTAATCACGTATACAACATAGAGAACAGCATGTCAAAAACTGTCATCAATGGCTTATACCCTCATAAGGAATGGCTCATACCCCCCTAAGCAAGCAAGAAATGCAATGGCTCAAAGCCCCGTTAGTTTCAATTCGTTTGTGAACCGCACGTGGACTCACGAGCTGGAGGCGTTGCCATATGCGCAAAGGACAAAATGTATGTATATTTCTCCTCTAAACTCGCAAGAGGAAAATGCCAGCAGCTGTGCGGGTGGATGTCTGTGCCATATAAATGAAAGACGAAATTGTGATATCTACTGTGCATATATCTCCAGGCACATTGAAGTGTGATACTGAGAAGTTCATGACCACGCACTTTGCGTGGGTTAGTCGTAATGACCTGCGATCATCGTTGGATACCAAACCGCAACTTTGTTCGTTTAATTTAGATGAAGCAGCGGTGGTTATAGGCAAAAGTTGCGGGGGTCGCCAACGGCAATTCGTCACGAAAATCTCGCCCTTGACATGTTCTTACCTGTATACCACATATATATCAGGGACCTGGAGTAAGGTCACGCGTACGGGCTGGACTTAGGGCTGTGTGCGTAAAGCGGAGCTTGGGTCTGCGGGCGAACAGCAGGCAATTATCGCGCACGCCTGCCAACTTCGCGCGTGCGCTTGTTTGGAAGGTGCAGCGCAAGCTTGTGCGCAGATTTTGCACAGCAAATTCTAGATGAACAGAGTCGCAGAGTCTATGCCGCGTGCGCGTTATCGGCACTTCGCGACAACGCGCGACACGTCGAGCTGCACGACGGGAGAATGCGAAACTCACCAGCGGTTGCGACTATCACGAAATTTAAAGTATACATATTTTGTTAAGTACAATTACACACTGACAAAAAAAAAAAAAGTCTGCAAACAAACTTCCTGCTGTGGTGGCTTTCACAAAATTATTTATTTACAGTGCAGCATCTGGATCATTGGCAATTCTGCACTGCAAAAGCCTATAATTCTTCACTGCTTCATCATTTTACTTCTCTGCTCAAGCAAGGTAAGCGACGGTGACATAAAACATCGATCTTGGGGAATGTCTCGAGGCACTACGGACATTACGGTCGACATTACGGAGAGTGGAGACTGTCCAGACCTCCCGAGGTGCATGCAGCCAAGCAGACGATGCGAGCGGCGGACCAGTGGCGAACTGCGCTGGAGTCGCCTGGCGGGCACAGTCAAGCGCAGACTCTGGCATAACCTTCACTCATTTGCTGTTTTGTGTGCTTGTATCTGTATGGAGGAGATATCTGAAGCGGCAAATTTGAAGACCAACAAATGTGCTTTCCGACGAGACCAAGATAGCGGCGCTCAGAGGCGCCGTTCTGGAGACACTGTGGCTTGAAAAACGCTCTTCTTTCGCAATTTCTGCGAAATTTTTCGCCACCTTAGCTGATACAACAAATTTTAGGGCACTTCTACGTAGTTTTCAGTGATGATATTTTGGAATCAAATAAAAAAAGAGTTATAGAAACTGATAATGTGATTTTCAATGAAATCGATTTTTTGGCCATTTTTCATGATGCAAAAGCAGCGTCCCCCCTTAAGACACAGCGTAGTGAGCACCAGCACACTTGGAAGAGCAAATACAATTGAGAAGCAACAAACTATTTTATTGCGATAGCAATTATATGGACACTCCAGACGAATTTTCACTGTCGCCGTGGGTTACATTTAACGTTCAGGTCTCTGATAAGATCATGCGCAATCTCGGAGGCCATGGAAGGCTCGACAAGCTCAGATGGCTGGTAGATTCAAGTGCGCTGTCTTCCCGCATGTTTACTGTTGGAGGTTGCCTAATGTCAAGCTTCGATGAAGCAAGAGGCAGCATGAAGCATTCATTCCCCTCTGTTCGTGCTCTTCATCACACCAGCATTGTGCCAGCAAATGTTCGCAGTATCGAGTAAAACACTATGCTTCTTAAATTAATTAGAAAGCAAATATTTACTACAATTTATATGGCAATATAACAATGATCTTTACTTCATAGTTGTTTAATACTTTCTCATCGTTATTAGTGCTTTGCCACTTTAGGTGAAACTGCAACTGTTTGAGTAACTGAGCTATTGTCAATTTCACTTGCTTAAGGAACTTTTTTGAACAAGCTTGCTTAAAGCAAGTGTCCCTTTTGCATCCTTTCACCATCAAAATACAATATACAACGGAAGGTACGGAGCCCGATGAGCAAAACATTTTCAAACAAAATAATTTTTTGTAGAACTTTATGCAACATTCGTAAAGCCTTAACACAGGCGGTGCCAATATTTGTAAGCTTGACCAAAAATTCAGGTGGTGGCACGCATGCTAATGAAAAACACAAATGCAAGACCAGGCAGAGGCACGGAGTGTGCCGCAGACTCTTTGTTAACACTTGAAGTGACATTTAATGACAATGCTGCATATCACTAGCACATTATTGAAATGATAAAGGTGTTAAAGAAATGTTGAGGCAATGAAGACATACACCACACCTTAGGCACATCAAAACTTTGCAAAATATGTGACAAAAAGAAACAACACAAAATCGAACACTCCATTTCTTTAATGATATAAATTAGGCAACATGCCAAACATAATTCACAAGGCGGCTTTAAGAGCGACAGTGGGCAACAACTACATCAGGAGAAATGAACATGACTAAAGTAAAAAAAAAATTACTACACGAGTTCTTGCCCACACAAAGTGGAGTCCTATATACAATAGCCGCGTAAAAAGAATGTGATGTTGTTAGACAATGATGTGATCCACAGTAAATATCACATACCCCTTAGACCAGTTAAAAAAGAGCGTGCCTACCTTGGGTGGGTCCTATGGGAAATGCCTGCATTCTGAGACGCATGTCCCTCAACAATGTATACAATGTTCGCAGCCAGTTCAGTAAGTTGGATGAATGCTCCCATTAGGCCTGTACAAAGCAGGAGGCACATTGGTGATCCCAGCAACCACACAACATGCAACTGCACCAAACAATTCGACCACTGTAGCCGGTCTAGTAGATAGTCCGGTTGAGCACTGCATTGTCACACAAGTCTGCAAAGGACTTCTGGATTGCACTGCAGAGGGCGCTGTTGCTCGGAACACGACCTTCAAGAACCTCCTTCTCATCTACGTTAACTGCTGACTTCTCCAGCTGATTGGCTGAAAAACCTGCATCAAGGAATGAACCAAAACTAATCACAAGTCGAATGAAAGTGAAAGAGAAGTGCACAGAAACCTCATTAAATCTGCTAGAAAAAAATATAAAGAAAAGAAAGAGAACGGCAGAACGTGCTTTCCGTGTCAAAAGCAGTAGTTGTTTAGTGAAATTGACGAAGTATTCCTGGCAGTTTAGTATCACATGATGCTATGTTCTTTGAATTTGCTCTTTTTCAGTTCTCTCTTGCGAGCCACTGCTTGCCTCCTGATCAAGTCTGTACAGGAAGGACCTTAACTTCACGCAATATAACACGCATTGCCTTCAATCTTTCAGAATATTAATTCAAAAGCAATTGTGTAAGATATTTATCCCTCATATGGTGGAATGCATGAGGTACTTTTGTTGCTTTTGTCGAAATTGATGCTTATTTGATCTAGACGAGTGGAAGCAGCCGTAAAGTGTGCTTTCAATACCACAAGTTGACTCAAAAATCCAGGGTACAGCAACAACATACATACCTACCACACATAGTTACACATTACCTTTTGTGTCTTAAGAAAAATCCTTCTTATAACAAGGAACATGAGAAGACGTTTGCTTTCTCCATGTACATCAAGATGCTGCGTTTCACATCTAACAGTAGTACTTAAACAAAAATAAATTTTCCATGTAAGTAATGTAACAGTCGGCTATAAGAACTAACTTGAAAAGCAAATAGGTATATGTCCTTCGGCTGTCTTCCGGTTTGAGGAAGCTAAGCACCACAGTTTCATACATGCCTACTGAAATTAGTGCACAGTAGCAGGCCAGAGCAAGCTACCACTCAGGATGACCTCTCCGCCTTTCTCTAAATAAATTTCGCTATCAGTCTGCTATAAAATCATAACTCACTCTTTTGGCAATGTTTGGTTCTTTGTTACTACAACACGACAATGTGTAATGTCCATGCGAGCAAACTTACACATTTCACATGCCACCCGAGTCCTTAATTGCTTTATGCCCTTATCAATGGGCCCTGAACTCCTGTCCAAATAAATACAGTTCAACCTCGATACAACACAGATACTATAACTAAGAAAATATAAAATTTTCTAAATTTTCTGTCGATAACAATGCGTACGCTTGTAACAAATGTTGGATAATAATAATGAATGTACTTTCATGTCAAGTGAAACTTCTGGGTAACGAGTTACGATTGTCATTAAAGGGACACTAAAGCGAAACAATAAATCAGTTTAGACTAATGAAGCATTGTTTGAGAACACTGCAAGAGTCATTTCAAAAAAATAGTTTGATTATTAGATGAGAAAATGAAGGTCCAAGTATCAGTATTTGAATTTCGCGCCGAAACCCCAGCGCCGGTGCGCCAGCATGACGTCAGGGATTCCAAAGTATGTTTTCGCATTTGGGCCGCGTTGGCTGAATAAAGGTTCCCGAAACTTGACATGTTTAATATTTCGTTCCTTTAGAACACAATGTAGTCAATCTGTACCGCTATATATAATTAGTAGGCCCTAGAAGATGCCATAAAAATCCAAGACGTCACAGCCGCCAGGTGCGGAAACTTAAGTAGGCGTCGCCACCCGTATTTCGTTCTTGCGCTTTTTCTGGCTTACCAAACGTCTTATCTTTGTAAGAGTGGTGTTTTTGGTGTTGTAGAACGGTAATTTACTGATGCAGAAGAAATCATTTTTCACTTTAGTGTCCCTTTAACGTAATAGGCTAACTACAAGAAAGAGTGCATGATTATCAATGTTATGTATAGACTGCCTGTTACCCCACCACTGTATAAGTGGTGGCCCCCGAAGGGCTGCTCACCCAGCTGAGGTGGCGCCGTGGTGCATTCTTGGGAAAGGCAGACACGGCCCAGCTGCAGCAGCAGCACTGCCACGTCCTCGGCCAGTGGAGGGAAGGCTTGGCACATGCGCACCAGGGCAGGCAGCGCGGGCAGAAACAGCAGGGGCCGCTGATAGCTGGGAAGCACTGGGGGTGGGGGGAACAGGAGAAGGAAACGGTCACTCGCTGTGGAGTCACAAGAAAGTCTGTCAGGCTGTAAGGGATATTGGCTGCACAGTGAGCTCCTCTGCAGTGCGTATAACTCCCCAAAGGAATACAGCGACTGAAATCCTCAACCTGCTAAATAGAATATTTCTGTGGGTTTCCAGATTACTATGCATGGTAATCTTTTGCACATCACCTGTGCCAAAAGTTCAGAAAGCTTAAGTTGAAGCGAGGATGCATGCTTAACGGGAATTTCACATTCAGGTGCAGTTTAAGGGCAATGTGCTCCATAATGTCATGGAGCCACGCTGCGCTAGAAGGGAATGATCATTTGCTGTGGAGTTGCAAAGGTTGCTTGGCAATAACGGGTTGGCAATAAGAGGTAGTCATTATACAATAAGCAAACTCCTCTGTAATTCCTACCGTATTCACTCGATTCTAACGCACCCTCAATTGTAACGCCTTGATTTGCCTTTGACCTAAAGAAAGAAAAGTCCTTTACAGTACTGTACACCTAATTCTTTCATACAGAAATACAACTATCTCTCATTTGGAAAAAAAACAAAGATTTACTCCCAACGCATTAACGTTGAGATAAAAGAAATGTTGAAGTTTCGCACAAAAGGTGAAGCATCGATTACGATAGCAAATTAGTGAACAGCTATACAAAAAGTAAGGATAGTAGTTTTATCGGCCACGTGTAAACTTTTAAAGATTTGCTTACGAACTAAATTAACAAGCATGGTGTCACGCGCACACAAGCATGAATACGTCTCACTCAATGACCGCTGGAATGAAGAAGTGCGGTAGCAGGACCGAGGGAATCGACCTTTGTGCGGCCACTCGCTTCGACGCAAACTAAGCGACGAGAACACAGTGCAGTGCACCTAGATGCGTAGACTCTCGTTTCCACCACATATCACTTTCAAGATAGGGGCCACGTGGTCGTGCCGTATGTAGCATCTGCCGGTGTAGAACACCTGTCCTGTTTGCGCCAGTCCCGCACACAAATTTCGGGAACTCCAAATGCCCGTGATAGGGCACGATTTCCGTCTGTCTCTGCCCACATGATCGCTTTCCTTTTAATTGCGGCATCGTGATGAACCCGGCATATCTTTGCGGTCAGCACTCCCATGCTGATAGAGCAAACGCAGAAAACGGGAAGACGGATGGTGCACTAACCTAAGCCAAAGGAAGCATTACCTAGGCACACCTACTACAACACATGGAGAAAGCTACGGCAGCCAGGCTCGAAGCATGTACGAGGCGGCCATCTTGAAATGGTGATGGCGATACGGTAACGCACATTTAGGGTCGCACTCAAATCTAACGCGCGCGCAATTTTTGGACCCGTTGCATCGGAAAAAAAGTGTGCGTTAGATTTGAGTAAATACGGTAATTACGAAACAGAAGGCAGCAACTGAATTTCTCGACCTACCACATACTGTATTTTTGCTGTTTCTCAAATAAGCACAGTACTGTGCATACTAGCTATGTCAAAACTTCAGGAAATTTAAGCACATAAAGTGGAGGTGGACACTTGACAAAGCTCTCTGGTGACAGTGGTGCCAGGTTTCTTTTAGAAAAGCAACTGTAGCTGTATGTGGCTATCTGCTCAAGTTTTACATTTGGTAGTTTTTTTCTTCTCAAGGGTTAAAGGTGGGCATGGGTTATAAGAGTGACAATACAGTATACAGTAGCCAATGCAAACTCAGACGCTACATTTCCACATGCACCCGTTCCGCATTCTTGTTAACGATACTGGTCATAATGTCACAGTTCATAACTGACAACTTCTTTAGCAGTAGCAGAACCAAGACAAAGACGAAAAACAAAGGTGCCTTCTTTTCAGTCTGTCTGGGTCCACGGCACCTTCAGAACTAAATTCATACCAACTCGCCCAGTCATGTGTTAATGATTAAACTAAACGTTGACGGTCACTGCACCGCAGACGCCATGTAATTGTGGGCCTCTGTACCTAAACAAGGCAGCTGTGCCTAAAGTAGAGAATTTTTTCTGAAATAATTTATTGCGTAATTTACTATGCTTCGTCCTGGCTATGAGCAAGATGTTGCAAGTTCATGCACACACCTCTGGTTATTCATATGCATATCACGGAGAAAAAAGACAGAGAAAAAAAGACATTTCCGGTAACCTATGTGAGCTTTTAGCCCCACACATTGGACACAGCCCTTGTCAGTCAATGATTACCATAACACTAAACTAGATGATAAACAAAGAAGCTCACCTCCTAGTAGCGTGTGCGTTACATTGATGCACAAGCGAGCTATGCTGAGTGACTTGGCGATGGAATATTGTAGACAAAGGTAAGATGCCAATTCAATAGCAAAAACCTGAAAATAAAACAGAAAAAAAAGTATATCAGCTGACAAGAACAGACGCAAAAGCCTTAGCTTTGAAATGCCTATGTGAGTAGTTTCTCTGCGGCGGCGGCATTGTTTGTGGCAATACAGCAAGATCATCACTGATACAGCCATATTCAAACTAAGAGTCCTCTCTCTAACGTCCATGCATGGAAATATGCACATACCCCAGAGAGAATGAGATGCAAGACAAACAAGCCTGCGGCATTTAATTTTGCTGTTCCATACATTGTGAAGGCTTGCAGTAACTGAAATGACTGCTGTACAGCCTGCACTAAACTATGCCTGTATTTTCAGATGTCCTTTCCAGTTGGCCACTTGCAAAATCAGTTTAAAGGTATATTTTTTTTTTACATGCTGTGGGACAGCTACACTTTTCAGCCTAATATGTTAAGCCAACAAGCCTGCTTAGCAGTCATAGACATTTAGCAAAAGATTGCACCAAACATTTAAGATGCTGTACCAGCAGAGTGAAGATCTACAGTCATACACAGCATGTTCTACCTGTTTCTCCAAATGAGGCTGACTCAGAAGTTCTGGAATGAAATCCAAGCAGATGTGCATTGATGGGATAAGCGACACAGACACCGGCAAGAGCTCACTGGGATAGCCCTGCAGGGAGACCAGAACAGTGCAGCATGTCAGGATGGCACAAGCACCAGCAGAGCCACATTTCGTACACACAGATTAGCACGTCATGCCAAAGACGTGCACTCAAATACTAAAGGGAACACATGGTTTACCATAGTTGATTCTTGGACTGAAATTAAAGAGTATCGGTAGTGCTTTCCCAAACATGACAACAACTTCGAGAACACTAGCAAGTAGCGATCCAAACTACACTACTGCAGCAATCGTTGGTTGACTATTGATTAGGTATCCCCAGTCACGATGGCACCTCCTGTACTTTCATGCAGCATGGTCAGCATGAATAAAACCAACCCACACAGTCAGGAAAGTAGACAGAACAGAAAATCTAAACTCTTCATGAACTATAAAAGTGGTCACAACACATTTAGCCAGTGATATGTTCTTGCTCACCTGAAAATAAAAGAAAGCATGCAAGTTGCACTGAACTCCCCATGTTGTGGTCAGTTTGTCAGTAAGGGTGTAAGTAACCATTCATAGACAAGTTTACAAAATATATCTGCATAAAGAAAGAAATGAAGCTGCCTGGAGGCATATGTTCTGGAGGCAGGTGTTAGATGCACAGTGAATGAAATATCTTTAAATAAATGGTAAAACCCATTGCAAATTGATTGCGAATTCTCAAATACGAATAAAAGGGATATGCATACAGAAGCAAATATTTTCAAGTATGAGCTATTTCTATCAACTTATAGAAAGCTCATTGGTATGAGGACCGAAGTTTGTAACAAGTGAGATTCTCTCTCAGCAGCTAGAAAGTCAACCTCAACTGCCATGACATACTTTCAGCACTTGCAAAACACCTCAGTGTTGCGTTTCACTGCTTTTAAGTGTTTATTTGGTTTGGATAAAGGTCACCTGCATCTCGGCGTCAGCCACCACTTTGTTTTTTGAGCTCAAGCTCCTTGAAAGAAGTGATGGCACACTTCCTTTCCTGTCCATTCCTCAATGTGTAGGTCCTTTGTGCGCTAATCCTCCTTCCACCGCGCGTTCGCCCCACAGACCATTTGAAGCATTCTCTTGGTCAGTTGTACAGCCAACGTCCGATTTTTCGAACTCCCTAGGGGCCGCAAAAATGTCCGAAAGATCAGGCAGTTAGAAAAAAAGAATGCATGTCTTTTATTGCCCTTATGGGTTTAAATCTCCACAGGCACAACCGAAAAAGCTCTGAAGGCCTGCCAGTACACTTATTAGGCATATCGGTGCTCCGACTGTGACAGGAGATGACGGGTGCATGCATGTATAATTAAGGAATACATAATGTGTTCAAGAGAACAGACTGGTGGGCTACTTGGTACTACATAACTAGCGCTGCGTCTTCGTTTTATTCTCTTGTCCTCGTGTTTTCTCTGCGCTTTGTCTCAACATAATGTGTCCCGGAAGAATTGCCCCTTGCCACACTTATGCTTCACCGCAATACATTTGCGTATGCTTCACCGCATGGCACAATTGTACTGAGGCAAAACTAACTTTCGGAAACCGGCTTTATGCAACGCATTGTGCTTTCCGAGCGTCGAAGCCATGGAATCGCGATGACCACAAAGGCGGAGTCGGTGCCATTGCTGACAGTGGCAATTCTTTCAATGAAAAATACGGCACCGAACGGCAAGAAGCTTAGCAGCGAACGTTGAAGCAGCTAGGCCTAGCGTTGCGGCGGTGGTGGCTACGGCTGCCATCGGATCTGCTTGCGAGAGCGCTGGTTCGAGGCGGCGAGGCAATCAAAACGGCAGCGGTGGTGGCATTGATTAATGCCGTTTCGGACCTTCGGTCACGGCAAAATGTCCGGAAAATCGCACGGCGAAGTGTTCTTGCGTCCAAAATTTCAGAAACGTTTTAGGAGACGTTCTATGGGCGTCTTGCGCTGGAGTTTGAGGTATAGTAGCGGCGCCTGGTGGCGGCGCGGGAAACGACATCTGGGTCGTACCAGCTTGGGTCGTATTGAGTCCTGGCTGTGGCGAAGCACGTTTCTAGGCCGAGTTTTGCGTCGATTCGCACTTTTTTCTGCCCTGTTGCGAGTGCGAAAAGGCTCGTCACTTCTCACAGACCACGTCGACCACGCTGCGAGCTGGTCGCAGCCTATAGTTTAACGAAAACGGACTCTCCGTGTGCCGTGGGACGTAATGCTGGAAGCAGAAGGAATCGGCGACGCCGACCCGGAGGGACCTAGCTCAGCATCGAAAACGCGTCACCGTCGATACTGCTGCGTCGTGGGCTCCCATGAACAAGAAGGCCGGAATCCCAACATCCGATTCTATCGTTTCCCTTCAAGCCTCACGAAGCGGAGCGTCGGGCGCGCTGTATAACTGCAGTTCCTCGCGCTGGGTAAGCGAAACTTCGCGCCATGCTGACTGCTTCACCTGTCTTGAAGCTTGCTTGATTATAGATCTGCGTTCTGAAATTCGGTCTTTTGCACCTACAGTCCCGACGGCAGACCGACATAGCAGCAGGCATGGCTGGTGATTCACGATTCGAAACCCGGCCACAGCGACAATTAACAATTCGACCGGTGCGAAGTAGTGAAGTGCCCATGTGTGTGCAAATGACCACAAATGGCCGGGTTGATTCGGTGACAATTCACTACCCCACTACGAGCAGCACAGGTTAGAGAGTTAAATGTGCTCATACTTGACCTCAAGCCAGCATGTTGAGGCAGCGCAGCAAGATAGTATTGATTACAGCAGATCGATTTTCGAGCGTTGTCATAAAAAAGCTACATCAAGCGAGCAGCGCACGAGCTCGCGCTGCGCGATTCGCACGTACGTGCGAGCTCATATGCATTGCATCAGTTATTACCAGTTACTAAAAGGGACAGATGGCCGCTACTACAACGCAGGCATAATTACTTGTTTGGCGGCATGCAGTCAACAAAGATTGCAGGAGACCCGCCGTTTCGCGGCATGTCGAAAGACCGCTGCCGTCGCGGCGCGAACGATCGTGCGCTCGAGCAGTTCGTACATCGCGGCATGCTGAAAGACCGCTGCCGTCGCGGCGCGTACCGTCGTGTGCTCGAGCAGTTCCGTACACATGATGTCTGCTTATGGCTGCTGTGGATTCATTTATAGCAAGCATCTCCTCGCGTTTTTGCGCCTGAATCTAGCAGCGTGCAAACCTTACCTGAAGTTCCACTTCGTACGCGACTCGCTTCACTTGCGATTGACACCGCGCTAAAACTTCGTCACTTAATTCTTGAACGGCATACACGTATTCGGCACTGCATAATTTCTTGCCTTTACGCAGCGTGCCACTCCTGAAAAAATCTTCGGTGCCAGATATTCACTGCAGGCCGTGATACAACATAACCGAAAGTGGCGGGTCCATATTGTAAACGTGCTTTCCGAAGCAGACGACCGAGCTTGGTACGACCCATTTTAGGACAGAGGGCGCTTTTTAGCACCTTTTTCGCAGCGCCCCCTGGGCAATGCAAGAGCCCCATGGGGTACGTGGTGGTGCCGCGAAGCCGTCCGAATTATCGGGCATCCGGAAAGTCGGCCGTTGACTGTACACTGGCAACTCCTCCAGCCGATGACACGGTGACAATTCGTTGCGATTCCTCTCTCTTACTCAAGCCAGCATTACACCGACTTTCGTTCACTTTCAATAAAATTACAGCTAATTTTCCCTAGTAGAAGCACAAATTCCCCGAGTTTTCCCTGAGTATTTCCAGACTACTCAAAATCCCTGAGAATTCCCGGTTTTCCCGGTTGGTAGACACCCTGTGTACAATTCTTTCATATTGCAATTACAATTCTTTCATTTTTTTATAAAGCTGATCACCAAAGTCAGCAGCTGAATGGTCTCAATGGAACTAGAACTAGAATGCAGCAACGAGCCTGAGTTAATGACATTATTTTGCATCCACATTAGATTATAGAACTCCATAAACTGCGTTAACGTAGACAAAGACAACAAAGAGAAAAAGGGCAGAATGGGACTGTTTGCTCTACACCAGTACTATTTCAATATAAACCAAAGGTGCAAGTTCAGCAACAAATATTTTCCACTGTTCACTCATTCCATAACAAAATGTTGCCTTTTCACTTAGGTTAGGTTTGGTAATGCATTGGAATCTCGATAATGGAAATCGCTTAAACGGAACTGCTTCTTAAATGAAACACAATACTCATGGTTGGTTGATCTATTCATGCAATGCTCTCTGCAATGTCTCTCAGTAAATGGAACTCCTGCTAAATAGAATCAATTTCCTTGGGCCCTTGAGGTTTTCTTTAAAGATAGTCCACTTACAGTCAAACCTCAATGCAATGAACCCAGATACAGTCGAATCTCGATAAGATTCTGAGAGAGTTAGGTGTTCCTCAGGAGAAGATTTTGCAGCTTCATGTCGGTATTCCCTTGAAGGTCTGTAATTGGTATCACGTCAAGCCTGTTCCCAGGAACATGCATCCGGAGCGAAATGTGGGTAGAAGAAAGGCCAGGGGGGCTTGCCTGCTGAGACTCATTCGTGATGAGAATCAGAAGGTTGGCTTCGTCGATGCTTCTTTTAACGAAGAGAGGAAGGTGTTTACCCTAGTTGTCGTGGACAATGAGGGCAGTGTCATTAACGCTGCTACCGTTCGGACTGATAGGCCAGAGGTCGCGGAGCAAGCAGCTATTGCGCTCGCCCTGGTTGACAGACGCAGGTCTTTTGTATATAGCGATTCAAAGTCGGCCGTTAGGGCCTTTGAGAAGGGCTCGGTGGCTAAGGTTGCTTTTAAAATTATGCAGACATGTGAGATCTCTCAACGCTACTTATGTTGGTTCCCTGCTCACCTTGGGATGATTGAGGGAGCCCCTCCGAATCTCAATGAGTCCGCTCATGAGGCAGCGCGAGATCTTACCCTCCGCTCTGCCCCACGCCACGGCGTGGCGGTACTCCCCGAGAACAGAGACTCCCCTTCCACATACAATAAAATCACGAAATATTACCTTCTTAATCGCAGGGTTTGCAATTTGCTGCATCCTAAACTAAACAGGACTCAGGCACTTACATTACGCTTACTACAGACTGGTACTTATCCTTGCCCACGGAGACTGAACATGTTTTATCCGGAGACTTATACAGAGCCTTATTGCCAAGATTGTGGTGCTTTAGCTACGCTCGAACACATGCTCTGGTCTTGCGAAAGAATTGAAGACTCGGCGATCAAGGATGCATCCAGGTGGGAGGCTGCACTTCGCAGCCAGGACCTGGATGAGCAATTCTGGGCTGTCCAGCAGGCTCGCGACGTGGCCGTGAGGCTTGGCCTTCCGGTCCCGATGTGAGAGCGGCCCGCTTAGTGGTTAATTATCACTACTTGCAGGACCAAATAAAGTTTTCCATCCATCAATCGATAATTCGAACTAGAAAGGGCAAGGAAATGTGTTTGAATCAAAAGAAGTCCGAATTAAAGGAAGCTAATTCAATGGACGACAAACCTGCAGTGTCGCATGTGCACTCAGCTAACACATGGGTGGGAAGTTCCAGAAGATTTATTTACACGTATTTACAGATTACAGTCAACGTCCGATTTTTCGGACTCCCGACGTCCGAAAAGTCGGGCGGTCCGCAAACAATGAATGCATGCCTTTTACTATTCCCAAGGGAAATCGCCTCAGGCACGTCCGAAATAGCTCTAAAAGCGTGCCAGTACTCTTATTAGACGTATCGGTACTCGTACTGTGATAGGAGACGACGGGTGAACGCGTGTATAATTAAAGGAAACATGCCATGTCCCGTGACAATTGCCCCTTCTAACGTTTGGCATGCTACACTGCGTAACACAGCTGTATTGGGGCGAAGCTGACTTTCAGAACCCGGCGTTATGCAACGCGCCATGCTTTCTGCGCTCCGAAGCCATTGGCGAGTATTACAAAGGTGGAGCTGGCGCCATCGCTAATAGCGGCGAAATATTTCAATGAGAAATATGGCACCGAACAGCAAGAAGCTCGGTAGCGAACGTCGAAGTGCCAAGGCCTAGCGCTGCCACGCTATGGTTACGGCTGCCAGCGGATCTGCGTGCGAGAGGGCCGGCTCGAGGCAGCGAGATAATCAAAATGGCGGTGTTCGTGCCTTCTATTAATGCCGCTCCGACCTGCGGTCACGAAAAAAATGTCCGGAAAGTCATACGGCGAAAGTTTTTTGCGTCCGAAATTTTAGACGTTCTTATACATTAGAGAGTTTTAGAATAGGGGCCCCAAACGTTCGGGGCCCCGAAGAAATAGCGTCGAAGCCACTGCGCATGCGCGAGACGCAAACTGTGTTTGCGTTTTGCGACGGCCACGCTGTTTCACTGATTTAACGGGAGCCCCAAAGGTTTGCGTAAGCAAACATGGCGGCACCCATCAAAGCGACGGCTCTAACCTAGCACCAAACTGGGTTCGATTCGTGGTAACGCGTGAAGTCACAAGCAAGGAGAGGTGACTGCAGTTATCGCTTTCTATCAACTGGCGTGTGTTATGAATATTGATTCATTAGACGCCGCTGATTTCGAATTCGATTGTGGATATTATGGCTTGTAGGCCCAACACGACTTAGCTTGGCTGGTGAAGGCACGTAAAGTTGGTTACTCAAAACAAAGCACAACTAATTATTTGCTGCTTACAATATAACCTCTAAATTGTAATTAAACACAAAAAAAAGTCAGAATTACTACTCTTACTATAAAATGGTATGTTTTATTTAATTATTTCTAATATTTCTTTGACACCGTAGTGGCACTGTCAGCGCAAGATGCTATCCGCAAACACAAAGCCCAATTCTAAAACTCCTCACTCCTGCATGCCCCAATGCTAACACCTGCAAAGCTCTTTGGGGCCCAAACTATTGGGGCCCCTATTTTAAAACTCTCTATTGACTTTATTGGGTACAGGGCGGTGCTGTGAAAGTGTGCGAATTATCGGGCATGTCCGAAAGATTGGACACCCGTCATTAAAAGAAGTAATCAGTGAGGTGCGCCTGCATGCGGCTGCACATAAATTTCCACCATGGTATTTTGTTTTTCTTTGCGCACGGCATTGAGGGGTCTCTACTAAGCTATTCCTCTATGGGGGGGGTTAGAGAAATGCTCATCGGAGGCACCGCCACGTAATTTGGCTGCTACTCCTCAGCTGCATGTGATTTGGCTGCTATTTGGCCGCCACGTGAGTCTGCTGCTACTCTCTCTTCTTCGGTGCTCTGAGCAAGCATCATTCCTCCTCCACTGATGCTCATTCCATCGTTGAAGCAGCAATGGGCGTAGATTCTTATGGCAATTGTTTGTTTCACCTGGTGTACCATCCTCTCGTCAAAAAAAATGACAAAACTTACTTTCAGAACGTCTCTCGTACTTTTTTTTTTGTTGGTGTGTTGTCCAGGATATACCGTCAAATCTCATTATGACAAAATGGGATACAACAAAATAATGGATATAACGAATGGATATAGTATCATCAAAGCTTCGCTTGAACTGATTTTGCCAGTGCGTAGGAGCTGCAATATTTTTAAAAATGCATTTGAGCACCGTAAAAGCCAAGAGTACATTACATAAGGGGGTATTATTATACAATCAGAGGATACAAGAATGAATATAGGATATGACAACATTTTAGAGTCAAATGTGTCTTCACTGTAGCAAGGTTTCAGTGTAATGAGCCTAACAATTATGATGGTACAATAGAAAAATAATAAAATAATAATAATGCAGGCAACATCAAGCATGCTTCACAATGCCCACAAACCTGGAAATGAACTAGTCGAACCAAGTTGGGATCGGCGATGAACATTTGGTGCAGGTGCGTGCAGACGAGAGTACGCACTTCTCGAAGGTCTGTCAGGAAGCCGTCGCTGGCACTCTGCGCAAGGTTCATTGCACAGAAAAGTGTCAAAGCAGGCACTTAGTTACTCGCTCTACTTGGGCATAGGTATGTGCGAACCAACCGTGGCGCTTATTAGTGCACTCTGAGGGACTGCTACATGAAAGGCTTCACGTTAAGGTTAGGAGCATGGCACCAAGCATTGGTAAACATTTGCCCAGTATCTCTGCGTGGCAAGTTTAACGTCATCGATTCCTCAGCGTGTCTACACTCTAGACTGTACATCAGCTAGTTGGCACTGTTGTATAAAAGGAGCAATAAATGCGTCTTTTCTAAGTCTGCACTAGTGTGTCAAACCTGTTAAGCCGCTCATCTTTCAAACATGCAGAAAAGGTGGCGTGACGCACTAAGTATACAAGCAATTTCTCGACTCTCCATCAGCACGGTAATTGAATGTGCATGAATCGCTTGATTGCAGGGTAATTACCTACAAATCCCTACTTATGAATGTGGAAGCGATGACATCTTCACCAAAGGTGGGGGGTGATGATTGCGCACACCATTTTGTCAGGTCTAAATGCCTACGGCAAAGGACCCACAATGACGAGGACTTATCAAGCTGTCTACGACCTGCGCGGAGACAGTGCCAACAATTCCCCAAAGGGAGAACAGCCGAGCTGTCAAAAGCTCATAAAGGCCAGTGTAGGGACAGCATAGGATTCGACAAAAGCACTCCTTTGACGGAGCGCTTGTTGATTGCCGGTGCGCGTGTCACTTCTGGTATTCTATGAGAGCGGGCCTGCGAACAAATTATGTAGAAACGTGACAGAAATTAGAGGCAACCATGCAGCAAGGAATCACTAAAAGCATGGAAATAGGAGAGAGAGAGCCGTGATGGGAAAGAGTGCCAAACGCTTGCCTAAAGTCTAACAACTCTGCTAACAAGCTTAGGCATAACCCAGTAGGTGGCTTAAATTCAATTGCAACCTCACTGGTTAGGGGAATGTTGAGGCAGGCCAGCAGTTGCTGCCTCCCCTTTTTTTACTGTTTACTGAAGTGTAATTGAAGACTGCCTGGCACCCATTCCTTTCAGTCTAGGCTAAAGTGATAAATCAGTAAAGGCCAAACTAAATGTATGCTTGCCGGTGCTTGAAAGCTCGTGTCCCTGTGCCTGATGCACGCACAGATGGTGCAGGATAGATCGTACGCATCGAAGTGTGGTGTGAGCACAGATATTGTCTCAAGTCAAATCGGTCTTTAGCTGCCTCAAAAAGTACAAAACAATGTCTGCCAAGGCAAAAATAGTGAGCTATGTGGGCACCCGCTGGCATGTATCTTGTAGGTTCAAACCGCCGTTACTCGCGAGGCACAGCAAACATAAGGCACATTGGCGTGAGCTTTCGCATGCCGGCACGCGTATGTCTAGTTTGGCCTTTTAGGACTTCGTACGATATAACGCTAGTCTAGGCCATAACCACACGATCAAACAGTGAGACTGGGTTGGTTGTATGTAGGGACAGCTGTCCTAGGCTCTAACTTAGGAAAATATAGAAGAGTAAAGCACTGTTTACTTGCATGTTTTTCATCACTGTTCCTCTGCAAACTCTGCATTTGACTGCGTAAATATTTTCACTGCAATCTATCTCCAAGTTTGTTACCTCCAACATGCCTCCCGCTTCATCAATGCCGATAATCACCTTGAAGTGATCTGATCAAGTTCAGGAAGAAAGAGCAAACTTCACTTGCCCCTTGTTGCCAAGAGATAAACAAACCCTCTCCCCGCACCTTCTCGGCATCGGTAGGCAGGCAGCACTCGAGCAGGATCTGGACGGCAGCGCTCTCCTGAGCAGCCACCAGGGCCAGCCGCAGTTCCTCCCGGTCTTTCTCTGCCTCTGAGCAGCCCTTGTCGAGCCCCGGTGGCGCCGCCGTTCCCCCTGCCACCGCAGACACAGGAAGCGTGGTGGCGGGTGGAAGCTGTGCAGCACCAGAGGGAGTTGACAAGATCGGGTGCTCGAGCTGGTGGTGGCTGAGATGTGTGCGTGACGCTGCCAGCAGGGCCCGAAGCATGTGCAGCACCAACTCCAGCACAGGGGCACACCTGCACGACAAGAGAACATGGTTCAGAACTCACAGATTTGATTGATTGATTGATTGATTGATTGATTGATTGATTGATTGATTGATTGATTAGGTTTAACATCCCAAAGGGACTTTGTATATTGCAGTCCTTGAGCAACATTTAGGAACTGGGTGTTTACTTCTTGCTGCTCCTTACTAAAGCACATTTGTGGTGTGCCTGAAATAAGAACGAGTAAATTAAAGGGAAGTCAACTGTAGAAGTAAACCGCACTGTGACAGCAGAATCTTTGTAGGCTTTTTCACAGCAGTCATTGCCCGGCACCTCCCCCCACTTAGTCGTCGCCCTCGTCGGCACAGATATAGCAGGTGGATTTTGCACCACTTGAAGCTGCTTGACGATACCGATAAATTTACACTAGCAATCAATGAAGTCACCCGGGACTGTGCTGATACCGTATTTACTCATTTGTAACACGCAACAAATTTTCGCAAACTTAAAGAGGCTCCTGAAGCACAGCTTGGCGAAAAAACGCAGTCCCCAGGTAGCGTACACTGCTGCGAACATCTCAGCCAAATTTTGCCATCGTGCATGGTGCGTGGAGCTCGTAAGCAGAGCGCGAAGTCAACTTTTTCTCAAACGCTCTCTTTTTGACAGAAGCCTGCTCCTCACTCTTTTCTGGATGCTTTATATTATAATATAGCAGATTCCCATATGCAGCTGCTATTGGCTGCTATCGTGACACTATAGTGTTACTGTGTATATTTATTGATGCAGTTTAATATGTAGGCTGAAGTAAGCAAAAATGTGCTTTCGAATTTTAATAACACTATCGTAACACTATCGTAATAACACTAATCGTAACACTATAGTGTTACTGTGTATATTTATTGATGCAGTTTAATATGTGGGCTGAAGCAAGCAAAAATGTGCTTTCGAATTTTAATAAGAATTATGTACTCCTGAAAGAAGCCGACTACCGTCTGCTCACATTTGGCTGCGGCCACCTGTGTAGGAATTAAGCTTTGGCCGCCCTGTTTATGGGTGTCGTTTATGGGTCAGGTGCCACTAAATTCAAGTAGTTTTGAACACTCAAATAGCCTCGAACCACACAAAACATAAGGTCAGACCACATGCGCGCATTCAAGAAGAAACGGGAGCACCGCGAATGGCATCATACGCACAGAAGTACTTTTTAAGGGAAAGTATTTCTGAAATAGTCTAACTTAAAATGCATTTCTCAACTTCGATAAAAAGTGATTGAGGGCCCCTTTAAAGTAAGAAAATAAAAGTGAACCTGAACATAATACCGGTGTCACATGGCCACTTTCGCGGACCAGATCGACCATATCGGTCACAGACCGGATCGAACTTTCGCACTTAATCCATATACTGGATCAAGCCCAAAGCAGATCAAAATTCTCGACTGCGATTGGCTCTCTCCTGTAGGTTGAGCAAAGGAGCCAAGTGCGACTGAAAAAGTCAATTCCAATCGCGTCTGATCCTGATAGAAAGTGCGCCACGTGGTACCAGTATAACGTGCTGCCGATTTAAAAAAAAAAAATATATGGCATGCCCCCCACATTGGCGATCAGAAAAAACGAGATTCGCAGGATCACGGCCGCTGGTTAAAAAAAAAGATGCAGCCTGCCGCGTGCATCGAAAACATTGTGATCCGCCTCGGAGCCACCAGTCAGGGACTGGTGGCTCCCCTTGACTGGTGGCTCCGAGATCTGGGATCGCCATAGAAAATGCATGAGGAACGCGCTTCGAACACCGTGTGTATCGTCGCCAGTGTAAACCAACACATCCGATCACCGAGACTTACTGCCGTTCGGACCAGCCAAGGAGCCAAGAATGCAACTGTGGCTGAGACATTCGCTCCCATTGACGCCTGCCTCACGTGGCAGGCCGCACCCTTTCTTTTTATCCAGCGGCCGTGGCAGAATTTACTTTCACAAATGGAAATTCTTTTAATGAGCTGTCATAATGAAAGCAGCACATTGTTGTCACCACTTGCGAGTCACTAGCCACAGATATCAAGCACATAGGCGTTGTATTCTCGAGCAATCACTTTAGATACTGCTATCACGTCGTCAAAGTGATAGGACTCATCGAAGTATGCGGCCAACAGTGTTCCTGGCACTGTGCAGTGATAGCGAGCTTGGCACAGCACCAGAAATGCTGGCGACCTATTACGACATTGCATTCAGCGCCAAGAAGTGCGCAATCTCGCGAAAGTGATAGCATCCCCGAAAGTTATTGAACAAGAATACCACCCTAGATTGTAATCAAGCACAAAATGAACCAATAGCAACTTTCTCAAAAATGTGCTCTGTAGCTATTTTGTGTTGGTGATGACAGGGCAGCTGACTGCTCGGACGCTATGCCACTAACATAGTTTTGCTTTCATATCCAATTGTGATGCACAGGCAATCTTCAGATCCATTTTTTCTGAAAAAAGGTGCGAGCTATATTAGGGTAAATATGGTACTTAAAACGTAAATAAAATTTTGGAAGCGCAGAACTTGCACGACAAACCGCAGATGCAGTCTTTAGAATTCAGTGGGATGGCTTGGCTTGTACCATGCTGTGGGCACTTCCGGTGACTACTGGATCGACTAGGCTTCATTATGGTGGAATCTCAATAAACAGAAGTCGCTTAAACTGAACTGCCTCTTGAACGGAACACCATGCTCATGGTTGGTTGGTTTTGTATTCATGGAATTCTATTCAGCTTTGTCTCTCAGTAAATGAAACTCCTGATAAATGGTACCAATTTCCCTGGTCCCTTGAGGTTCTGTTTAAAGAGTCCACTGCAGTTTCAGTTTTGTGAAGGCACCAATAATACGGCCAACGACCATGCAAGAAACGTATCAGAACAACTACTGCCCTTTCTGGTCGAATCTGTGGCCAAACTGGCATGCAGTCGTGCAAGTAGAGCCTAAATTATCGAAAAGCACACTGTAAGGTATTGGAAATTTCAGTCGTCCTAGTGTATTACGTTTATGGGACTAGTGGTAGTGCTGCGAAACTGTCCGAATTATTGGTCGGCGACGAATTATTGGTCAGCGAGTGTCACTTATGAAAGATCAGGTGGCATGGAGTGTGAATGCTGGAAACGTTTTGCAATACATTGCCCTCCGTAGTTTCCAGCCTTACTTTCATCAATATTTGTGACTTCAAAATGATTTTCAAAGTGCAAAGATGGGAGTGCTGGCAAATACCGACATGCTGTAAAGTTTGCATTTTATTAACCCACTCACCGGAAGACACGAGTGT
Organism: Dermacentor andersoni; assembly: GCF_023375885.2. Taxonomy (NCBI): domain Eukaryota; kingdom Metazoa; phylum Arthropoda; class Arachnida; order Ixodida; family Ixodidae; genus Dermacentor; species Dermacentor andersoni. The sequence continues at coordinate 96,249,983 of NC_092816.1, read as the reverse complement.
CACATCGCAGGACATGCAGAGGGTCCAGCACAAGGTCGTCTAAGGTAAGAGGTCGCATGCGACAAGGTAGCCGCAGAGCGTTGGCTGTCAGTACCCAGAGTCGACGAGGGAACACTTCGTTCAGTCGCCACCACACCTGTTTTGCTCGCTCCATCACCTGAGGGCAAGCCGAGACAGCAAATCACAAAAGCAACTTCAAATAAAACTTGGAAATAACCTGCAGCAATAATCACAGCTCTCAAGCGACTGCTTTCACAACATGCATTTCAGAAATGCTAAGCTTCGTAATACAAACATGAGTACACATAATGTGGACACTAGCAGTAATGAAACTGCTTCATTATATTTGATAAGTTTAAGAGGTACAGAGAGGTGGAGAAAGGTGCGCGCACCCCATGAGGCTCAAAATGTTATTATCTGGCTACCTACACAAAAAGCTTCCATTAAACTCCAGTTAACTCAATTTTTCGGTTGCCCATACATTTCTATGGGCCCAAACTTGCAATATTTCGATCCTGAACTTAGCCTCCGCCAAATAGTTTGAACTTGGCTGAGGTCACCACGTATGTGCCGGACCTCAATGGTGACCACAGTTGGTGACTCCACTAGAAGCAGCGTCCTTCTTGGCAACGTTTAGTGTACAGTGGATGTGTCGAGCACACGCCATCTCCAGTTGAAAACACCTATTTTCGGCCTGCCCAAGGAAGATTATAAAGTGAAAATGACAGCTCACAATGAATTTGAGCTACAGCCACAATGAGCTGTAGCAATGAGCAATAGCTAATATTGTAGCTATTGATTCCCGTTTCACCCACTTAGTGAGTTGAGTTAGGTCAACACATATTCGCACTTGCCCGGACGGCTTCAAGATGGGCACTATGCCAGCACACCATTCGGTTGGCCCTTCGACTTTGCGAATGACCCCGTTCTTTTCCATTTCTTCTAGCTCGCGTTTCATGCCGTCCCCTCAGAGGGATGGGTATACGACGAGCGGTGTAAATGGCATAGGGCACGGTGTCTGCTTTGAGATTAATACAGCATTCTCCTTTCATAGTACCCAAACCGCAGAACAAAGAGGGGAAGCGCATTTGCACAGCTTGATGGATCGAAACTTCGTCTAAAAATTTCACTATTCCCAAAGCTTCTATTGCTGGGAAGCCTAAAATGACATTACTCGCCGAGTTAATGACGAAAACATCCTGCCTAACCAAACATTGTTTCCACAGAATGTCTGCAGTGAACTGTCTTTTCAGATCTAGCACTTCATTGCCTGGCCCCTTCAAAATTACGTTAGAACGCTCTAGAGTCTTGGGTACACCAAGAAATGATGCTGGAACAACATTTACCCCTGCTCCTGTGTCAATCTTAGCAGACACTGTGACCCCATTAATAGCAACTTGAACAAAACGAGCTCTTGCAATTGTACCAGTTAATGTCCCAACAAAATAGATGGCACACTCTGTCTGCTCACTCAATGTAGCCGTCCGGGGAACACTGCACAAATCTACCTCGGATGCGTGCCGTTTTCAGAGTCAGTGCAGCGTCCATCTGTAGGGCCTCGGACAGCTTTGTGTCACGTAGTCCAACCACGAAACGGTCGAGGATCATCCGTTCTTTCATCATGCCATAGTCACATTTATCTGCCAAAGTATGTAGGGCTGTTACATACTGGTCCACCGATTCGCCTGAAACTTGGTGGCGACGATGAAAACACGCAATTTCGTAGACCAAATTGCACGTGGCAATGAAGTAGGCGTCGAAACGTTTTTTCACCACTTCATAGTCCTTCGAGTGTTCTTCCGACATCTCAAAGGTCTTGAATACGTAGCATGCCTGTCGCCCCATGGTATACAGCAGCGTACGTACCTGAGCCTCTTGAGTTCGCTCATTAAGGCCGGAAGCAAATCGATAATCATTGAATTCTTGCACCCACGCTGGCCACTCTGACGCCTTGTCAAAGTTGAAGCTCGTTGGTGGCTGTACAGGAAAGAGCTGGCACGAAATACCACTTTCCTCACGCGCCATGGCTCGAAGCTCTTGTTCCGTTATCAACTTATCGTGTCCGAGCTGAGGATGCCAACGATGGAGGGCGGCCGTAGCTGTATCTTCTCACGTCGCCTGTAGTTCCATCCAATTTGCGAAGACCACTTCTGACACCATGTCGTGTTTCCGCGACGAATGACACCATCTTGAACACGAACGGGAATCAACCCCCACCTTTATTGCTCCGTAGTATATATACATATGTGTGCATGTCACGCATGCGCAGGGCATCGCATCAAGGGCTGTGGCATGACCAGAACTAAACACGATAACACAGCAACAATTATGCCACACCTATATTTGTGAACAAAGCCAGCAAACGTACCCAACTAATACTTTGTCATTCTTGCCGTAAAGCCAGTTTGGAGATTATCCAGGAATGCTCTATAACAAACGCACTCAACTGCGCCGAGGACTATGTTGTTTGGGGTGCAGAGGACGCCCGCGAAGCATCCAACGAGACAACTTCTTGGCAGTTCTGATGAGGATGCAGCCTGTAGCATCGGCTAGCAAAATTTACTAGCTGATCTTGTGGTAAATAATGGTGTGTTGTGCTCAAAGTTTTTCCTTTTTCTAAAAAGGTATGGGTCGACCTATATTTGAATTATTATTTTTTATTTCTTGGCAAGTCAGCCTCTCAGAACCGTCCTCGTTAGCACAGAATAGTGCCGCCACACTCTTTACTACGCTTGCCACCATGACAGCTGTCACCCTTAAACGCAAGGGTTTGCACGGGCTGCATATGGTCAAAAAATACCGCTCTCATCAGCATTGAAAATGTCGCAGGGCTTGTATGCAGAAATCATCTCCGGCAGCGGCTCCATCCACTCGTTCACCGTCGAAGCGTCCACGGAAGTGCTTTCTCCGCAGGAGCGGCTGTACACAATCCTGTTTCGTTTCTTAAAGCGATCCAGCCACCTGTTCGATGCCTGAAAGTCGTCGATGCTCAGACGCAATGCCACAAGGTCCGCCTTTTCTTTTAGAATGGCGCCGTCAACGTTGATCGCAGGGCTCCGTGCTTGATGCAGCCACTTGACAAGAACTTTTTCTAACTTCTCATCCTGTCCATCTTTTGCCGCTTTCCGCTTGAGCCCGAATTTGTTGGCATTCTGCAATATCACCGCTTTGTTTGCCAGGATCATCTTAAGCAAACATTCGGGTATCTTAAGGTCCCGGGCAATGCTGGCTTTCGTGGCTCCATGCCGCTTTTCCGCTTCCTCGATAATATTCAGCTTATCGCAGAGCGACAGAACTGTCCGCTTTCGGGACATCGTGCTTCGCATTGCTAACACAACTCAAGACCTCTGCTGAACGCTGGTCGCTAGGATTACGTCGAAGAACACGTGTGATAACCTAGGCCTCTCCACGCTATCTTGTCCGCGATCTGCTGCTGGGAAACTGGAAGGAGAGAAACACTTCCCCAACGCGACGAGAGGCGATGCCGCTGAGAAGAGAGGGAGAAAGTGATTGTGGATAGATGAAATGGAGAGACGGAGCGAGGAAAGAGACCGACACTTTTCTTTCATTCGCCGTTCCATCCCGCGCTTCGTGAGGGTCGTCGTATAATGAGGCGTAAAATTGCGTCGGATAACCGGGATTTTTAATGCATTGCTTCTATGGGGACTTCGCCGGGACTGAGCTAATCCATTGTAAAACCCGGGTCGTCGCAAAACTGGGGGACGTATAACCGGGGTTCCACTGTACATAATAAAGTTTTGTGGATCCAAAATTGCTGCACTGTAAAACACGCGGAGTGACACTTCTGTGAACGGCACTACTTGCATAGCTTTCACAGCATTGCCTGCTAAGTACAAAACAGAGCATAGACTTCTCAGATCTTGCACTGACGAATTCTGGTCTAAACACAAGCTACTTAATAAGCAGAACCATTAGAACAAATGAGACAAGATAGACTCGCCTGTCGTGGGCATCCTTCCTCCAGGAGGAGAGGCAGGTTGGAGACTAGTGGTTGGGCATAGGGCCACAGCTGGGGCAAGGGCATCGTGTTCAGGCGGTCCAGCTGGGACATCAGGTCGATGGGGCACTTGTGCAGGCGGCTGAAGGCTGCGCAACATTCAACGAGACACACAGTTATTTCATCTGGAAACTGCAACACTATGATGCTTGAAATTACAAGGTGGCATAATCCGAACACAGAGGAAATGTACTGATTACACTATGCTCCTTACACTCTGCACAGTTTCAGCCTAAATTGGAAAGTGCACCTCTGCATTTTATGTTTTGCGGGGTCACAAAGCACAGCAGTGCTCATCAATACACCAACTATCCTTTGTCATGTCAGAGAAATGCCCAAAGCACTTCTGAGAGGTTCAAGTGCTTTCACCTTTTCCATATTGGCACTAAAAGAACTGTGGTTTTCTTGTTTCCTAATTCATTCCATCCGTATTGCTTTCTGTAGTTCTCACAACACAAAGAAACCAGATCAGGTACAACTTCCACTGAGGAATTTCAGTAATACTACACGTCACAATGTTTACGGCTGCAGAACTCGCGGCTCTGCACAGTGCACTTGCGCAGCGCACTTCAATTTATTGAAACAGAGAGTACTGGTAAAAAGGCCATGTTTTCCGACCCAAGACTGGCTTTACGCTGTATGCAATCAGTTCTCAGACGTGTATCTCATGAAGACCTGACGTACGAAATCGTCGAACTTCACCATGACACCAAACAAAAAGGCCACAATATTATTTTCCAGTGGTTACCCAGCCATTGCGTGATCAGTGAAAATGATCATGCAAACAGAGCTGCCCGAGCGTCACATTAAGAACACAGCGTTTTCATACTCTTTTCCAGGACAGGTGCTGCTAGGCAGTTTCGTCCCCTGGCACGCACATTCTCATTAGCAGAGTGGAACACCCCAAATATAAGGCGCACTAGGTTACATGAACTGAACCCTTCACTGCAGTTACAACCTCTACCTGGGCTTCATTGACATGAGGCATTGCTTCTGTGCCGGCTGTGGCTGGGAGTGGCCTTCAGATTGGAATGACAAACAGTGCTGCGTGAGACACATGTGGCAACCCAAGAGATCGTCGAGCATATATTGTGCCACTGTCGACGAATTCAGTTGCAAAGGCAAATACTCTCTTATCACATTGCGACAATTGGACGACCGGCCAGTGTATGTGTAGGCGCTACTCGAATACCGTCCCTATCGCTCGTCGGCCCACAAGGCTGTGAAGGCATTTTTGTGTTTTTTGAGGGTGACTAGGCCTGTGTGAGCACCTTTGACTTAGTGGTGCCCTCCATGTGCATGCGCGAACTCATTGCATTCTTCCTTCCCTCCCTCTCTCCCATCTATTCCCCTCTCCTATCCCCCCAGCATAGATAGGGTGGCTAACCAGACATTTTTCTGGATAACAAGCTTGGCTTTTTTTTCCTTTCTTTCCTCCTCCTTCAGTAATACCATATACAAAGGTGCCACCACAACTTCCCTTGTGTAGATGATGCAAAACCTCTCCTCTGGTGTCGCATGTAAATGTGCAGTATAGCCACAAAGATAGTGGCGGCACTTTACAAAGTCCTTGTATATTTAAATGTTTTTTGTAGTAACTATACGATGACATTGCAGTTAATATCTGTGAGCTTTGTGACACCACTGCACTTTTGTACTAAAGTGGGCCACTTGATTTTTTGGTTACATTTATAACAGCCATCATGGCAAAATTAAAGGGGCTATAGCCCGGTTTACATGAATGCGACAGTGTCACATCGCATTTCTAGCACATCGCATTCATGTAAACAGCGGTAATGCGCTGGGAAGGCGCATCACCTTAATGCGCCAGGCGAGGGTAGATTTACCGGCGGGAGTCAACTCACGCGGAGCATGTAAACGCAGGGTTGCTGCATTAGGAATTATAGAAAGGAATTAGCTGCAGGACTGCCACGTGGGTCAAGGTGCAAGACAGCAGCGCCCGAAGCAGAAGCGGGCTGCACTTCCAACATAACGATACCATGTGGCGCTACGTTCTCGCAAGAGTTAATGCGCTACATGTAAACAGCGTCGCATCGCCTTTCCCAAACGCACTTGGAAATGCGATGCGCCGCTGTCACATTCATGTAAACGGGGCTTATGACACCTAATCTATTAGCTTGAATTGTGTGGTACATGTTAAACTGTACGCATCCCATAGCAAGCTGGCAGAACTTTAGTGCATTTGGTATGGGGGACAATTTGTATTTTAATTTTTTCACATTGCAGTTGAACCGTACAGCAGCCTGGCAACAACGACGGGCAACGAAATGAAGTGCGTTATGCAGTCATTGTGCGTGGTACTATTCGTATGGTTTCATTTTCACATGTGCACCTTGGCAGTCAGCCCGAGATAGTTTTTACCTCTGTTCTCTCGTGCGTGCTCTTTTTTTTTTTTCACACGAGTGAAAGATTTGCGGTCACAGTGGACACCATTGCTGTGCCATTGCGTGCCACAGCCTGTGGAGCAGAGGGAGTCTGTTGTAGCATGAACATGGTCTTGGCATGTTGCAGAGAGCAGACAACACAGTGATGGCCCCACACTTCTTGATGCCACCCAAGCCATGCTGAAACCGCGGTTGCCATTAATGGGAGGAGCGTAGAGGCAGCGATTTCAAACTGTAATTTCTTGTTAAGATGTGTGGCGACAGCCCAATTTCTTTGTGCATATAACCATACTGAGCCCTCTCCTCTTAGTTACCATAATAAACTGAGTATAGTTGGACGAGCATGTCACGGCCTCTTTTACTTAAATTACGGCATCCGACGTCCCCAAGCAGCCCAATCGACTATGAGAAACACCGCAGTGTTTGGGCTCTGGGCTAGTTTCTACCTGGGGTTCTTTTAACAGGCACCTATATCTAAGCACATGAGCGTTTCTGCATCCCACACCCATCGTGGTGTGGCCACAGGGACCAGCAATCAAACCGATGACCTCTTGCTCAGCAGCACGAGGCCATTTCCAGTGAGCCACCACAACGGGTATTGTGGCAAAGAGGCAAGGTGATGCGAGACCAACTGACCCTGCGCAAGGCTGGGCACGGTGCACGGTGCCCTTGGCCCCAACCGTGGGCCGAAGCGGCGGTGCGGCAGGGCAGTGACTGCAGCAGCACTTTCGCCGCGGAGCCAATCGTCCACCATGCAGAGATGCGGATGATGCGAGGCCAGCAGGCGCAGCAGCGGTGGGAAGAGGCCTGCGTAGCGTTCCTCCCGTTGTGCCCGCATCACCAAATATCGAATGGGCAGCTGTGACAGCAGTTCGGCACCGTACCGCTTCACCTGCATGGCCAGACGTAATGAATGAACGCAAATTTTAAACATTTTGCCCTAAGGACAATACCGCAAAGAACTCGGAGTATGTGGTGCCTCCTGGCCATGGTAGCGGAAGACACGGGCTGTGATGACATCCCTTCGTAGTGTGTGAGCAGCTGTGTGTGTGTGCGCGGTTGCGGGCGGCGGTGTGGAAGTTGTAAGGTGCGGAAAGCCCAAGTTAGGCCTAACAAACCTGACAGTGTCTTGATTTCTTGATACCCTCAATAATTCAACATTTGGTTAATGCGGACATTCTTTCAGTCCTGTGAAATTCGAATTAACAAAGTTTTATGTACAATGTCTCACACACGTGTGATTGGTCAGCAATCTATTGCTTTTGTTCTTTAGTATTTCTTACTTGAAATCTAAATTAAATAGAGGAGTGCCATCCCTTTTTTCTTAATTGTCCGCTTCAGGTGCTGTGTGCCCAAGTGTACATGCCAAGACAGTGCACCAATACTGAAAGCACAGATGAATATAGTAATGTTTAAAATGTGATTCATACATCTTTGAACATTTCAGATTAGGCCATTGCTGCAAGTTTCCACAATATGCGTAAAGCGTTTTAGTAAAACAAACTGGAAATTTAAATTGCTGGGTGTTTTACTCCCAGTGTCAGTATGCTGTCATGCAACGGGCTTACTTTCCTTTTTATTTATTTTTTTCACAATATTTGACATCAGGAATATCTTTCAAGTGGCTGGAGACATGTTTTCCAAATATGCTAAACATGAAATATTTGATGTTCTCATATCTGATGTTACTGCAGAGAGTACTCACATCAAGTCCATATTCTGTAAGCTTAGCAAAACTCACTTAAGAACTGGAAATTCTTTACTATTCCGTAACTGTACGCATTACATGACTCTGAAGATGCAAGAAATGTGTTGAAACTAAATTTTCGATAGACAGCATTATTTGGCACCTGAAGAGGGTTATTCCTTTATATTCCCACGCTTAAATAAAGGCTATTTCACCTATCAAATGCCACAAAAAAAATACTCGTGGGCTTCACTTCTTCGGGGAATCAAACACACCTTGCGACCCGAGGACACAATCGCCTTCATGTTGTTGAGCCGGGTGTCCTCGTACAGCAGTAGGTAGTAAAGCAGCAGCAGCTGAGGTACCGTCATGTCACCATTGGCATTTTGGGAGCTCGAACCTGCAATGGAAGTCACAAGGAATAAATAACATTGGCTTGGGCAGGCACATCAAGTTAAAGAAAGACTAAAAGGCAACCATAAATCAGTTTTGTCTGGTGAACTATCATTGCAACACCCCATCCCCATTTTTTCTGGCAGAAAAGGGTTGGTAATTAGCAGAGAAAATGAAAGGCAAAGTTTCTCATATTGAATCTCATGCCCATGCGGCGGTGCCTGTACGCCATTGCAATACCTTGAGAGAGAAGAATAAGGGAAGCTGAGGAGCTCCTATTTTTGTTAGTTACGATTACATGAAGCCAACAGAAAACGAAGCCAGAGAAAGCATTGGGGAAATTAAATTTGAGACTTTGTTTAAATGTAATATTAATAAGCAGAAGGGAAATGAAAGCAGATGAAAGGACAACTTGCAGCTGATGGAAGTAAAACCCCCGGCATCTTTTGCTTTACGCGAGCAATGTTTTGCCACTAAGCTACAGCAGTGGCCATCCTCTCGATGCAAAGGGGCACGCACGCTTGTGAAACCAAGTTGCGAGGTGCGTTCACTGCCGAACGCCAATCACTATCACAGTTCTTTGTGATGCACGTGATGCCCATCTATAGTACTGCTGCAGATGTGACAGTTAACAGCTCTGTTCTCTATGGAATTAAGCAGTGAAACAGCAAACGCTACCTAAATATCCTTGCTGTAAGAAATGTGCACCTTGAAGCGTATCATTTCTTCAATAAATCGAGGAGCTTTCTTGTAGCATTTGGCTATTCACATAAATTGACAATCATTGTTAATGACTTCAGCACATATATATATTTTTTTCAATGTTGTCTGTTTGGGCTGCTTTTTAAGTTGAATTGAATCCTAGGGTTTTACGTGCCAAAACCACGATTTGATTATGAGGCACGCTGCAGTATGGGACTCCACATTAATTTTGACCACCAGGAGATTTTTGACGTGCCCCCAATGCACGGGACACGGGCATTTTTGCATTTCGCCCCAAATAAATGCGGCTGCCACAGCCGGGATTTCTTTCCACGACATCGTGCTTAGCAGCACCATGCCATAGCCGCTAAGCCATCAAAGTGGGTCACTTTTTGAGTAGAAAAGTTCTTGAAAGTCACTGGGTTGGGTCTTTCGTTCCATTAGAATGCAATGTATTCCTTGTTTCAGGGTGTCTACCAAGTTGACATTTCCAAATTCCCTGAGTTTTCCAGGTTTTCCCTGAGCACCTTCACAAAATTCCCTGAATGAGCCAGAATTTAGTTTTATGTCTAGACGGGCTGACACAATGTTGCCCGATGCTGTCACTCTCTAGTAAGCATGTTGGAAAAAGATGATTTAATCCACTTTGAATAGTAAGGAGTAATACATATATATACATTTAGTGTGATCAAGGAACCCCTACGGGTCCCGAAACGTCTCTGTGTTATTTTCACCTTGACTTGGTCAGTGACCGCAATTTCTTCATCAATATCTATTGCATTCAAAAAGAAAATAGAAAGAAGGTTATAGTAAAACGCACAGCGGAAAAAATGGTAAAACCCATTCCGAATTGAGTAGAACATTTTCAAATACGGATGAAAAGGAGATGCCTACAGAAGTAAATATTTTCAAATATGAGCTATTTCTACCAACTGATAGCAAGCTCATCGGTATGGAGCCTGAACTTTGTCACAACTAAGATTGTCTCTCAGCAGCTGAGAAGTCAACCTCAGCTGTCCTGACATACTCTAAGCCCGTACACAATATCTCAGTGTTGGGTTTCACTGCTTTAAAGAGTTTATTTTGGTTTGGATGAGGTACACCTGCATCTCGGCATCAGCCAACACTGTTTTCTTGAGCTCACGCTCCTTCAAAGAGGCGGCGGCCCGCTTCCCTTCTTGTTAATTCCTCAGTGCGTCGGTATTGTCTGTTCTCATCCTCATTCCGCCATGCGTTTGCCCCATGGATCATTTGAAGCATCCTCTTGGTCAGTTGTACAGTCAACGTCCGATTTTTCTGACTCCCCAGGGGCTGCGAAAACATCCGAAAAATCGGGCAGCCCGAAAAAAATGAATGCATGTCTTAAACTGCCCTTAACTTTTTTGTTACCATGCCTATTAAAACCGATCAGCGGTGATCTATACTTTAGATCGCCGATATCGACATGTTGCAGCCGTTTCATATCCACTTAATTAAGGCCATCCAGTAGTTAGTACAGGCACTGAACTGTCAGAATCAGTTAAAATTTTTGCGTTCCGGTGATGTTGTGATTTTCGATGGACCTTTTTGTGAACAAATGCGCGTGTCTTGTAGCGAAAAGATGTGTGGCCGTCACGTTTTGCCACGCTTGAGAAAAAATCATGCCATTCAAGATTACACTGCACTAGCATCAAAATTCTGTAATCAAATGACTCCCAGTAAGTCAAGAATTAAATTATATCGCCGGTTTTGCCGTCCGACAGTGCTGAGCGGTGATAATTAACCAAAAATGACGCCAGCTGTTCCCTAGTCAGCTTTGGTTTGGAGTTCGAGTCATTTTATTGCAACAAAGTGTATTTCTGAAGGTCCGCCACATGTCGAGCATGTGGACTTGGCATTTTCAACCAGTTTCAGAGATTATCGGTTTCGCTTCTCTTGTAAAATCCAGGCAAGGGGCGCTGCCGGTGTCACTGTGTAGCTATTGAAAGTGGCTCCCATGGCATCGTCCCACGCAGCTGCGTCACGAGAAAAGCGCCGTGCTCGAAACTATGCTGCACTCGCACTTCAATTTAGTAATGAGCATTCGATTTATGATTTCGAAGATGATAGCAAACAGATGAGAGCTCTGATGGTGACGATGTTTTGAGTCGGCATGGGACATCCGCAACTGTCCACTGGCGAGTTTCCGTTACGGCCTTGAGCGGTCTCCTTCCTTGTGCGCACTTATCTGCCGATCTTCTTGCACAACCTGAGAGCTCTCTTAATTATCTTCAGGGTGCATACTTCGCTTGGTTATGATGTCCTGCCATCGGCAGCAAAGAAACTTCCATTCACGCCAAGAAGGCCACCTGTAGCACATCTCGGCCCAGCACTGTGGATCAGCGCAAGGCAGTTTGCAACGGCGTGGGATTTCTTTCTGCTCTTCTTCTCTGCGGTAGTGATAAAGACAATCTGCAAAATTGCAAACAGATATGCTTGGATGCATAACCTTGTAGTCGCCCAGCTACGCTGAGAGCGATTGGTCCTGGAAGAGGTCAGGTGCATGACTCTAGACGAACTGGTGAAGTACGTTCCCTGGACTTCTCATCGGACCATCCTCAGAAGATGCTGAAAAAACGGAACTGCAGAATGTGTTTGTTACGAGGACCACAAAGATGAACAAATACCAGACATATTTTGGAAAAAGTGCGGAATGCATCTATGCTTCACAACATCCAGGAACTGCTTCACCGCATGGCTTGAGGGATGTACTGGTCTTAGTTTCTATTTTGTATCCGAAGAACGGCGGTGTACTGAGCATTCATTCTTTTCAGACACTATTCCTGGGTTATTTAACTTTGAAATGTGTATTCTGAATTTCCTTTGATATTAATCTTTTAGCAGATATCGTTTCTTATTGTTTTTTATCAACTGGCCGCCAAAATGGTGCATTCTAGAATTTTGTTCTACCTAAAAAAATTTTTTTTTTGGCAACATACGTTTTTGGAAAGAGAATTTCATTATGCAAAACATGCTATGCTGCAATGTGTGCTGGAATATTATTTGTAGTGGTAAATGTTTTTTTTTACCGGGACCTATAAAAAGTTAACATATTCTCACGGTAACGAAAGAGTTAAGGGCTCAAATTGGCACAGACACGTCTGAAAAAGCTCTCAAGGGTTGCGAGTACACTTATTAGGCATATCGGTGCTCGTATTGTGGCAGGAGACAGGGGTGCACGCGTGTACATTTAAGGAATACATACTGTGTCTCGTGACAATTGCCCCGTCCCACGGCTGTTATGCTAGCACCGCGTAACAGTTCTGTATTGAGGCGAAGCTAACTGTCAAAGACTAGCATTACGCAACGTTCTGTGCTTTGCGAGCTTCGAAGCCAATCGCGAGGATTACAAAGGCGGAGTGGGTGCCATTGCTGACAGCGGCGAATTCTTTCAATGAAAAACATGGCACCGCACGGCAAGAAGCTAGCGAACGTAGAAGCAGCTAGGCCTAACGTTGCGCGGTGGCGGCTGCGGCTGCCAGCGGATCTGCGTGCAAGAGCACCGGTTCGAGGCGGCGAGATAATCGAAATGAGGGCGGTGGTGGCTTTGATTAATGCCATTTCAGACCTGCAGTCAGGGCAATATACATTGACTCTATGGAGCACGTGGTGGTGCCGCAAAGCCGTGCGAATTATCGGGCACATACGAAAAATCGAGCGTCTGGAAAATAACTCGTTAACTACTCTGGCAATACCTTGTGCCAACGACACGCGTCAACGACGGTTCATTGCGATTCGTCTGTTACTGGAGCCAGCATTAACACGACTTTCGTTCCCTTTCAATAAAATTACAGCTAATTTTCCCTGATATAAACACAAATTCCCTGAGCTTTCCCTGAGTATTTCCAGACTATTCAAATTACCTGAGAATTCCCGGTTTTCCCGGTAGGTACTCACCCTGTGTTTATTAGGCATCTATTAGCCTCAAGACGACATCAATATCTAAGACACCACTAAGATATAGTGGTGGAATTGAAACATGCAGTTGTCACCTGTATTTCGTTCTTTATTTCTTGACTTACTAAGCCTCGGCTCGTAGTAAGAGCAACATTGTGGTGTTCATTAACTCAAAGTTGCCAATCGAGCGCAACTCTATATTTCTCGTTACTGTCCTTTTAAGATATATTGGCAAACTGAACTATTGGAATTTCAAATACACTATGTCAGCCATACTCCAAGTTTGGTAGACCGGAATTCTGGCTTTCTGGCAAAATTACGGGCATTGGTCACGTCCGAAAAATAATTGGTTGATTTCTCTTTCAAGGGAATCGGTCATAACATAAAAGCGAAACGTGCATTCTAAGAACCAGTGGCAGCTTTGCTGCACATTCGCAAATACAAGTCTACAAGCATGCACAGTCTTTTATTACGTTACAAATTATTAAGATGCCTAACGGAAACATACGGACTGCGCCACCATGGAGCCAAATTTAATGGCCATTACCTTTATGCGCACCAGCTAACATAACCCTCAGAGTTACTCTGGCCAGTCATTTGGTTTTGCTTTAAAGGAGCCCTGAACCACTTTTTATCGAAGTGGAGAAAGGCATTTGAAGTGAAAGTAGGCCATTTCAGAAATACTTTACCACAAAGAGTACTTCAATGCATTCAGCAAAAGTGGAGTTATTGGCAATCAAACACGGCCTATATGCCTTGCACTGCGAAGGCTATATGGCACAGTGGGGCATGCCCATAGCACTCCGCCTTCTATATGTCACCGTGGCATGCAGTTAAAATTTCATTTTGGATGTTAACATAGGTGCCACGACTTTCGCCTTTGGTGCCTGCAATGCGCTAAACATAAGCCGAATGCAGTTGTCCTCAGCGAGCCGCAGTGCGCTTAGCCAGTGGACTCGTGGCGGCACCCCATGGCGGCCGCAGTATCTACGCCCTGTAGCCGACCGCAGCATGATGTCAGCTATCGGCCAATTGCAGCCGTATAAGAGAATGAGGAAATAAAGTGTCCGATGACAAAATAAAGCGTCCAGAAGGGTGTGAGGACAGGGCCTTGTGTTCAAAAGAGAGCGTTTGAGAGAATGGTGACTTTGCAATCCGCTTGCAAGTTTTACACACCTTGTACGACAGCAAAACTTGACCGAGATATTCACGGTAGCGTATGCTACACACGGACTATGTTATTTCACCAAGCCCGAGGGGTCGTTCAGGACCCCTTGCCCATTTGGCCGTGTACTTTTCATATGCTCACTATGTATGATCAACAATAATGAAACATTTCATTTGCAGCATACCCTTTAATTACAGTCAAAACTCACGATAACGAAATCTTGTGGCTATGAAATTCTCACAGCAACGAAATATTTTTGTATCCCGGCGAACGCCCATAGGATTCAATGCATTTCGTACCTCTCGGCAACGAAATGTTGCTATACTACAATCCCGCATCAACGAAATTTGTCGGAATGCAACCCCGCATATCACCTACTCGCGCAAGGCTAGCAGGCTCCAAAATGTGCTCAATTGCTATTGCTTTGCACTAATAGCATAATATATCACCACATTACACTTGCGTGGGTGCCACCATTCTTGTTTACAAAAACAACCAAGTGCCAGAAGTGATCATGCCGGAAACAAGTCATCACCGCCATCTTGTTCATTGATGCCAGTTTGAAGCGACACACATGTTGATACCGATATGTGATGACAGTTTTTGCACACCTAGTGCGGTGCGTAGTGAGAAAAATGCACCAAAAACAAGCAAATCCACGTCCCACCGACATGGAATTGTTTATGGCGCTCGAGATGGCGGTCACAGCGTGGAGTGGCACGTGTCGAGCTGTGATTGAGTGATTGTCTGGGAGTATGCATTCCTTGCTTCAAGAACACTGGTTTCGGTGCCACCTCACAGGCATCAAGTGAAGATTCGGCGCCGGACATAAATTTGCGCTAAGGGGCCGTAATTTCGATAGACTTCCTTCGGGTATACAAGATATGATCATTTTTGCGCTCTGCACCGGAAGCGTCTGTGTTTACAGGTGACAGCGTGTGCTGGATAAATGCTTCTGCATGCGTGGAGGGCTGTTGCTCTGTGTCCAGTGCCGAGTTCTGCAAAATCTCGCAAAAGCGATCACATCTCGGAAAGCAATTGACCAGGAACACTGCTCCAGCGCAGTGCTGCCTCTGCTGATCAATGCATGCGGCGCACTTTGTACTGTCGACAATGCAGTCCTATATCCTCTAGCAAGCTTGCCAAAGTAGGCTAATGAAATTTCGACAGTAAATTTATGTTTTGCAATGCATTACCTATCTGTGCTGTCTCATTTCGCAACAACAAAATTCTCGCGAAAGCGAATTTTTTAGCGTTCCCCGACAATCTCGTTATTGCGAGGTTCAACTGTATGTTGTTTCCAATGACAGTGCAGGCAGCCATCACACAAAAGGCCACAGTAACAATTATTTGCCAGGTGTCACACCTTCAGCGGGAGTGCCAGGAAATTTGCAAGATGATGATTGTGTGACATACGCACATGGAACCGTTTCTCACTGAAGCTCAGCAGAGAACACTTTGTGTTATGATTGAGCACCATACTGTGCGACGTCTGCAATTTTGTGTGCCATTATGTATTAATTCTAGGGTAAGGTGGCAGTTGCATAAGTCTGAATAAACACACAGGTCCGAAAAACCAGGTGTCTGAAAAATCGGTCAACTGACATTTTTGCAATTGGAATACACATTTTTTAGCCATATTCAAGCAAGAAGTTTACTTCACTAGAGCCAATATCGTGTTTGATCTAGCATTTTGTGTCATTAGAGCAGGAAAATACTACAGTGAAATAAAGCATGACCAATCAAATCTTATAATTGCTTTGCTATATACATACTCATTATAACATTCCACTGTATTAGCAAATGTCTGGTGAATCCATGAGATACTAAACAATGCTTCTTAATCTGTTTAGTTGGCCAGAGATTTAAGCCTAGCAAAATTGGTCAGAGGCTGCAGCATCAGATCTACAGATTGACGAAAATTGCAAGCAGCGTCTTATAATTCTTTTTTTTTTTCACAATCTATTTGGGGTGCCTGTCACAAGACGGTCGACATAAGTATTATTTTGTCTTCTTTTACATAAAATTAAATGAATTTTTTTTTAGTGTTGTGTAAATGATGTGTTGTCCGGTCGTGAAGGCATAAAATTCTTTTGTGCACCCTTTGGTGACGAACAAATGTGATTGTCAGATCAGCGTCATCTTCGCATCATATGGCATGCAAACATGTGACACGTGTCATAAGCCAACATTCCATCAGAGGCACCGTTCAAGGCTTCTTTCTTAGTAGTTATCAGGAGACATAAACCATTTCCTTATTGCTTTTAGAAATTATTATCTATACGACCTGAAATTATTATCACTTGAATGTCCTCGCTCTTCATTATCATTTCTTGATGTATGCTGGCATCACCGATCGAACATTCCACTCATGATGTAGTGTATTGGCACAGTGGCCAAATCATTCAAATGACAACGTGGTAGAAGTGCGCGAATACCAGAAATTTCAAATACGAATTGAATTGTTCTCTCTATTCGATTTCTAATCAATCTGAGAGTTAACTATAAGAACTTGTCAAATATTCATTTCGTTCTAATACTAAGGGGAAAAAAGCATTTTTGAAGTGTACAGAAGGAAGGACTGATGCAAGTGGAAAGTCTTTCAAATGGTTCTGCTGCAATAGACCAACAAGTTCGCGAGTGAACACTTAAAGGAAATCATTTATGCACAGTTTTCAGTTGTTAGATGCATGTCTCGCCTTGACAGCCTACGAATGTTCTTTCTGGATTTAGGCAAATCCACCGTATTTGCACAAATCCACCACGCACCTTTTCTCCGAAAAATACGAGTCCAAAAATTGCCTGTGCATTACGATCGGATACGAAAACAAAACTGCATTCGCGGCATTAGCAACAGCCTCCCGTCAGAGCTGTCAGAAGCAGCATCATTGCAACATCACGAAGTGTCGGCAGAGCTCGTTTTATTGAAGGTTGTCATGGGTTCATTTTGTGTGCTCGACTACAGTCACTTTCCGAGATAACATACCTTGTGCGAGATTTTGTGAGACTGGGCACCGGATGCGTCGGCTTATACGGCCACCAGCATTTCTGACGCTGTGCCAAGCTCATTATATGCGCAGAGTGCCACGAGTGCTCTTGGCCCTATATTTCAGAAAGGCTAATGAAGAGTCACGTAAAATCTTGTGAAAGTGATAATAGAGTTGAACCACTAATAACAATGTTCAAGTGCCACGAAAATTCCATTGTTATAACCAGGTTGCATAAAAAAATCGAAATATAGGGGTGTGACAGAGCTGATGTGAGAAAACTATAAAGGTGGGGAAGCCAGTGCCCCTCCCCAGCACCTTCCTCCATCCAGCTGCTGATTGTGTTCATTCGTTTAACTGCTTCCTGGGCGCTCCGATCGCGTGCAACAAGCCGCGGCTGTTGGCATTAAAGAATGGCACTACTATAACAACTGCAAAGAGGGGTAACGGGCGACAAGCAATATGCGAGCACCGCCGAGGCATTGCTTTGGTGGCCCCTTTAAAAAATGGGAGACGGTTGCCACAGCAGCCGGTCAGCTTGAGAAATCCAGAAGAAACGCTGAGGCGAGCTTGCCACAAGCATCTCGCCGTGTGCTTCTCACTGGCTTGCACGAGAAAACCCTATGCCCTTCAGCCTTGCATGATATATGTGAAACTTGCCGACATCCTTCTCCAAGGCATTCAGGGGCTCCACACAGTGCAGCGGAAGGTTTCTCGCGAAAATGAAGTCCCGGAGGGACTGTATCATCTGCCGGGCTTCCCTTGAGGACAACGTTGAGGCAGCCTGCCCTACCGCGTCATTGCTGGCGGTGCCGCCGTCGCTATCTGATGCAAGCATATTCTCGACGATCACCTCATCGGTTAGAAGCACTTAGTTTCCAAATCTATAGCCGTGCGCTTTCTTTTCACCGGCAACGTCGTGCATTGCTGATGATCAGCGGGTGCATCAGCCATCTTCCGTTTCGGCGACGAGTCAAACCAACTGTTGGGGTCAAACGAGGCTGAGAAACTGCGTGGCCAGTAGCGATTTCTACGCAACCAACAAAGACAAACGCGAGTGATTACGCCGTTTGCAGAACGGCGCCATGACTGCGCTGAATGAGCAGCCAGCGAGCAATCTGCGAGCAGCGCAGTTGGCGCGATTCATTCGTGTTTCGGAGCGTGGGGTGGCTTAGAGCTATGAGCGCAGCCCATGCATGTTCAGAGGGGTAGAAGGGCGACGGGAGAGAGGCGCACAGAGATGGCTGGAAAATTAGCGCACGGCGGCTGTTGAAGCAGCAGCCCGTCATGCAGCGGCTCGAATTGCTCATTTTCTTTTTTTCTTTTCAAGGATTTCGCATTTCATTGCCTTTTGACTCGGACACCCAGCAGCCTGACATCATCGTTATAACCGATAATGTCGCATCGGGGCATTGTAGTAAGTGGGTTATTTCACCATGGAAAACATACAAAAGTTGATGGTGCAGCAGCTTCTCATTGTTATAACCGATATATTGTTAAAACCAGTATCTTTATAAGTGGGTTCAAATGTAGTACTTCTAAAAGTGATCGCTCGGGAATACTCTCTTGTGTGTTGGTATTTGTGGCCAATGAAATGCAAGTGGTGACGATACACCACCTTCATTACAACAGCCCAATTAAAAAGAAAAGAAGATTCCCTTCTGTGAAGGTAAATTCTGCACGTCTCCTTCTTTTATTTTTTTTGATCGCCAACGTGGGGACAAGCTATATTTTTCTTTTATACCGTACTTACTCGCATAATGATCACACTTTATTGTAAAGAAAAATTGACGCAAATTCAGGGGCGCAATCATTATGCGGATTAAATTTCCCACGAAAAGAAAACTTTTTTTTTTCCATCCCGCGTTTGCTGCGGGATGACAACGGGTCAACAAATAGGCAGCTGGCGCTGTAACAGTGTGGGACAACAAAACAAAAATGGCGGCCGGCGGAGCAAGCCGAACGTGCCGAACGCGATTTTTTTTCTTCTCCTGAGTACATTAAGCGTATCAGTAATGAATAATATGGTTACTATCGGCAAGTTTGTGGCAATAACGTAGCCATGACCACTTTGACGGGACAGAAACAGAGATGGGTGCACTTAGCTGCCAGTGACAAACCCATGGCGAGCATGCTGCGGAAACTGCGGCATTTGTCTTCGCTACTACCTTAATACGGCACGCTTCTGCTATGGGTGGGCAAATATCTTAGCTGCGCTACAAGTGTCGTCGCGTGTTACAAGCGACTTCTAAAGTACAATAAAAGCGCATTGATTCGAATTCCGCGGGGATGCTATGAAAATTCGAATTATACAAAATTAGAACTAATGAAAGTCAGAGAAAAAAATCGCTCGGTTAAGGCGCGTATATAGTCTGACGTGGCGTGAGCACGCGCGCACACGCTACGTCACGTTGGCATGAACGTCGTCTATACTTCGAAGCACTGGCACAGCCAACGTAACCGGACGCGACCAGCGTGGTCCAACGCGCCCGACGCTGAGATGGCTCTTGCTCCATCGGCGCGTTCGTCGCGCTGACTGGGGCGGAGAAAAAAAAAGAAAGATGTCGCAGACTTGCGCGAAAAGCGAAGCATCGATTGCAATAGAAAATTAGTAGATAGCTATACGAAGTAAGGATAATAGATTTATCGGCCATATAAACTTGTAAGCATTCGCTCACTAAATAAATGAACAAGCACTGTGTCACACGCGCACAGGTAAGCATGAACACATCTCGCTCGATGACCGAGGAAACTCGCTGAAAAACGCTGGAGTGAGGACACGCAGTAGTAGCAGCGAGCGAATTGACGTTCGTACAGCTCTTGCGAACGAAACGTAGAAAGCACATCGCATATGAAGCTACCGACACTACGCGCACTCTGCAAACATCGCAGATTGCTTTGAAGATGAGGCCCACGCGGGCGTGCACTTTGGCCACGTCGCAGATCGCTTTCAAGATGCGGCGCCCGCATGGCCGCGCCGTAAGCAGCAGCCGCCGAAGATCGTTCCTCCGTCCCTCCCTCGCGTCACCCCCCTGCCTCGCGCGCGACAAGAGAGGACGAGCTTCGCCCCACCTTCCCCTCTTGCGCACGCGAGCTTGAGCCGCGTTCGCTGGCTCACCCTCGCATGCTCGTACACAAAGAAGACGGCGCGCGGCGACGGTGTTATCGTCCTTGCCGCTTATCGAAAAGGCAAAGCTGCGCGGCGACGCCAGCGTGCTCCCGCGCACTAGAACTCTCCCCATCCACGATGATGCGCAGTTCGAATTATCGGTGGCGGTGCAGATTTCAGCGTGAATAAGCGGGATGTGTTACATATTGCTTTCAATACATTGTAGGACGGACCGCGGCGTCTACTTCGAATTATCCGAAATTTCGAATTAACGAGTAGTGAATTAACGAGCTTTTACTGTAATCGGTGTAAACGTGGCTACTATTGTTGCCGCTCGCGATTTGTTGCGTGCCCACGAGTGCAGACTAGAAGAATCGAAAAGCGCCTTTTTTGTTGTTGTTGTTGACCACAATTGTTATAAAGCCTACAAATAATGAAGCCAACGCAAGTTTGGTTGTAGCTTTTTTTTCATGGAAGTGTGGAAAGTGATGAAAGGAATGAAATGGGACATCTGGCACTACATGCATGGCTATCTTGCTGTGTTGCTGTTCTTGCTGTGTTGATGTTCAGTGCGTGCAGACCGCTTGGTATGTCTTGGAAGAGTCATTCGCGTAGCATTCGACAGCATTTGACAGATGGTAAGCGCGATCATCGTTAGCTAGGCTTGGCAAACAACATATCGCTGTGGCAAGTTCGGGGTAGAATCATTACACGGGAAAGGAAAGAAATCTAATTTTGAAGATAAAATTCAGGGGTGCGATCATTACGCAAGTGCGATATTATACGAGCAAATACGGTAATTCAGGTGTATGTTGCATTCAGACGCACTTTTATCTATTTATTTTAAGCCCACAAAAACTGGGTGCATTATATACGACATTATATGTATAAAATAATGTAAATCTGGCTTTTGTTGCCAAACCAACTACACAGGAGCTTTTACATTTTACTTTGTTTAGGAGTGATAAAATATTCCATAATCAATTCAATATTAGAAGTCCGTTTCTTTTTTAGCATGTTCACATTAAATTCAAAATTTTCACTACTGGAACACCCTTAGAATGTGGGCAGGTTGCGGGCTATTTGTAAAGCATACATGCTGATTTGAGATAGCAGCTGCACAACTAATGATGTTGCACTCAGTTTTGGTAGGCACCCTCAAGTCACACCACACTGAATGACATCCCCAGCCAGCAGTGCAACACTTCATGCAACACAGCAAGATAGCCATGCATGTAGTACCACTCTCAGGATAAATTCAAACACAACCAATTCGTAACTGCTCCAACACATTGTTCGGTTTCCAAGTTCACTTATATTCGTGAAAGTGCCTTAATGCCAACTCCAACACATACACTTGAGACTAAGACACATGCTTAGAAACTGGCTATCAATCGATCACACATTGCACTTGCGTGTAATTATGCATAACAGGTGTTCTGGTAAGTAATTTCCTGTTTGCATTTCAATCAACGCTGATGGATCATCCACACACATACACACACAAAACATACACATGTGCAATGGGTACGGCACATGCACGTACAACACACACACAAACACACCTGGCTTGCCACCATTGGGGCCTGTGCCATCCTGAAGAGAAGTGCCAAACATAGATGCAATCTCTTCCTGAGACAGCGGCTCATTGGTCATCTCCTGGGCAGAGCTCTTGCAGCTGGGCACAATGACCGAGTTGACATACACCTCGACCAAGGCCGGAAGGATTGGGTGCAGAGGGGCCGTACTGGCACAGATTTGCTTGAACACCCAGTCCTTGATGCGCACCTGCAGCCACAATAAAACAGCACATTGGCGTGCATTCGAATTCGCAGCAAGTCAGTCCGTCAGTCAAGAACTTTATTGAGGTCCTGAGGAGTTTTAAACCGTTGGAGATCCCACGCGGGCAGCTCCTCGGGCCGAAACCGTAGGCGACGCCCAAGTCGGGACGGGAACGTATAATTTTTTTTCCCTGATCAGCAATGAACTCAATGGCAAACCCTTTTCCTCATGCAGTCGACTCCCATTAATTCAACCTCTGTTAATTCGACGTTCCGCTTAATTCACACCTATTGGAAAGTCCTGGCAAGAAACAATACTTGTGATGGAAGGAAAACTCATTTAGTTTTAACACTAAAGCATGTTGCTTCGGTTAATTCAACTCCATGGTACCCCCTCATGTGCGAAGCAGTTACTGAAAGCCTGAAAACACAAGGAATTCAGCAGACGAGCTAACTGATTCCCTAGGTCACAGCAGTGACGGCAGCAACCTGCACAACAGTGATGATGACAACTTGCACTGTGGCCTGGACGACGTCTTTTTTGAGTATTTTGTCGGTGCTGACAATAGTGTTCAGGACATATTGGCAGAATTTGTCCGTAAGGTAATGAGACTGGGTCTGGTAAAAAGAATTTATTGAACCGATCAGTACATATTATTAAAATTCTCCAAAATAGTTTCCTTGGGCGTCACTACATCGCTGCCAATGTGGTTCCCATGAAGCAAAGGCTCCTTGCAAGTCAGCTGCCGTAACCTCATTCACAGACTCTGTGGCAGTCCATTATATGGCGGGAACATCGTCGAAGACAATGACCTTTCAGGCTTCTCTTGGGCTTTCTTCTTTCTTTGTTCTCTTGAACTTCACTGTGTCATAGCCCAAATGCGACTGCCATCCGGTGCGTTACTTAGCTTAGAACTCCCACCACAAATCCCACCTCAAGGGAACACGCTACTGGCGATTGCAGTGTCATGCAGCAGGCAGTCTCATCACTTCATGGATAAATCTTGTATTTATTGTATTACAGTACTGACAGTCTGTTGAAGACAACAGGCTACTTCAAGCAATAAAAAGATTTGAATCTGTGCATTTTGGTGTCATTTATCAATCCAACCTATTGGTTAATTAGACCAAGACTTGCTGTCTCACAAGAGTCCAATTAACAGGAATCGACTGTATATATTTGTGTTTGTCTGTCCCCCCGACACACAAATACATACAGTCGGCTCCTGTCAATTGTATATATGTATATATTTGTGTGTGCCATTGCTGAACGACCAAGCCAGTTTGCAAAATACTGCCTCGTGTAAGCAATGCTATGCACCACTCCGGGCAAGCCTTCTACGCAAACCTATACTAGGCTTTCCCTTTCAGCTTTTTCAATCACAGATTAGTGACTGATTGATTCATTTGGTCTAGCATCCCACAGCCTCACTGGATTTATGAGAGATGCTGCAATGGAAGGTCCTGGACTAATTTTGAAGACCTGGGGTTCTTAGTCCCAAAATATGTAAGTCCAAAAAATATAGATATGCAAATGCTTTTCACATTCTGGCCATATCAGAATGTGGCTGCCAAAACTAATACAGTAAAACCTCGTTAAACCGTACCCGCTTAAACAGTAGTTTCGTTTTAAAGGTAGTCAAGTCAAATCTCCGACTCAGCGGCCATTGAACATGTGTTTTGTATCCGCATAAACCGTACCAGCTTATTGCGTACGCATCGGTTAAAACGTAGCGTTTCAACTTTTCGTCATGCAAACACAGCGGTGCACTGTCTCTATCGGGCGGCCCGGCAGAACAACAAGCCTCAGAGATTGGAACAATGGCCTCCAAGCGCCCTGTGCGTTTGCACGTGAAGCCACATCAACATCAACATCATTTCGACACCGTGCCAGAGAGCGTTATGGCGTCGTGCAAGCGAGGACTCGCGTCATTCCGAAGCTCGGATAAAAAAAGACGCCGGGTGCTCAGCAAAGAAGAAAAATTAGACATCGTCCGTGCTATCGAATGTGACACGAAGAAGTCGGTGCTGGCACGCAACAGGGATCTGCTGTTGACTACAGTGTGTGGCATTTGGAATGCGAAGTTGCTCGAATGCGTTGCTCGGCAACGAGGTTCGACTTTTCGCCATCGTTGCCTGTGTTGTTGCCGAAGTGTCGACTAGCAACAGTGATGAGGACGACACGGAAAGCGACAACATGGGCGATTCAGGCCCGACAGTGGCCTAAGCTGCGCGTTACGTCAGCCTCATGAATGCAATCGTTGTGACGAGAACAGGGGCTCGATAACGTAACTCTATTCCAAATGAAAAGTGTTCCAAACTCCTGCACCCGGCAATGAAAAAGGTGCCCCCAGGACTTCTGCAGCACTACTGCGCACGTGCACGGAGAATGCGTAACGCCAACAAGGAATCTGCCATGTGAGTGTTTGCAAAGAAGAGGGGGCTGGCTGAAAAGCTGGCACGCAGCTTCAGTAAGTTTGAGGCGGCTGTCGTCGTCGTGCTAGGCCGCCGAGGCATCAAACGAAAATAACACTTTTGTCGCGCAAAGTGAATAAATACTGCATGTTTTTTTCGCTTTCATTGCACTTTCTCTGACTTCCATTTTCGACAGGTAAATGGACGATCTCATGCTATTCGGTTAAACAGTACTACCGTTTAGTACGTACTTTTTCCGGGCTTCGGCCAACTACAGTTTAACGAGGTTTCACTGTAAACGAAACCATGACCTTCTCCCCAGCAGTCGGAAGCCACTGAGTCACTGTAGTGTGTAGCTGCTCTGACTACACAGTCTACAGCATGCATGTTCTCTGAGCGCAGAATGCAAACTTGGAAATAGCCTGTGGGGATGCGCGACTCTCACGCGCCCCCCGATATCTTGTTTTCCCACATAGCTCCTGCAGTGCGGCTTCGCCGCGTGGCCTGGCGCCCGCGGCAGTCGGAGTGGTACAAGCGCACTGCGAGAGATGGCGCGAGTGTTGCGCTGCTGCGGGGTTACTTGGGTGCGGGTAGGACAAGTCGCTCTGCTCCCTCTTTGGTACGGGACAGCAAGCAGTGCGCCGATCCATGCTTCTGCAAGACCGTCTCACGTGGCCTCCTTTGAACGCGCCACCATTCGCGTGATTGTACACGCGAACGACCAGGCATTGGGATCCACGAGGAGACGTCAGCTCTGTTAGGTGGTCCTACCCCGCTCGGTGCAGCATGGGGCGAATATATTCGCTCGCTATCCGATCGTGGTGAGTCGGACTTCCTAGATTTGTCGCGCGCCCATGAAGATGTGATAGCAACTCGGCTAGCAGGCATTGATCTATGAAAGGTGCAATAAATGCCCTTGTGATTGTTTGCACTACTGTGTTGTCGTTCCTTTGTCCCATGAGCCCGGAGGACATCTCCCACATCTGGCTGCCCAACGTGGTACTCTTGGGGCATCGGACGATAGTTTTAACAGCTTTGCTTTGTTCGAGACCTTTGTTTGAACCGAAGCGTAGGCCTAGCGTGGATTTTGATCACTAGCGTCGGCGGCGGGCTTTCTTGAGAGAGGCGACGGTGGCTGTAGTGTTTGAACTTGTCAACATGCTAAGCCTTTTCGCGAGTGTTTCTTTTTTAATGACATTCGTTGGTACGAGAGCCACATAGTCTGCATCCTGGGAGAGCGAGGCTTGGCGCCCACGGAGCATTGCCAAG
Source organism: Dermacentor andersoni (assembly GCF_023375885.2). Taxonomy (NCBI): domain Eukaryota; kingdom Metazoa; phylum Arthropoda; class Arachnida; order Ixodida; family Ixodidae; genus Dermacentor; species Dermacentor andersoni. The sequence goes on along the minus strand of NC_092816.1, from coordinate 96,224,134 downwards.
CCTGAAGCGAGTGAGTATGGAAGCCTCGTGGGTGATCCGAATTTCTCATGTAAATAGCTTCTCCTATCTCTTTGACTCTGATGAAGTCGCGGCTCTGGAAGCCAGGTGGCCGCGGGCCACGGGTGCCACTACGGGCTGAGTGGTATTGCGGCCTGGCACCGGGCGCTCCGACACCGTCTGAGACGGTGGGCGCCGTCAACTCGGATGCTGTGTGCACCGAGCGGGGTAGGACCACCTAACAGAGCTGACGTCTCCTCGCGGCTGCCTGTTTTGCGCCTATTCTGGGTGTTTTTTGGATGCCGGTTGTTGTCAGGGTAGCAACGCCTTAGGCCTAAGGCTTTACAGAGCTGCCTGTCGCACGTGGAGGGACACAACCTTGTGGACCGTGGCGTTGAGGTGTTGCACTTTGCTTTCCTCATTTTAGTTAGCCTCGCATCACTTGAAATTACTCGTTCGACTCAAGCAAGCGAGCTTCATTCATGTGAACTTAGCATCTGAGTAGCTGCCCGATCTTTTGCTAGCCAAGTCGAACATCGTACCACGTGGGCGATGCGCATGCAGAATTCCCCTCCCTTGCACTACTTTAGTGTTTGCCAGGTGTGTTGAGTGTACGCAGCGTGATTGGAGTCACCCCTGGTTTGCCATCACCTGCACATCGTCTGCGCTGCTGCCCCGTACTACGATCGAGCCACCGGGCAATGGTGATGCTGTGGCGAGTTCGGCACAGTGACTTCGGCGGCCGCCTGTATCCAGCTCGCAACCCTCGGCGGCGGAGAAAAGAGCCGGCGGTCACCGACAGCTACTGCGGCTCTCGCCAGCAAGGCGCGTCGGCGCAAGCGACGCTTGCTCGTTTAGACTACTGCGTCGCCGTTTCCGGAGTCCTGGCCTGGAATCGTGCCGTTGAGTCTGCAAAGCTGCTGCTGTGACCGGCGGACGCCAGCAGTGTACCCAAGGACAATGTCGGCTCGCATGCTATGGACAGCGTGTGGACATTTCCTCAGCGCGGCCACTGTTGCATGTACTATCTTGTTCGCGAAGCATGGGTTGATGTTAGACCGTGTCACATGTTTCGCCGGAATAAGAAGTGATTTAAGGTTGGGAGGATGTGGGGATGCGCAACTCCCACGCGTCCCCTGATATCTTGTTTTCCCGCATAGTTCCTGCAGTGCGGCGTCGCCGCGTGGCCTGGCGCCCGCGGCGGTCGGAGTGGTACAAGCGCAGTGCGAGAGATGGCGCGAGTGTTGCGCTGCTGCGGGGTTACTTGGGTGCGGATACGACAAGGCTCTTTGGTTCGGGACAGCAAGCAGTGCGGACGTGCCGTGCAGCGCGTGCGTCGATCCATGCTTCTGCGAGACCATCTCGGGTGGCCTCCTTCGAACGCGCCACCGTTCGCGTGACCATACACACAAACGACCAGGCGTTGGCATTCAGCATGGGGCGAACATATTCGCTCGCTATCCGGTCGCAGTGAGTAGGACTTCCTAGATTTGTCGCGCGCCCATCGGCATGTTTTGTGGATAGCAACTCGGCTAGCAGGCATTGATCTATGAAAGGTGCAATAAATGCCCTTGTGATTGTTTGCACTACTGTGTTGTCGTTCCTTTGTCCCAAGAGCACGGAGGAGAACCCCACAAGCCATGCTAGCATATACTTGCATTAATATTGATGCAATGGCACTAAAAGGACAAGGACACGAAGACACATGAAATGTACACCACCATATCTTTGGGCACAGCCAGTTGTGCCCTTTTACGCTCCCTAATGTACTCACCTAAAGGCATGACTCTGAAAATTAAACCACACAATGTGCTGTACTTGCCTTGTGCTTGGTGAACGCCCTGCTCTTGAGCAGCTGGTAGATGCAGTGGACAGGAAGGAAGCCAGCAGTGTTGGCATTCAGGTTCGGAGTCACGGCGACTTTGACTGCATGCGCTGTGACCACCTGAGCACGACATAACAGAAACACATCATCGGAAAGTAAGCAGCACACGATAATACTGAGCACAAGGCACTTACGGGTAACGTGGTTCTAGCAAAAAGTATAGCAAACTATACACAAGAAAATCCAGCAGTCCAGAACAAATCCATACTACAGGCACTGCAATATTTACAGCATCTTATCAGACTCTTAGGTATCTTCAAAGATTTTGTTCTCCTTTCTTTCCTACTTTCTTTTTATAGGTTATCCCTGTGATGACCTAATAAACTTGTGATATTAACCTGCATAAACCCTGCGACATCACTGTACCCATGCACCAATCTGGGCAGCTTGCATAACTCGCCTGGTCCGTGAAGAGCTCTTGGGTAAAGATAGTCTTCATCTTGGACAGGCTGTTAGGTCGAATGGGTATCTTCATGCCCAGTGTGGAGCACACCAGGTCGGCTATGGGCGTCAGCTGGTTGCTGTGGAAGTGGATCGCTATCAGCAGTAACATCTCTCCAAAGGAAGCACTCACACCACTCGTCCTGCAAGCAAAATAAATGAACAAAGGTCTCAAACCGGCTCTTCCAGTGATAACAGAGGAGGCACCCCAGTTGGCTTTCACTTATCTGATAGAGGTTAGACAAACGTACATAATTTATTTGAATTAGATCGAATGACTGCGGACAATAACGCTACAATCAATGCTTAAAAGAAAACGACAGCTGGCTTTCCCACAAAGCTGTTACCTGGAGGTTGTGCTTACTGCGTTTTGAAGTGTGAAACTGGAAGAAAAGAAGAGTAAAAATCTCTGGTTATATCTGAAATGTGGTTGCTAACTGAATGATGCTGATTATAATTATGCGCATATACAAAAGGCATGCAGTAAAACGCATTTAAAAATTATTTGATGGCATTCACTTTCCTGGAGCTCAGAAATATAAAAACACACATTACAGCGCTTGGACAAACCAAAATGCCAGCAAAAAACTTGTAGCTTGAGAACTGCCTGTACAGTCAAACCTCTATATAATCAAACCCAATTTTATGAAATTTTCAGTTTAACAAGTGCTTTCTATTTTCCAACCCACCATTCACAAATCTGTACGCACTGCAACCCTTGAAGCAACAAAGTGAACTCAACGTTTCACCTGCCTTAATAAAGTTTTGGGGAAAGACAAAGAAAATATTGGTATGTCAGATTTCAATTAAGGTGAATGACGCCACTGGCCTATTTAAGAGGGTTTGCTGCTCCCATAAACAAAAGGCGGGCTCAGTGGACTAGCCTACGATAAGTGCATGTGCAAATAAAAACTGCATTTCTTCTTGCTCTCGAATAAATATGCTCTTCGCATGAGTGTTTTAAGGGTTTCTGATTTGCAACAAAGTTCGCGGTTTAATGCAATAACTCTCAGGTTCCATCAAGTTAAGTAAGTTGAGGTTTCGCTGCGTAGCAATGACACAACAAGTGCAGACCAACCTGCCAAAGTAGCTTTCCTCCTTCATGAGCCAGCGTATCCACTGGGTGGCCTGGCGCTCGTGCTCCTGGCTGGAGACCAGGGACGGGCAGGCCAACAGCATGCACAGCCCAAGGGACACAAACCGGATACCCGCTGCGCTCGGGGGAGGGTGTGAAGTCAGCAGCTGCATGAGCACCACTATCTCATCCTCTGTGAACCTGCACCATGAGGCACGAATCAGTGTGACCACGTGCACCAAGGGTGATGTGGCTTGGCATCATATTATCGGACGAGTGCCGCGCACTCTCTCGAGATTATGTATAAAGAAATTCTTACTAGAATTTTTGTGGAACCATAGTGGACCACAACCAGAATTAAACGTGGTTACAACTGCCTCCAATATATAGCTGTAGTATACTAAGGTTGTCATCATCACCATCATCTCATTGCGAAGTAAGCAACAAAAGAGGTACTTTCAACCAACGCTGTTGGATTCTCTATTTTGCAAAAAGGAAAATTTAAGGTCGCCAACCATGTGAAAAATTATTATTTGATGTGAACAAGAAACTCAGGTGTTCCAGTATGTCAAATAATTTTTCTGTTGGTCAGTGACCCGAATTTTTCGTTTTTTGTGACATGTTACCTGACCAGACAAGCTTTCGTATGAGCCTTGGCTATGCATTCTCCATTTCCGGCACCTTACTGTACACCATAGGGTAATACGCACAGAGACAAAATTTTGGTTTGTTGATGACTTGGGGGGGACGAGGTCTCCACCAGTCAACTAAGCTAGGCACGTTGGAATTGAGAGTTTTTGAGAGGAGCTTCGGAGTTGGCCCTATTTGAGAACTCCACATCAAACTACAAAGCAAAAGCTGACAAAAAAGGCGCAACTGACTTGAGGGCAGCGATGCCCCTTAGGGCGCAGAAGAGGCGCAGAAGGGCATTGGCCTGCACCACCCGGCAGTCGGGCAGGTCGTGCTGCTCGAGGCTGGTTAGGAGCAGCCCCTGCAGCCGTGACAGCAGCTCCTCCCGCAGGGCCTGCAGGGTGCTGCCCTTGCCTGATTCTCCTTTCTGAAAAATTTGTGCAGAAATCATCAATAATGACTGTCAATGTAAGCAAATAATTGAACTCTTGAAAAAAGGTATTTGCATTATTAAAGGGTTGGTATGCTTGAAGGCATATACATATTTGCTGCGATGATGGTATTTATGTAACGTATTTTTCTATGCATAATTCCATAGAGAACAGAGCCATTAACCCTTTCACTGTCGGACCTTTCTGGCCGTGACGCACCCCCAGTGTCAGCTTGGTTTCAGGGAACGAGCATAACAGGGAATGAACATAGCAATTTATTTTTGATTATGCTTGGTATACAAATAACATAGTCAATGCAATATGCACATTTCAGTGTTCTGCAGCTGTTGTTAGTAAACATCATCATCATCATCAGCCTGACTATAAAATCTGTTCAACACCTGAATCTGACAATGCGCAACCCTCTTCCTCGCATGAGACTCTGTCCGAATCCGAATCCGAGCTCGGCTCGTATTCTGAATTGGAATTGAGCCACCGCTCCAATGAGCAGACGAAGGTCCCGCGCGCTCAGCCATCCGAAAGTAACCGTGCGCAGGGAGGATGCGCTTTCAGTCGTCCGCACCACGGAGAGAAATGGAACGTTGCGTGATCAAGAAGACAGAGGCAGATGGAAAAAGGCTAAAACAAAGTTCGAAGGGCTTTACGTTTACTGCTGCAAGTCGGAAGCAAGGGGGCGGCGAGAGAGCGAAAGCAGCAATCGAGTCGCTCTTTTCGGAGAGGCAACGGCACGTGCCCCTGAACTTGACACGCCGTAGCAGACACACCAACAGAAGAAAAATAAAAACCTTCAAACCAGCGGAGATGGCAGAACACCACTTGAACCCATAACCACACGTGCGCGACGCATGATCCAGCGAACGCGGAGCCACCGCGCCACTCAGCAAAGAGAGAGGGGCGAGTGGCAGTCGCACCGTACTCTTCAATACATGGATTAACACAGGTCGGGGCGAAATTACGAATTTGTAGAAAGAGTCAACAGTTGGCGTGGCCAGTCCAGGAGAGCCAGCTTTGCGCTCAGGCGCGAAATTTTGAACGCACGATAGAGAATGTACCGGTACGTCAGTGACACTGTGGGGGGGAAGCGCGAAGACGTACCAGTACGTCCGTGACAGCGAAAGGGTTAAACAGCACATCTGTACGGTAGTATAGCTGGATAGCACGTGCACCTTAAAGAGCGTTAGGCAACAAACGCGCCACGCAACTTGGTTGCGCAAGCACACGCACTATTAGCGTCGGCTCCTTTGTATCAGCGGTGAAATTCGAACGTCCAAGCACCAACCACTGATGACGAAAGACAGGTGAAAGAGCCAAAGAAAGCTACTCATTTTAAAAACAGAAAGCATCACTGTAATATTACACAGCAGTCAAAAATTTGTGCAACTCTCTCATCAGACCTACAGCACTCTGTCAACACGTTCATCAAACACAAGTAAGCTGAATGATTGCTGAGAAACAGAAGGCAGAGACTGTATTTCGCCTCGATCCATGTTTACCTATCATTCTTTCCTCCCTTGAGCATTGCCTTGGACGTTACTTTGATGTCACCACACTGCCATTATTGCAGGGACCGGTCACTCGAAAAGACACTGTTATCATTCATCACATTGAGTGGCCAATTATGGCAACAAAAGCAGTGCAGCTTCGTCTAAGGCAACGACACGTGCACAAAGCACAGCAGAGAGTTAGTGTCAGCTGCATTGCTGTGTTGCAGCAGTGAGGCGGCACTGGTGCAGCACTGGCATGGCCGCCGACTCGGCATTCGGATAAGTTACTAGTGGCCCCGAGCACCACCAGATTTCAGCCTAATCAGTGCAAAACGGCCAGTAAATATTTATTATATCCATTCTGTAGAGACTTCGCTAAAGTGAGATTTTAAATGCATGTGCTTCTGCCAGAGTTTCAAGGGAAATCACGATTACTTCGTCATAACCATTAGTTTTCTTTACAACCAGTTTCATTTGAATGAGAGATGACTGCATTACCACGTCATACATCACTGACCAGGTCATGATCACAGTATGAGATATATTTCTTTAGGTGTGGAAACAGCGTACCAAATCTGCACATGTGGAAAACAGATGTGCAGTCAAGGTGTGGTCAATCCACTCAGCAGCACAGCAAGGGTAAGATTTGTACAAACCTTGGTTCGATGTACCGCTGAGCGTTACGCGCATGCGCCCTGGCATTTCCGCTGAGTGGCTGTGTGCAGTTTGTTAGAAAACGATGCTATAACTGTGCTATAACTGTATGATGCTATAACTGTGCATATTTCCCCAAGGTAAGCAGTTCAGCCTCTCAGGCAACAAAACTATGATCAGAGAGTCATCTTGCAGCAACATTTTGCAAAAAACCAGGGGACACTATCAGCCCTTTCTACAAGGCGGTCCCTGTCCACACCCAAAGAGGTTGCCTTACACCGTGATCCTGTTGCCTTTGATGTGGGATCAATCCCATGAAGCATGTTGGTTAGCTGGGTAGCCTCTATAAAATGGGTCCCGTGGTTTGTTGAAAGGTGCCCTTAATTTGCCTTTATTGTCTAGTGTGCAGAGAGCTATGGACGGGCCTCGCTGAGTTGCCAGGAGGACTAGAGAATAACGTTGAAGTGCTGCCACATATTTCAGTGCTGTGCTAGCACAAATTCAAGTACTCAGAAATTTTAGAGACTGTTTGCTTTCTTACAAGGGCATTTTTTGAAAAAGTAAGGTTTTCAGACATTGCATACAGCACATTTAGAGAATGTTTGATTCAAAATTGCTAAAGAAAGCAAGTAAGAAAGCATTGAGGAAGGTTTTGAATGAGAGCACAGAGAGAAGTCTCTCTAGCCTTAGTAGAATTGTTTACTGCATGTGAAACAGAGTATAAGTGCAACAAAAACAAAACACCATGCAGCCGCCACTGTCAGTCACCTTTCTTGCAGGCTGCCACAATAAATTCACGTGTTCTTCCTTTTTTTTCCCTCAGGCAAGAAAGAAAAGAAAACCTCTTGCTTTTTTTACTCACTTTCTGGCAACTTCGCACATACTGGGCAAACCAGGTGCGAACTTTGTCGTCGCTGCCCAGCAACAGGCCGCTCACGAAAGCCACCAATTCTCCAGCTGAAGTGAACTCGTCATTCTGCTCTGTGCTGCGGCAGTGGTCCAGGCTCAGCAGGACAGCCAGGCCGGGCATTCGGCACAACTCCACCTGCGAGGGCCCAACCACACAGAGCACGAAGGTTGGGTCATTCACAGGATATCTTCTGGAATGCTTTGAACAAGCAGTGCCAGAAATAGGTATACCATTAAAAACCACACCTTCCCATTTTGACCCTGTAATACACAAACACGGTTCTATATCAAGAAAATTAGAGCAGCTTGTTTACTCTATTTCTGGTCACGGAGAACGCATTTGCACACACACACACAAACAAGAAAGAGAGAGAGGGAGAGAAAAGCAATGAAATGTTATTTAAGTTAAAGCTCAATTAGTATATTAATAACGACTAATTAGTTTGCCAAACTGTCCCAACTGAAAACTCGTTCCACACATTAAAGATACAACTAGAGGCTACATGTTAAGTTTCCCATGCTTAAATAAAAATTTGGGAAATCAAACATAGGGTATTATAAATTAAACGCTGGGCGTCACAGGGTTAATCCACAGCCCAATAAAAGCCATAGCTGCAGCACCCTTTCAAACAAATGTGCAAGAGGAGTTTCAAAAAGGGTAATACTACACTGCACTAGCCTAATATAATGCGCATGTCTCTTTTGAGCCAATTTAAAGAGATGTGTGCTAGGGAAAATTTGCAGTTCTGTCCCAAGTGCAAAGCTGTGGCCGTGACAGCCAGCAAACTGTTGGACGCAGCTACACTTGGTGCTATACTTTTGTCGAGGAAAAGCCTTATTTAGCGCACAATTCACACAGAAGCAAGAAGGCAACAGAACAGGTGCTTCCCTCAAACTTTTGTATCTAGTATTTTATTTGTTTGTAATGATGTTGACGTGATGATAGTTACCAAGGGGCTTCCACGGCCTACGGTAACAACACAAAACAGCAATCTACGACCTTCCCATTTAACCTCATTTAACAGATATAATGATGATATCCGACAACAACGGCAAACAGCAATGACCTGCGGTGACGCTACAAATATGGCTGAAATGTCCTTGACACAACTTTGAAGAAAAAGTAAGATAGCACTTCGGAGGTACTATCAGCGTCAAATGAAACGTGAACAGCGGACCGCTTGGCCCAAGCATAAGCGAAGGTATAGTGCGCGCCGTCCAGTCATCACCGTTGACAGGCACGCACATCCGGTTTGGCCGCACCGCGCGATGTTTCCGCTTCTGTTCTGGTTCTTACATTTGAAAGGGAGAAAATAAACATGAGAGAGAAGCTAAAATACTGCAGTTTGCGGCGAGTATTGTCGCGCAGTTCGCCGAAACCTTAAGTGCTATCGGCGCGAAATGCGGTGTGCACAGTAAAGTTTGCATCGTCATTATAGATTCGCTCATGCGGTTTGCCGCTTGTGCGCCACATTCATTCTTTCGATCAAGAAGTTCGCACAGCGCGCTATCACTGGCAGCCGCGACGGTGGCCGGCGGGGGCGTGCCGAGCACGTTTAGCCGTTTGACTCCCAAACCGAATGTGCGCGCTTGTCAATGGTGATGACTGGACGGTGCGCACTGCACCTTCCCTTATGCTTGGGCCACGCGCTCTGCTGTTCACGTTTCATTTGACGCTGATAGTACGTAAGAATGTACCATTGCGCATAACTGTCAGGTCGACCAACAAAGCCAGCAAAATATTGGAGTACGTAAAAAATGTAGTTTCCGATAGCACCGATACAGAGTAGCCTCCATGCAAAATTTTATGTTTGAAATAGGAGTTGCTGAATAACAAAGAGCTCAAAGAAGTACATGTTTATGACACCAAAAACGGAAAAAAAAAATAGCGCCCCCATTAGCGCTCACCATCCAGTGAGGCACGACTCAGTGTGTCGAGAACCACCACGGCTCCTTGGTGTGACCTCTTCAGATTAGGCGGTGCCAGCAGCACACTGAAAATCACAGAGGCAATGTGCTGGGATTTCCACTATGTACGCTAAACACCAGGTACAAGCGTCGTCCGAGTTCTATTTAAAGGCTGTTAATAAGGATACTGTACAATTACAAGCCCTGCATCTATTGCCTCAATAGCTTACACTACTTCTTTAGCCCCCAAACCAATTCTGAAGGAACACATGAAATTTCCCAAATTATTGCATGTTGTCATAATTTTTTCTACGTCCCCTTCATTTCCGATTCTGAAGACATAATACTTGATTCTTGATTACTTCCTTTTTCCAGACTTCTACAGCGCTCTCGTGTTGAAAATTGAAACCAAATCCAATAACCGACCGTAACTCCTTTTTGGCAGTGGGAGCAACACAACATCAGGCTGCAAAAGCGTGACCAGTACTTGGCAATACTGGTACAACCTTCCATGACGAGTACAGCTTGGAAGTGAGGGTTAAAGGGTTAATAACCAATTCAGGCAAAGAAAAAAAGTTTGTCGCAGCTGGCCTTTATTCAGACCTAACATTCAACACGCACGAAACAGGAGGATCTCGACGGGGCACTTACCGCTTTGGCTCGCACTACCAGTGATTGCGCTGGGTTCATCCGGCACAGCAGATGCAGCGCCTGCATGCGCACACAGCCGCCCGCTGTGTCCTCATCCTGCTTGTCCCCATTGGAGATCAGGGCAAGGCATACTACAAGGAAAATGAGGGAGCACACTCATTTCCTACACCTCCTGTGCTAAAGAATACTGGGGTATTGGTAATTTCAATAAGTCACATCAGTGGCGCACTAATCAGAAAAGTTTGTTCTACTCTCGTTTATTCCCTGTTCGAACAGCTAACGGGCAACTTTAGATTTACTGACACAAGGATTAACAATAATTTGCAATGTTTGCAATGTGTTTCTCGCACAGGCACGTGGATCCTGCATCAAACAGCGCAAGTGAGGGTTTAGATACAGTTCGTCCACAAATTAAATATAAAGACTAGTGTGTGCACTCTCTGTATGTCCCCTCAAAATAAATGACTTACACTGGCAGTTCTGTGCTTGTTAGTAACATAATTAATTGAGAAGCTTAACGTCCCGAAACTGCGCAGTTGGTCATGAAGGACGCTGCAGCGGAGCACTCAGGATTAATTCTGACCAGGTAGTGCTCTTGTCAAACGTGTCACCACAGGCACAGAAGTGCGGGCACTGACACCTTGTGATTCTGCATCTGAACGGCGTCTGGAGAACTATTATCGCTGTGAAACAAAATGCTAAAGAAATGGTTTTAGGCGCAAAAAATAAGACACGGGCAAAAGAACAAGAGACACAGACAGGTGCCAGCCCGTGTCTGTCATTCTGCTGTCCGTGTCTTACTTTTGCACCTAAAACCATTTCTAAAAGCCATGTATGTACCAACTAGCCCAACAGCAGACGCTACTAAAATATGTTGAAGGTTAACCTGTTTGTTGGCATAATAGTTTCAGTAGCAATGTAACCTTCTTAAAGGATGGATTTTGTTTTTCTACAAGTGATGTCACACAAGAATGTGTTGAATCTGGTGTGCATGAACACACTGTATAAGGTTGGCTGCAAGTGCTCCTGCTTCTCGAATGTGCACGTCATAATACCAGCGGTGTCGTGAGGAACAACTAACCAGTCAGGCCACCACACAGTCAGCCCACCACAGTGGGCTGACTGGTTAGTTGTTTCGGTTCTAATGCTGTGTTTAAAGCTTATTTAAGGTACTTTGCGCACTTCTACACAACTATATCTTGTGTAGAAAGGGAGATAGTATATAGAACTGCTCCATGACATGGCCAAAAAAATTCTTTAGTTAATCTTTGAAGGGCCCCTAAGCAGAGCCCACAAAAAATTTTTCTTGACTCTAAACACGTTATAACAAAGTTGCAAAACATGAAAATACCTTTGTTATATCCAATATTTGTTATAAGCATATATATTCATGACATGCTGATAAAGGAATGAAACATTTTAGATTTCCTTCATTATATCTGATAATTCGTTTCATCCTTGTTCGTTATATCAAGATACGACTGTACAAACTGGTAGTTTTAGAGCACCACCTCCAGGGAATACTTCACTGCAAGTATTCTTTGAAAGGATATAGTAACAGCAGAGATAGAAGCAAATTAAGAGTACAGGGGTAGCCTATTTTTCTCGGTGGTGTAAGAGGGTGGGTTATCCTTCCCGCAGCAGAGCAGGAGCTCTACACCACTGCCTCAACCAGCGAGTGCAAGCAACATTGCGCCCCCACCCCCACCCCCCACTCCTGCCCGTCAACCTTCTCCCATATTAGAGCCAAGTGTTCACAATATGTTTAAATCACAAGCGCTGCCTCCTTTTCTTTCCTTTTTTTTTATTTGCAATAGGAATTACACAAACAATCACAGTTTATTCGCACTGTCATGCAGTACTGGTATCGACAGTGCATGCACACCCTGCGCATAGAGGGTTAGGAGGCCTCCAGAGATGTGCAGTTGGCTGCAAGAACGATAAAACCAAGTGGACGCAAAGTCACGTTCCACTCAATCCGCTCTGCCATAGCCAGGGCAACGTTCTGCTGCTCTGGCTGCTGCTGCTGCTGTTGGCATGAGCACTGTCCACACACACACTAGCGTTCTCGCTGAGCAGCTGTGAGCGTACCGCATGATGGTGCTTAACACTGGTCTAAGTGGAATACACAGTAAACGTCAAGCTAAAACAATCTAATCTTTCTTTTTTTTTTTAATGGGCACAGGCAAACGGCCACGGCAAAGTGCATTGTTGAGATATCTCAACAATGCAGTAGCTGAATGCATGCGTATGAGAGATACTGCTCACCCTCAGAAAAGCTGTCCGGAGCATTGGCAATGAGTCGACAGAGGAGGTCTGGCCCATTCCTGAGGTGAATTAGCGTCTCTGCAATGTCCTGAATATGCAGGATCCCCGGGAGCTCTGAAAGAAATTGATTTTTTTTTTGTTAATGGTGCTACAAAGAAATATGCAGTCACGACATGTGAACGCAGCCTTGCTGAAAGAAATGGCACAGGCCAGGGGAGGTTGAAACAACGCAAGCGCTTTGCTTCGTTGAGTGGATACTAATAAGCAACACTGTGTTTGTTTATTACGCAAAGTATTCTTCTTTGAATTGATTTGCATTGATTTGGCAAGAAAAGGTTGGTTACCAGAAGAGGAAATGTAAGGCAAAGTTTTTTCTTTTTGACTTTTCTTCTCGCATCACAGTGCTGGTACATTAGATATCACATCAAAAATTTGGAAGTACTTTCACATGCCTAGGTCGGTTGTTCAGACAAAGTAATAAAATAATTACAAGGTTGGACGTTTCATTCCCTTAGAATGCGATGTAATTCTTTTTTACCTATGAACACACCGACTAAAGTCCTGAGAAGACACTGTCCGAACCTTGTGATATTACAAGGAAGTAGCATGGAGGGCACTTCACGAGTCTCTCATTGTTGTCTTTCCTATCTTACCAAGACTCTGCTCACAGCAAGACTGATGCCCCTAGTATTCTAAAGTCTAATTTGCAAGCAAATATTGCCTAAAACATCAGCATTACTTCAGAATGCTGCTCTTAAAACATGCTGTTACCACGCCTCTGCACACTATGCCTGCTCAGCATGCTTGCCAAGTAGTCAAACCTCAATATAGCAAGCATGGATGCAACAAATCATTAGACATACTGAAGCAAATCTGAAATGCTTCTCGTCAATATCGGAATGTGAGGATATGTGCTTATACCAAAGAGTGGATGTAATGAAGGTGTTTGTGCTGCTTTGTCATAACCACATTTGACTACACGTCGCACATCAGAGCACTTACCTGCATGAGCAATGCACATGACATCTGCAACTTCATCCAGATAGACATCATTGTCAAACAGGTCCGACGACTTCGTGCCCATTTCAGTTCGGCTATCCTTGACCTAGTAATGTGAGCATTGAAGTTAGTAGATGGCACTGTAGGTTTTGAAGTGTAGTACAATTTATTTCAGTTCATGCAATACTCAGAGGTACCCGTGCATTTTAAACGCTCCTCCTGACTAGAGATTAGGACAATTCAAACCAAATCTGCATGATCTACAGGGGTTGAATTAACGGATGTCGACTGTATATGGCTAACGAACGAGCACGGTGGCTTTTAAATACAATGCATATGTGACGTAGACTAACAATAAAATTTTCCTAGTTATGTGGAGAAGTAAACCTACTGCCTTCTTTTTTTCCTTCATGCACCATGGAAGACTGGATAAATACAAGATGATGTCAGTCAAATTAGTCACCAGTTATCTGGTCAATACTGTGTATCTATGCAAAACATTAGACAACCATCTCACACAGGCAAAAATAGGTACAAATAATATCCGAGTCAGACAAGGGGTCTTAATGGCTAACGTGCGTTGTAGTCGATAAAATTGTCAAGGCCCATCAGCTCTGTCGCAGACGAATCCAGACGTCAAATGTCTGAGTTGCTCCCAAGGCCACTACGTTCAGTTGCGGCCGTTTTTCAATTTGAATGAACAGGCTCGACAAGTCGACGGCGGCAGGGTTGAGTGACCAATGAGCGGGCAACACTTCTCACTTGAGCAATGAAAGCCAAAAGTTCGCTGAGCACCAGTCGCAACTTCCTGGCAGCGTCACTCCTTTCGAATTCGAGTGCCAAGGAATTTTGGAGCGACGATACCAATATGCTGTCCCCGGAGTGGGGTCCAAGTTTCAATCTGGAAAAAAAAAAAGAAGGGTGGGAGGGGAATTGTATTACACGACCCTGAACTCAAACGAGAAGCAGAGAGGACGCGCGTAGTTTTACCGAAGCTGTTGTTCCTTCTTCACATCGAGCTCGAGCGCGTGGAAATCGATAGACAACAGGGCCACCAGTGAATTGACGAGCTCTATGCCGGAAAGTATCTTCAGCACAGTTTTCTTCTTCTGTCCCCAATCTTTTCGCTGGTCTAGAGGGGAACACAACGCCATGCGAACGAGACATGGAAGTAGAGGCCGCAGCTCCCATTCTGGCAGAGCAGCCAAGCTATCAACGTCAACGTTTTGTATCGCGTCGTACGCTCTAGGCGTGACTGGAACTTTAAAGCTGGAGGCAAAGTCTTCTCTAGCCATTGTCAAAAGTCGAACACGAATTCTGTAGTTGAATACACACTTTAGCACGTCCGCCCGGCATCAGACATCATAATCGATTGATGATCATTGCACTGAGGCTGACTGAAACAACGAAAGCATTTCAGTGAAGCATGCAGTGAAGCCACGACGCCCCTTGAAGCTCTTGCTTATTGTTTACAAACTTGATCAATCTTACGATCTAATGTTGTTTCAGTTGTTTACTTGCTTCGCTTCTCCGTTCTACATCAGCAATGGCACTTCGATTCAAAAAAGGCCTATGGCTCTATGGGACCTTGCGTCCCGTAGCTCGCAGGACCTTTCATTAAAGTTATTCAATCCAATCCAAAAAAACGGCACCACAAACGAAAAGGCGCAGGTGGTGCCAGTTTCGGTATGCCGGGCTGCACCCACTGACTGCAGGGTTCAAGGGCGTACTGCACCGCGGCGGTGCCTTGCCTTGCACCCCGTTCAATCGAGCACGGAGGTGCAGGGTGCACCGCTGTGCCTCGGGGAACCTAGGTGCAGAAGGCGCAGAGAAACTTGGCTGAATCGAATAAGCTAAAAGAAACTCGCCCAGTTTCCATCTTGCACATCACGGTTTACGTTATTTGTTGCGTGCACGATGTGGAAACAAAACATTAAGTAATGAAATGCGCTCAGTAAGGATAAATTAATAAGTGTATGTGTTTTTCTTGCATACACCACGTTCGTCCATTAAATGTGAGCTGCATGTGGATGCCCACGCATCTCGGTCTTTGTTTCAGTGCACCTACATACCAACAGCAGCAGCGCGTATCCTCACCCAGTTTCGCAACGTTGCATTACGTAACTTTTGTTCACTGCGACAGAGACAATGCCACACCGTCAAATTAGCTGACCTGCCTCTACAGATCGCTAATTCTCTCTGGACCAGCAATTATATGGTTACTCTTCAGGGACGACGGGAATTAATTGCAGGTACTGATCCAGTTCCCCGTCACAGAATAGTTATTCTGATCTTGCCCTGCAGCAAGATACAGCCCGTGGTCACGTGGTACCACATTAAAGCCAGTATAGCTCGGGTCTCTCTAGCTCGAGGGCTCTTATACAAAAATACTGAAAAAGAGAAATCGTTTTTCTCGGCAACTGCTGCACCACATTTGTTTAGATTTGTTACGTTTAAAAAGTGAAAAGCTAGTGACTATAACGGTAGCAATTATTCGATTTAGGCTACCCATGCTTTAATAAAAATTGTTGAAAATCGCCAATTTTCAGAAAATGCAACTATCAAGACTGCAACTCTGTAACTTGGCCAAGAAAAATGATATCACGATTGTGTAAATTGCATCTAATAGCACATCTAAAGCGTACAAGAATAAGTTTATTGATTGGAAAAGGCAGAGAGGTCGGCCAGAAAGTGGACTATCTGGCCTGCTACAAGGGAAGGGGAAAAGGAGAAGAAAGAGGGTCACAATAGGGTTGATGATGGGAGCAACGTCATGAAAGAACACATTGCATAAGTTCTACCATCACAAACATGAGTCCAAGCCTGTTTCACCTAAGAAACGTGAAAAAGCATGTATTGCCCCTATCGTCTGCCAACTCTCCGGCCATGCGCCTAGCAGGAGGTCCTCCGATAGTGGTCTTCTGTCTAAATGCCTCAAGGTAGCTGCCAGTGTCGGTCTTTTGCGCGCATGCATAGGGCATACCATGCGCACATGGTCTATAGACTCAAGAACGCCACACGCTGAACAGCCCAGAGAGTCCGCCAGTCCAATGATCTGCAAGTACCTGCACGTGAAAGCGATCGACGCCTAAACGTAGTCTGTGTATCAGGCAGGCATGAGGGTATAGAATTCCATGAGGAAAATAAAAATGCATAGTGGTATCCAGCCTTTTAAGGCGGACGTGGCGAGCGTCTGGTGGGGCCCAGTATCTTCTCATCGCACTCCTCATTAATTCCGACAGCAGGCATGTGAGGTCTGGTGTAGGGAACGATACAACAGTTCGCAGGCCATTGCTGAGGGCACGCCTTGCTTCAGAATTAGCCATCTCATTACCACTGAGCCCACAGTGTCCCAGTAACCATCGGAACATTATTCGGTGGTCTTTGTCTTTAGCACATGAAAGGAGCTCGGTGATCTGCAGCGCCAGAGCCTGATAGTCAGTGTGGTGCAGGAAGCATGTGACCTCATCAAAATTTGCAGCGCGGGTTTCGAGTTTGTGAAGATGCACCACTCTTGAGGTCATTTCCAGCAGATGTGACGAATCGCTTCCCAAATGGCCACACGCTTTGCAGGGGTTGATGTAGAATTATGGTTTAAAACGAAACTTCGACTCGGCGGATATCACCACAGCTGCTGTCGATGCCTTTGGTGATGCGGATCTGTCAGTGCAGTGTACTCATGAACGCAAGTCTGGTATTCTGATCAGATGTATGCGAGAGCAAGTTGCTGCAGTCCGCTAACGGGAACCAATGATTTCTTTAGTATGCTGGGGGCATGCAGGCACACTGAAGGTTGAACCATCACCCACGGTGGTTTGAGGGAGTGATATGGAAGGGCATAGCCTGATGTTGTGTGGGGTAGATGGCGGTGGAGTGCACTTGTGAAACTGCAGTCTGGCCGCTCATGCAGAATCGACGTCATTGGATGGCGATGGTGTCATGTGAGTAAGTGTAAATACACACAAAGTGGTTTCTGGGACATGCATACCGATAATGGCCAGACGCAGGCTTCCTCAACTGTGCCTTTGTTAGAGACCCGCCGTGGCAAGCCAAGGCATATTTTGAGTGCCTGTGCTTGAACGCCCTCTCTAATGTCCGTAAGCGGTAAATGCTCAAGTTTGACAGTATCGGGAGGCTGTACCAAATGTTGTAGCCTATGAATAAAGACTGGTAAAGTCGCAGTAACGAGCCCTCCATGGGGCCCCACTTCATGCCTGCTACGAAGCGAAGAACATGGCATAAAAAGAGCAAGTTTTTGCTTCAGCATGTTAACATGCCTCGACCGTGCCCAGGAATCTGTGGTGGGAGACATAAGGTATCACAACACCATTAATGGAGATTGAGTAGCGGCAGGCATATTTGCGCGTGAATGCAACCACATCACACTTTTCAGCAGCTACGAGCAAACCCTGATGCTGTAGGTATCGTGAAACAGATGACACAGCACGTGATCTCGCACGCAGTTGTATATGGGCATGTTGAACCAGAAGCCCAGATGCAGATGTCATCAGCGTATGCACCGTTGTGGATGTGAGCTGGAAGTTCACTCACCAGGCCAATCAGCGCCCCATTATATAAGGTTGGGCTGAGAACTCCTCCCTGAGGAACTCCACGGCTTACCTGATCACGAGTAGCCTCTCCGTCAGGCGTGGGCATGTAAACGAAGCGTAAGGCGGACAGAATTGCAGTATGACACATATGAATCTCAAATTTATCACTAATATAGGAGTAGGATTTTTGCAACACCTACGTAAACATTGTAACAAATTCACGTAAGATATAAATTGATATATACAATTTGTTCACTTTGGATGCTCTAACGGATGTAGTTTACAGAACTGTGATATCTGTTCTTGGTGCATAGCTATAAGTTTGTAAACTTCTTGCTTCCATTGTTCTTACTGTCCGGTTTGTAAAAATTTCTTGTGAAACTGCACTCTAGTTGCACTTGAATAAATGTCATGTGACCTCAAAGAATGGTTCCCTGAAGTGACGCCCTTATATGAGTATTTACAAGGCCTCATAGTAGGAGACAGTTCACTTTCACATTCTCTCGGAGGAGCCATGCAACAAGCGGATTCAGCTAAACATGTTAGGGGGATGTATGTGTTTTGTGCATATTTGGACAAATACACATCATTGAAAAAAGCCATGTAACATGCTGTGAAAGTTTTAGTACACAAAGATACAATTAAGAAATATTTTCCTCGCACCAAGTGCGATTACTTCTCGGTTGGATTTTTAAAAAAGTATTGGCTGTCAAGTTAATTGGGAAGGTGGCCCTTACACAGCTGCAGCCCTTACATAGTAAGATTTTTTATTCGTGTAACTGTCTTATGCTTCCCTATCACTAACCCGGCTTTGCCTTTCTGGCAAAACTGCAGCCTCTTCTTTTTACTGTGAGTCCCAGTATAAGTGTTGCTGCGCATGACTGCTATGGATTCTGATTTCAAGTGAATCCAGCTTGGTGTCATTTCGGTTACCGAGTGAATTTTATATATTTATGACCTGTGCATACAAGTGGCGATGCTTCCATCCCTAATAAATGCTGAGAATTATTAGAAGAGTTTCTTTCTTTTTTCACGAGTTGTTAGCATTGCCTACTGGAAACAGAAACAATACTGAGACACATATCATTCATGTGCATTTCACATGCCAGTCACTGATGTCTGCAGGTTTTTTATAGGGCCGAAAAACAAGCAAAGGAATTCGAAGCGAGGTGAACACACAGCAACATATTCATTCCCTAGGCATAGGCAATCCATACCATTAGAAGTAATTGATAATTGGTCACCCACTTCTCCTTAAAAAATATAAGAAGAGTCTTTTGTCCTGTGTATATATTTAAGTATGTTATGTTCACAGTGGAAATAATAATAAAAAAATTTTGTTTGTATAATTCCCCATTACTCGATGGTCCGACCGGAGCCTGTGATGTACCTTTAAATAAATATAGATATGCCGAGGCAGGGGGCAGAGCCTCCCCCCCCCCCCGAAAACTTCTGAGTGGGCTTGGGCCCCGAATCCTCCCCTTAGTAAGTGCCTGTGCCATGTAGCAGCGATCATTGTCAATCACGATCAAGAAATTCTATCCATATTGGGCCCAGTGGCGATCAAAAGTGACCGTATGACACCGCAATAAGTCAGCGCCGATAATAATTTTGTCCTGATAAACTTCATGGGCATAATGCAGAGGCACGTCTTAGCCTCAATGTCACAGGGAATGGAAAGCAGTACGTTTATTTCACATTTCTAAGTACATGTAAACATGGTTTACTTTCAACTACATGAATATTTCCTTTTGTCCTTTTCAGAAGCAGTAAGATGTAAGTTCAGCAGAATACGCCGACACTACATCTGCACACTTTTTGCAAGAAGATTGTTTTCTGCCCAAGTGGCAACTTTTGACAGCTAGATATATTGTGCACTGCATGGCATACACCACTGCCCCTCACCCCTCAGGTCCGACCTTGTATATGGCACCCACTATATATATATATCAGCATTAACACTGCCAAGGAATAAATATACTAAACTGCTGCCAACTTTTCCTAAGTGCACCAGGTTTGAATCATTGTCTTGTGGGGCACATTTTTTATTGTCAAAAGTAATTCATCTGTCTAATTTTCAACGGTCTACCAACAATTACATTTTATATGGAGAAACAAGTTGTATCAACAATCAGTACATGACCTAGTTAAAAACATTAACCTGAATATCATTGCAAACCGACGTGGTCAATGGATATGTGATTCTGAATATACTTGACAAATGTGTCATTCTCCCTTTTACAAGAAAAAAATCTCCTCATATACTTACTTCCTTGGCACCCTATCTCTGTTTACAGTTTCTACTTACAAGTACTTAGGAACTACCAATTTGTCATGGAACTTACTATGTGAACATCATTTCATTCATTTGCGTACCGTAAGCTCTCTATATTTAGACATAGGCACTTTAGAAACCACATTTTCTAGCGTTAAACTTCTTGCCTATTTTTCAATTATACGGGTGAAACACAAATGTGCCATTCTAGCATACATAGGACCTGTATACTGTGCGGGTGATATAAAAAGTCTTAAGTGGTTCACCATTCAATGCAAATTTAATGAATTAGATCTACAGCCAAACACAGATCTATCGAACCCACATATTATTATTATTATTAAACACATATTACTGTGTAGAACGAACAGCTATAAAATCCCCTTGAAAATGTTTGTATAATATTTTTATTTTATATATTGAATTACCTATATATTTAACTTTTTTGTGATCTCCTTCAGATTCTATATATCTGGGTTCGACTGCGTCTACAAGCGCTCTCGGTCAGACTCACCAATGTGAATTGCCAAAAAAAGAACAGTGAGAAATAAATACTTGAAGAGCAAAGGAAAAGATTTACACTGGAGTTACTTTTGCAACTTCCTTACAAGAAACATTCACTAGGCCTGACCTTATTTGGGTCACCATTAGTATCCAGGCAAACAAGAAACCACCATCCTTGTTCTTGAACACCAGTTTTTGTTATAACTAATTCATACAAGTAATGTTTCTGTGAACATTGAATGACTTGCAATCAGCTTCCTCCAAGAGAATAATATGCATCTTTCCTAAACGTTCTGTTAACTCTGTGCATCTTAGTATCCATGTTTTTTGTGCTTCACATGTTATCATGTCTAATACACAGTTTTATGATCACAGCTCTTAAAAAACATTGTGCTACAGTGTTTCATTTTTCATACTTCATTGTACCCTGCCTGCTTGGACTTCGTCCCTACAGTACTTCATAAACAAAATATATATATTTTTTAAATATGTGTTGGATGTAGGTTACGCTATATGAATAAAGAACTCAAATGTGATTCAAAGTGAGAAATACAGGCACGAGGGTGCAGAATTTTTAAAACCTAAGCAAACTGTTGCCTGCATGAACAGAGCCACTGTTAGAAGGTGACACTGATCTTCAATCTCCAGAATGATAGTGTGCTAAAGTAAAATACAAAGGTTACAAAAGTGGAGAGTGGTCATCAGAAGAAAACAGCACTGCATCCGTGACTGCCTTCTTCCTTGTCCAGTCATTAGGCCATTTTCTTCACGATAGAATGCTAGTGCATCAAAATGATTTTCATTACCCAAACCCAACATGAAGCACTACAATTGATAGGTCCATTGGTCAATGCTGACAACTACCTCAGCCAATCTATTGTCTTATTAAAGGCGAATGCCAGTACTTAACTGATAGTTTGAAAAAGATTGCTCACACTAAGAAACATTTAATAAGACACTCACTTTGAAATCGAGAGTTCAACGAGAACTTGTCTGGTCAGAGATGCTCATAGTCAAAGGTAAAAACAGACCCCGACCAAAAACATTAAAATAAAAGAAAACAAGACCTTTCGGCTCCCATATGGGAGCGTCCATTTTTACCTTTGACTAGAAACTCACTTTCCGTGGCACCACAGGTGGGTTACCGGAAAATTGTGAACGAGTAAAATGCAAAATAAAGATGCACAAGGGAAAAGCAGTGTTCGTAGTGAGAAATGCATGCATGCTCAGTTGTTATGTCGCCATGATCCAATAATGTGTTGGTCCACCAGGTCACAATATGACCTGCCAAGTTCTAAGTCACATCAAATATTTGTGACATTATTTATCCATGCTGTAAAAAAAAGTGTCTCTTAAATGTTCTTCACCCAGTAACAAACAACAAAAAACTTAACTCTAAGAATTACGTTTAATTAGAACATCCACACCCAGAGGTCTCCTTCAAACTAGACATTTAGCAGACAATGGCTTTAGCAACAGCAGGTTGCCATTATCCCTCAAGAGAAAAGTTTATAACAGCTGTGTCTTACCAGTACTCACGTACGGGGCAGAAACCTGGAGGCTTACGAAAAGGGTTCTACTTAAATTGAGGACGACGCAACGAGCTATGGAAAGAAGAATGGTAGGTGTAACATTAAGGGATAAGAAAAGAGCAGATTGGGTGAGGGAACAAACGCGCGTTAATGACATCTTAGTTGAAATCATGAAAAAGAAATGGGCATGGGCAGAACATGTAATGAGGAGGGAAGATAACCGATGGTCATTAAGGGTTACGGACTGGATTCCGAGGGAAGGGAAGCGTAGCAGGGGGCGACAGAAAGTTAGGTGGGCAGATGAGATTAGGAAGCTTGGAGGGTCAACATGGTCACATTTAGTACATGACCGGGGCAGTTGGAGAAGTATGGGAGAGGCCTTTGCCCTGCAGTGGGCGTTACCAGGCTGATGATGATGATGATGGCTTTAGCAATAGCTGAAGTTTCACTGACAATCATTGCTGTGTACCCTTATTTTGGCACTTGATGACCAAATTACAGAGTGGCAGGAAAATTTGCAGTTTGTGTTCTCAGGCTGGCACTGACTCGAACAGTCCTTGAATGCAAGGTGCCAGCATACAGGTAACAGTGCCTGGCCAACAAGGTCTGGGAGGTTGTAATGGTGTTTGGGCAGGCACTCTGCAGCCGCACCATTACATTTGCACCCCCCCCCCCCCCCACCACCACCACTACTGAGTTCATTATAGACAGCCAGACGGTGCAATCTGGCCTCCTCTGTTGATGGCACATGGTAAGTAGCCACCAGCAGCTTTTTTGTTTTCCTCTAATGTTTTTGACATCAGAGATGAGAAGCCATCACACAGAAGTCAGTGAGCTTTGCGATTAAGCCCTGTCAGTTAATGTTTTCCAATTAGGTTCCAAACTTAGCACAAGGTTCCAAAACTGCGCAAGGTTGCACAAACCTCTGCCAACACATCCTTAGGCATGCTATATGGGGTAATATTTTGTACCTTTACAAGTCCATACACATGCACTGCTTCCTTTTGAATGGTATAAAGTTAGGTGCTCGCAACCACACAGCATAATTGCGTACAAGCCATGGCAGCAAAGCGAACGCTGAAAGGCAGTGAGCACAGCTTCAACATATGCACTTGGCTAGTTGGAAATTCGTAGCCAACACCCAATACTTCGGTGGATTAATGACAAAGACAACATGAAATGGAGAACGAATACCAGCTTGCAAGTGATGGTTTATCGGGGCACCATAAACATATTTATACAGAACAGGCCCACACGTGGGCACAAGGAAAATGGGCAACAAACTGGATGTTTCATAAAGCACAGTATCACACGTGTTCAATGAAGTGGGCTTCTATTCGCTTTGTACCCCGCGCATTGTGTACCCACTGAAGAAAATTGTGATGCTACTTGGCCGGGTTGCCAAGACGCAGTCAGAAAGCACAATGCCAGCAACCGGCAGCAGCTAGGGTTCAACTTAAAAACGCGTCTTCTAAGTGGGTCTTATGACGGCCTTTTTTTTTTGCGACGGCCTTCTTTTTTGCGACATATCCCCATAGTTGACAGCATGTTATTTAGTGCGGTTGGACCTAGTCCCACGCTTTTCGCGGCACGAGAAGCCAGAATGTTAACCTCAAAGGGGTTGCACGCAGTCGTACCTGCAACCCGCGGGGAGCTCCACTCGCTTATGTCCGTGAGTCCACAGTTGCTGCATACAATGCACAATTTCGCGGCGAGGCCGTATTCCCGCTCACCTCTGGCGACCGAGAGGTTACCCCTGCACGTCCGGCATACTGTCATTGCAAGAAGCCGGCTGATAGCTTCCAAGTGAACGATCATGTACTCCGTCGCCGGAGGGTGCGCATCGCCGTTACGCGCGTTGCCGTCGCTTGAACGTACTAACGATGAACTAGCGACATTTTCCTCGTCAGCCTGCACTCGGTCGGCATCACCACCGTCACCACTGCCGGGATCCGGATCCAGCAGTCTGTTTCGCTGCTGCCGAGCTTCCACAGCGGCCTCGACGACGTCGGAGTCTGATGTAGCAACGGTTTCATTCGTTGCGACGTTTGCGGATATTTGTGGCACTTTCTTCCGAAAATTCAGGTGCGCTTTCTTGCGTTTCTTGCCGTATTTGTGCACAGTACTGAACTTAGGCCCCGGCATCGCGCACTAAAATGAAGACCGCTTAACACAATGTTTGACGGCGGTCCCATAGAATATATATAGGGCAAACTTTGTCGGTCCAATTTGGCGGTCCCATAGAGCGGTCCAAGCAGCAAGAGCCAATGAAGAGTGTCGTATTTCTCATGTGACAGTAACGACCCAATCACTTTCTCTATGACCCAATCACGACCTACTGTATAAAAGGAGGCATTGGTATAAGGGGTCGTGTATGTAGGTCGTGGACCCAATAGGCGAGTAACATGCGAGTAACATTGTAATGTTCTTTGCTTTTTTTTTTTCACATAATCATTCCGCGTGTCTATTGGTAATATAATTGAACGATTAATCGATTAAAGGTATCCCTCAAAACAATTAATCTTCATCAATGTCCATCTTTCATTTAATGGACTTACTCGATTGGACATGTTTCAGCAATCGTTTACGAAAGTTTGACATGAGTGGCGCGAAAATTTTGAAATCGTACTAGAATGGCGGTGCACGAGAAGTGCAGCGACTGTGGTAGAGCACACCGTGGGTAGGGCGACTGCTTTTCCGAGTACCAAGTGATGCCAAACCGAGCGCATCCTCTCTCTTCCCCTACACCGCACACGCCGCCCGAAGTGGGAGGCTTGATATGCCCTCGCAATTCAAGGCATGCTATAGAAACCCTGTCGTTGATGGTCGTGTCACTCTCAGTCCACTAAAGACGTGACACAGCATATTCGCGCCAGTTTCGAGCATGCATTTGACATAGCGATTGAGTTCATGTCGATTGCAGCAAATTTATAGCCTCCGAGAGTCTGTTCTCGCATGCTGGTTGTGTGGCCATTTAAAGAAGGTGTCGGTTTGACCCAAACATCCTAGGCAATTGACCTCCACTCTGCAGAAGATAGCATGTGGCTTAAAATCCTAAATCAGTAGCTTTCATTTCCCCGGTGCATACTGCAATTTCTTGCATACTTCAGTCGATTTCACCTTTGCCATTTTTTTTATTTCCTGTTTAACTGCATAGCTCAGGAATTCACTAGTGTCATGTATGCTCTAAGTGCCGTTTCATAACATACATCCATTGTCTATATTTTCAGCGGCCACTAGTGCCAACTATATTTAGTATTTAACAAATTAATTATTTTTCTTTATCAAGCTTTCTACACTTGTATTTCTAACTTGGTTCCACCTCTCAAACATTAAATACAAAACTAGATAACCTTGTTTCAGCCATTACAAAGTGCCCAGCAAAATTTTGATTAATAAATTAATCGATGAAAAACTCTGCATCGAAAGCAATTAATCGATTAAAGGCCAAATTATTAATGATCAATCGTTAATAGAGTAAACAAATGAATCGACCATCCCTATGCGCATTGTCATAGGTGTCGTTCTGGTGCAAAATAGCAAAATCTTTTCGTGTTGGTTTCTGCTCAACTCTCCCCACTTCACATTCTTCTACAATGCTCTGCGCACCCCAACCCGAGCCATGGCATCTTTCCCTTTCTTTGCAAATGGCCTGTTGATTTTATCCCCCATAGTTTATCGCGGATGGCAACAGAACACCTTTTCTGCCGGTGTTCTTTTCAGTTCAGCCCCCACCACTCACTTTTTAGTACTTGCCATGTCGCCGCTTCCTGCTTTCGTGCTGGGTTTTGGATATACGTTTGTGTTATGCTATGCATATGTGTGTCATGTGTCACTTAGCTGGTTCTGGTCTAACTTATGGGGCAAAACTGGCGTGCAATCACCAAACAGAAGCCATAACAGTCATACATACAGTGCAATATATGCTCAGCTGTCAAAAGAAAGCACAAGCCTGTTTCCTCTTATCTAGCTGTTATTACCCAAAAGCATAAATGCATTTATACGTGGCTGCTAAGGGCAACGCAACCTTTTCTAAAGACGGTGAGAAAGTGTCTGCAATCCCCAGACAATGCTGCATTAACATGCGAGCCAAATAATACACTGCATGCAGCAGGGAGCCTGCAATCTTGCATACAAGTGACTGCTCTCTCCATCCTGCAGCTTTCGAGTCCCTCGCCCTATTATGCACCCCACTTATGAAGTCATATATAGGCAATTCTTTGAGTTGCTTCTGCGTACGCATGTACATCCCTTAATATAGTCCAGCCCATCCTATCCCCAGACCTTTGTCAAACGCTAACCTTGAATGGTTACCACAAATTGTGTCTCCACAAGCGTTGATCGCAGGGCTCTTGTAGAGCAGCTTCCTCTTTCGATTGGTTGTCGGTGCAGCCAACGATGGTACAATGCCTCCCGGATGAATAACCTTTTACATCCCGCTCACCAGATGTGGTAAGAACACGTCTAAAGCAAACACAATGACATATGAACATGCATCGCAATTAAGTGCATCCATTTTCTCCCGTCTCCTGCAGTCCTCGCAGCCATCACCAGAAGGCAGCAGCGTGGTTGACATTCACGCTACGAAGCTATAAAAAATGTGATTTATAGATCTAGACAACAGCGCGGCGTGCCATATGTTCTTGTAATAAATTTCTCACACCACCAAGTTGGCTGGCCTACCACTGCAGAACATCAGTTAAGCCAAAGCAGTGGAGCTGCAAGCCACCACTTCTCTTTTACAGGCAAAAGCGGTATTGTGGATATGGAAGTCCGTATGGTACCCCAGCATATGCTCAACCTGGTAACCCAAATGGTCACAGCAGGCCATCAGCCATGTCACACAACATAGATCAGTTCTTGTTGGACCGCTTGGTCGCCTCTGGGGGAGGACTGGGAATTGTAAGTGCTGCTCCAGTTCCCCTTCTGACACAGAATAGTTCTGATGCCTAGCTGCTTGGAGTGAGACACAGAGGAGGGAATTTTCTCCTCCACAAACCTTGGCGACCATAGTATTGTGGTACAATCACAGAAGCTTTTACTGCAGCATCCATAATAATGATGAACTGATGATAAAAATGGGTTGGAGTGCATATTGCAGGCATTGCCAGATCCTGACTGGGAGCTTACCACTATGATTGAAAAGAAGTGTGTACAATCACTGCATTCTACCAGTGCTGACATATGGGGCAGAAACTTGGAGGTTGACAAAGAAGGTCGAGAACAAGTTAAGGACCACGCAAAGAGCGATGGGACAAAAAATGTTAGGCATAATGTTAAGAGACAGGAAGAGTGCGATGTGGATCAGAGAGCAAACGGGGATAGGCAATATTCTAATTGACATTAAGAGAAAGAAATGGAGCTAGGCAGACCGGCTATCCAGCCCAGCGTGGGCTGGATAGCCGGTGGACCATTAGAGTTACAGATTGGCTGCCAAGAGAAGGGAAGTGCAGTTGAAGACGGCAGCAAACTGATAGAATTAGGAAATTCGCAGGTGCAAGTTCGAATCAGTTGGTGCAGGATAGAGGTAATTGGAGATCGCAGGGAGAGGCCTTCATCCTGGCAGTGGACATAAAAATAGGCTGATGTTGATGAACCTCATGGACATCATGCAGGGGTATGTGCCAGCCTCAAAGCAGTTTCTTTCAGACTTGTAAATAGATGTAAACATGGTTTACCTCCATCAACATCTCATAAATATCTCATGTCCTGTCCTTTTCAGCAGCAGCAATTTGTAGGTGCAGCGGAAAAAGTCACTACATTTGCTAACATTTTGTAAGACTTGTTTTCTTCCAAGTGGCATTTTTGACAGATGTGCACTGCATAGCATTGTCATCACTGCCCCCCACCCCTCAGGACCGACCTTATATGTAGCACCACTATAGGAGGTGATCATGTTTAAGTTTTACATAATAGTGTTTAAAAGTTACCTGTTGCAGATAGTGTAATTCCAGTGCTTGAGCTACATTATTCCGAGAGATGGACATTACTCGCACAAGAAATTGAAACACAGATTCAACTAATTAATATATATTAACTTCTTAATTACCTCGTGGCACATATGCCAATTAACAAAATGTAGCCAGTCAGTTTGTAAAGCGTATCCACTTAGAATGAATTTACAAAATGACACCAGTTCGGAGATATGCATAAACAAACTCACCATAAATATGCACTGGTGTTCCAATCACTTCTTTAAGAAATTGCTGTTTTATGCATTAAAGCACAAAAGTAACTGCAACACCCATGTATTCCATCCAACAATATTGGAAATATATTGAAATTGGTGTTACACTGGAAATTAATTTCAAGTGGATACGTCTTGTAAACTCACCGGCTACAATTTACAATTTGCTACATGTGCCGTAAGGTAACCAAGAAGTTAATTAGTGACTTTTCGTTAATTTGTTGAATATGAGTTTTGATTCCTTGTGCTAATAACGTCTGCCTCTTCGAGTAATCCAGCTCAAGGGCCAAGATTATGCCATCTGCCACAGGCATTTTTTAAAATTTCGGAAACCTTAAAGATGATCACCCCGTATATGATCATTGACACTACAGAGGAATAAATATACTACACTGCTGTCCACTTTTCCTGTGCACAGTAGGTTCAATTTGGTGTCTTCCGCAGCACATTTTCTTATATTAACAATATCTTCAAATTAATCCATACATATTCGATGGTCTGTGAACAATCCTGTTTCATTTAGAGGAATAACTTGTGTTGATTATCAGTATATGATCTAAACGTTAGTCTGAAGAACATTCTGAACTGATGTGTTCAATGGGATGTGACTGTTAATATACTGACAAATGTGTTGTTCTCCCTTTTAGAAAAAAAAAGATACTTGATACTTAGGTGGACTTCCTTGATGCCCTACCTCTGCTTCAAGTTTCTAGTTACAAGTACTTAGGTGCAACCTTAACTAGCAATTTGTCATGGAATATGCATGTGAACAGTATTTCCTTCAATTGCCTTCCGTAAGCTCTGTATATTAAGACACAGGCATGCTAGAAACCATGCCCTCTAGTTTTCAACTTGCCTATTTTTCAATTATACGGGTGAAACACAAATGTGCAATTGTAGTGTACATGGGACCTGTATACTATGCGGGTAATATAAAAAGTGTTAAATGGTTCACCATTCAAAGCAAATGATTTAGATCTACAGTCAAACCCAGATATATTGAGCCCACGTATAATGAATCATTGTGTAGAACGTACCACGGCAAAATCCCCTTGAAATTTTTTTTATATTATTATTTTCTATACTGAATTACATATATATAGAACTTTTCTGTCATCTCCTTCAGATTCTATATATCCGGGTTCAACTGTCTACAAGTGCTCTCTGTCAGACTCACCAATGCGAATTAAAATAAATAAATAACCCAACGAGATAGAATTACTTGGAAAAAATATTTACACTGGAGTTATTTTTGCAACTTCCTAACAAGAAACGTTCACTAGGCCTGACCTTATATGTGTCACCATTAGTATCTAGGCAAACAAGAAACCACCATCCTTGTACATTAACACCAGCTTTTGATAGAACTAACAGACACAAGTACTCTTTCTCTGAACATTGAAGGATTTGCAATCAGTTTTCTCCAAGAGAATAATATGCATCTTTCCTAAATGTTCTGTTAACTCTGTGCACCTTAGTATCCGTGTTTTTTGTGCTTCACGTGTTATCATGTGTAATACAGTTTTATGATCACAGCTCTTAAAAAACATTGTGCAACAGTGCTTCATTTTTAATATTTAATTGTAACCTGCCTGCTTGGACTTCAGTCTTTACGGTACTTTATAAATAAAATAGATTTCTTTAAATATGTGCTGGATGTAGGTTACACTATACGAATAAAGAACTCAAATGTGATTCAAAGTGGGAAATACAGGCACGAGAGTGTGGCCTTTTTAAAATCTAAGCAAACTGTTGCCTCAATGAACAGAGCCAGTGTTAGAAGGTGAGACTGATCTTCAGTTTCCAGAATGATAGTCTGCTAAAGTATGATACAAAGGTTACTAAAGTGGAGAGCGGTCATCAGAAGAAAACAGCACTGCACCCATGCCTGCCTTCTTCCTTGTCCAGTCTTCAGGCCATTTTCTTCACGATAGAATGCTAGTGCATCAAAATGATTTTCATTACCCAAACCCAACATGAAGCACTACAATCGATAGGTCCGTTGGTCAATGCTGACAAGTACCTCGATCAATCTATTCTATTATTACCAAGTTCCACAGAAGGTGAACACCAGTACTTAGGTGTTAGGTTGAAAACGGCAAAGACTGCTCGCACTAAACATTTCAGCAGAAACTCGCTTTCCATGTCCCCACAAGTGGGCCATCGGAATATTGTGAATGATGAAAATGCTAAATAAAAGTGCACAAGGGAAAGGCACTGTTCATAGTGAACAAAGCATGCATGCTCGATTGTCATATTGCCACAATCTAATTATGTGTTGGTCCACCAGTTGGCAATACCAGCTGCCAAGTTGCAAAGCAATATTTGTGACATTTTCTATCCATGGTGCAAAAAAGTGTACCTTTTAAATGGTCTTCACCTAATAACAGCAAAGAACTTCTTGCAGCTCTAAGAATCGTGTTTAATTCACCTATACACCCAGAGGTCGCTTTCGAACCAGACGTTTAGTAGACCATGGCTTTAGCAATAGCTGAAGTTTATTTTGCCGCTGGTGATGAAATTATGTAGCAGCAGGAAAATTCGCATTTTATTTTCTTTGGACGACACTAACTCAATCGCTCCTTGAACGTAAGGTGCTGGTATACAGGTAACAGTGCCTGGCTAATGTCTGGGATGTTGCAAGTGTGTTTGGGCAGGCACTCTTGGAGCTGCACCATTACATTTGCCCGAGTTCATCCCAGACAGAGGTCGCAATTTAGCCTCGTCTGCTGATGCCACATGGTAAGTAGCCAGCAGTAGCTTGTATGCCTTTAACGTCTTTGACAGCAAAGATCAGATCCCATCACACAAAAGTCAGTGAGCTTTGCGACAATTAAACCCTGTCAGTTGGCACTTTCCAATCAGGCTCCAAACTTTTATTATTTTGCGCTTCTGCACAAGGTTGAATACATTTCTGCCACCACATTCTTAGGCTTGTTCTATAGGGTCATATTTAGTAACTTACAAGTCCACACACACATACTGCTTCCTTTTGAATGTTATGAAGTTAGGTGCACGCAACCACACAGCATAACTGTCTACAAGCCACGGCAACGAAGCAAATGCTGAAAGGCAGTGAGCACAGCTTCAACATATGTACTTGGCTAGTTGAGAATTCGCAGCCAACACCCAATACTTCGGTGCAATAATGACAAAGACAACATGAAATGGAGCACGAGTACAAGCTTGCAAGCGAAGGTTCATTGATGCACGATACAAGTACGTAGTAAGGAACAGGATCCGCACGTGCACACAAAAAAAAACAGGCAACAAACTGGAATGTTTCATAAAACAGAGCATCACACATCTGTTCAAAGAAGTGGGCTTCGTTTCGCTGCACACTTGGTTTGCCAAGACACTGTCCGAAAGCACACTGACGGCAGCCGGCAGCAGCTAGTGTTCAACATAAAACGTGCCATAGTTCCAATGTTACTAAGTGCTGTGGGACCCAGCCGCACGTTTTTCGCGGCGCGAGAAGCCAGCACGTTGAAACCTCAAAGGGTCCCGTCGTGTGACACTGAGCTTAGTGTCACACAGTAAGGCTACGTGCAACCGCGCTGTGTGCTTTACTCGCTTATTTTCGTGACTCCGCAGTTACTGCAGACAAGGCACAATTTCGTGGCACGGCCACTTTCTCGCTCACTTTCAACGACCCTGAGGTTGTTGCCGCTGCACGTCCGGCATAATGCCGGGGCAAGAAGCTGGTTGATGGCGTTCAAGTCAACAATCATGTACTCCGTCGCTGGCGGGCGTGCGTTGCCGCCGCGCACGTTGCCGTCGCTTGAACGCGCCGACGACGAACTAGCGACTTTCTCGTCAGCCTGCACTCGGTCGACACCATCACTGCTTGGATCCGGATCCAGTCCGTCTCGAGCTTCCGCAGCCACCTTGACGACGCCGGAGTTCGGTGTAGCGACGGTTTCATTAATTGCGACGGCTGCAGATGTGTGTGGCACTTCCTTCCGAAGATTCGGCGTTTTCTTGCTGCCGTGTTTCTTACGCGCCCCACCCGGCATCGTGCCAATCCGAATCGTGCACTAGACAGCGGCGGCGGCCCTGAACAAAAAGTTTATAAAACGGCGGTCCAACAATATAAGCGGCGACAGCCAATGAAGTGTGTTGCATTTACCACGTGACAGTCACGACCCAATGGTAGGGTAACATTGTACTTTTCTTTGTTTTTTTTTCCAAATAGTTATTCCGCGCGTCGTAACATGTTGTTGGTCGTAAGTTGTTTGTTTATTCTATGGCGTCGTTTTGGCGCGGAATTTTACCTCAACTCCAGCCATGACACCTTCCCGTTCTTGTAGTGACAGCAAAACTGCCATACAAGATGTTAGCAAGGGAAGGATCTCGCCCTTATCGGCCAGAATCCTAGACCAGAGAAAGTTAAATAGAAAAATTCAAATAATTTGGACTCCGGCGCACGAAGCCGTCCCCGGCAACGAGGTGGCCCACGAGCTGGCTCGAGATCTCTACCGCCGAGCCGCTACGCGGCCCCTCGATGACCGAGGGAGCGGAT
The DNA here is from genome assembly GCF_023375885.2 of Dermacentor andersoni. Lineage (NCBI taxonomy): Eukaryota > Metazoa > Arthropoda > Arachnida > Ixodida > Ixodidae > Dermacentor > Dermacentor andersoni. The sequence continues at coordinate 96,191,211 of NC_092816.1, read as the reverse complement.
AGCGCATGCTAAAACATGGGGAGATCACGCAGCATTATAGATTGGCTCGTAGACTGGTATCCCCGCCAGACCCGAAATTAAACAACAGACAAGCAGTCGCGTGAAGACGACTACAAACTTATACGTATCCGCACTCGGTCATGGCGAACCACATGTTCCCCGAGGCCAGGAGCGATAGGTGTAATCTTTGTGGGGCGAGAGGGACCCTCGACCCCATAATATGGGAATGCCCGTACTCTCCCAGGGGAACGCACAAAATAGGTAGTAGAGACACCTGGGAGACCCTGCTGCGCAGCTCGGACTCTGAGCTCCAGCTCCGGCTCGTCCAACTGGCTGAAGAGGTTGCTGGGACCCAAGACCTCCCAGCCTGCATCTGAGGCGGCGGCACTCGCCCCCTGACCTGCGTGTCGGGGGGGGGGGGGGGGGGTGAGTGGATCAGCTTATCCGTTGGAAAATAAAGTTTATTCTATCTATCTATCCCGTTCTTGTGCAAGTGGCCCGTTTATCAATAGATTTCATTCCCCGCAGTTCATGATGGATTTTGGACACACACTTGTGTTACGCTATGTATATGTGTCATGCCATTTAGCTGGTGCTGGTCTAACTGTGGTGCAATCACTATATACAATAGTCAAAATAACACTGCTCAGCGGTCAAAAGAAAACACAAGCACATTTCTTCCGATCTAGCTTTTCCTGCCCAAAAGTACAAATGCATTTACATGTGGCATCTAAGGGCAACGCACCATTTTTTTTTAAAGACGGTGAGAACACGCTCGCGATCCTTAGGCAATGTTGCCATTGTGAACCATATAGGTAATCTGCTGCATGCAAAAGGGAATCCGTGATGTCGCATACTAATGACCGCTCCTTCTCTCCTGCGGCTTTTGAGTTCCTCCCCACATTATGTTGTTTACTGATGCTCTCGAGCGAAAGCTCGTGTTTGCGTGCGTACCCTGTCAACCTTAGTCCAGCTAGCCCATCGTATCCTATCACCGGTCCTTCGTCAAACGCTAACCATATGCGCTAACCCAGAGTTGTTACCTTAAGTGTGCCGAGGAAGGAGAAATAAGAGAGCAATGGGCATGGAGGGCACGTACAGCTGTTGGCGCCGCCCCTGCTGAGGGACTCCAGTATGAGTTCAATTTTGAATATGCTGCAGGGCCCCTTTAAGTCGAGGGTGAAATGAGAAGAATCACTTTGTTAAATCTAAAAATAAACAAATAAAAAAAGCAAGGCAAGGCTTTTTATGGAACAAATTTCCCAATGCAGAAGGTCTTGTGGGTCGAGTCTCATTAATAGACAACCAATACCTTGTAGACAACTTCAGACTGCTTTTTTTTTTTTTCAGTGGATGCCAATGAAAGTTGCGTAGTGCCTTCTGCTTCGTGCATGGCCCATGTGCATGAAACTTGGTGAAATGATGTAACTGAGAAGTGTGCAATTTTCTTTTTCTGCAATGTATTTTATGCTCACAGTCTGTGCACACTTATTTCTGCTGGTCACTGTACTTGCCCGCCAGGGGTACCGGACAGAAAGACAGGGAGGTTAGCCAGTTCTCAGACCGGCTGGCTGGTACAAACCGTCCAAGAACGTTGGTAGGCACTGGAACATACGTTCTGGCAGTAATGTAACCTTTATAAAACAATACCTCCATTCATTGTGCCTCCCAGAAACACATGAAATAACAATGCAGAAATTGTAGTTCAGCACGTCGTCACAAGTTGTCACTGCCACTAGCATACTGGTTTCCAGCATTTGCTTTGGATACCGCAAGGCTTCCACCATGTCAAATTTGCCATGTTGTCAGCTCTAGTTGGCTCAGAAGGCTGCTAGCTAGAACTCTGTTCAGTTCGAAATGGCAGCATCATATTTTACTGTGTTCAGAAATTACACTAACAGCACCCCAGCTCCAATATAGCTAGCAATGCCACAAGTAGTAGCCTGCTGTGCTAGCTGGTTCAACTGCAACTTTGATAAATTTTGTTTTGCAATATTACCACAGCATGTTTATGTAAACTTCGCCATCTTAACATGGCCCAAGCATCAAAGCGATCTGAAATAATCATTTCCTTAAAGTGACAGAAAAGCCAAGGTAGTGCCTTAAAAAGCCCCTCCCTAGGCCACATTGCAAATTTGGTTATACACTGCAAGTTGTATATGCAGTCTTTATCGAAATAATTTTTTAAATCTGTTCATTACTGAAAGAGCTTCCCAAGAAACAGCTTTCCATTACCATGACGCCAGAAGGCGAGCTTCGCTGTAAACATTCTCTCTGTTTGCTTCAACTAGCATCTGCAAGCCACATTCCTGCCTTCTCCCATACCAGAGCAGAGGAACAATGCCCGGTTCAAGTGATGAGCCATGCCCCCTCCCCCCCCTTTTTTTCTCTTCCATTTTAATGCTCGGCGTTTTTCCAGTGGCGGCTTGCACCTTCTGAAATCAGTCACACACCACGGTTGACGTAGCAAGCAGTGCCTCTTGCGGAGAGGTATCTGTGCGTGTGACCTTGACTCTTGCTCGAAGCGCGGCTCCCTCGAGAGAAAGGGTGCGCAGCCTTTTCAAATTTCGACTGTTTTCGCGCCGCACAACCTTTCATACTTAGCGGACATGATCAACATTGCGTGATCTACAAGCCACGTTTGCTTGTGCAAACAAACAAGTATTTGCAATTCCAAATCCTGGTGAGGGGCCCTTTAAGCCACGGTTCAAATGTTCAACCAACAAATTATAAATGTCTTTTGGCATTGCATGGCACCTTGCCTTGCCTGCTTAATGAGAAGAAACAAAAACAAAAGCACACAATTTTTTGAAAGAGTTTATTTACAGGAACGTTCCCTATGTATGCGTGCATTTAAGCTCGCTTACCATATTATCATACTTAGCTTCTGAAACATGTCCACATTGAAGATGATTCCAAACAATTGGTATTTACAAACACACACTTAAATTACATTCTCGGCAGGCTGCCGAGATACACAATTACACAGGCATGCAAAATGGCAGGTACATGTAAGAAGAAAAATGGTCACAATGAAATGTACAAATGTTCCGAACATTAATACATGGCTTCTGCCAAAGAACTGCATACCAGACTTACTACGGCGAAGTGTGGTGTCAGTATCAATGCACACACCGCTGCAAGGTACAGTGCTTCACAAAGTATGGAAATGACAGGTACAGTAGTACACATGGATTTGTATAAACTTCATCCTTCTGGGTTCAAGCAAACCAACTTCTTGCGTTGTCGTGTTAAATTTCTTTTAAGGCAATTACTAACCTCATTTACCTACTCATTTTATCACTGTATTCTTCTCTGAACATTACAAGTAAACACGGCCCCTGGAAGTATATCAAATAGTCGCCGATGGCAAACGTTGCTTCAGGAAAGATTCATATCTGGCAACGTGCACACGAAGAAGTGCTCAGACTTATTTACGAGTCAAAATTGCATAAGATAATGAAATGTCCTTGTAAAACACTCTGCTGCTTTAAAACATGTGCCACTAGCACACAACACAGCTGAAGTGCAAAGGATGATAAAAAAATCTGCAATTTGCTTTGTCAACAAAGGCATGCCAATCCGTAGCCATGCCAAATCCATGCACCTATAGTACTACCAATGATTTATGGTGGTTAAACAACTGCAGCACCAAACTCTCCTCTAGTAACTTTAGTAAGAAACTTTTTGGCTTCTACCAACAAATGATAGCAACAGTAAGGAGTGTATGAAATAAAGTTTTAAAAAGCAACAACAATCAATAAATCTGACACGATTCAGAAAGAGACGACAACCAGCCTTAGCGTGCCATAAAAACGAAACAGCTCATGCAAGATCACACACAACTTTCTATGCCAACGTCAGGAAAAAGTGCACAGTCTTTATTAGCTGCCAATTCTCACAGACGCACAATAATGGCATTAACAACAAATCTACTAACAGGCTTTTAGTAATGCTATGCCATTCATAAAAAGTTCCTAAAAAATACACCACTGTTTAGTGGTTTTCTCGAGTTTCAACGGCTCAAGAAAAGACAAAAACGCTGCGATAGATAATGTTAAGTAATCAATAAAGTACGCAATTTAAATCACATATGTTTAGGTATATCTGTTGGACAATAAGAGTCACAAAAGAGAGAGGCTCCCATTGATAACCACTGCTCGTTGTTGTTGGCTTGTACCTTCATTCTGGCTGACTCAGTAGCTAGATTGATCACCATTTATATTAGTCCATAATAAGGGAGATCAATTTTGCTTTTATGTAGAGTAGGGCGAAAATAAGCATTTCCTGTAAAGGAAATGATGTGCGTGCTCTTGAAATTGCAATTTGCCGCTGTAACGGCCTTGTGCAATCATTAAAAAGCAGCTATTACAAGCACAGCTCGCAAGCTCTGACGGTCTTCACCCCTGCGAAAATCAACACAGCTTAAGATATCGCAACATGAGAGCGAGAAAAGAACAGTGATCCAAGGGTTACTAAACCCCTCTGTGTATGTGATGCAAAGCACCCGAAAGCGCAATTACGAAAATCGAAGAAAAGAAATTAAAACGTGTGTGGTAAATGGGAATCGAGACTTTACACAGCGGGGCCACTCACAGAAGTGAACTGTAAACCAGCAAACCTAAGTCTGGTTTTATATCATCCGATCTGCGCGTCCACGGGCGGCACCTAATGAGCTTCCACGTAATACAAAAGGAGTTCTCATAGGAGCTTTGCCTAGAATGCCGAAAACACACTATGTGACCTGTGACTGAGCTCCTCAGGAGGGGGCATTGTCGAATTTAACAGCCAGCCTCGACCTGCGTGCCGGAGGCTTTGATTGGGAAGCAGCAGCGGGCACTGTGGCAGTGGAAGTCTGGTTAGGCTTGGCCTTCGCAGATTGCTGTTGTGCGCTTGCTGAAGGTGCGGTCACATCCGCTGCCTCTGGCTTCTTGGCAGATGATGACGCAGCAGACGGCTGCTTTGCAGGAGGAGCACTTAGGTCGAGATCAAGAAGCATCGGTGGTGGCACTGCCCCCACCAGTGGGTCCTTTGCACCTTTCGCAGTTTCCTTTTTCTTTCTCGGGGAACTTGAACCAGCTGCTGCTGTAGCTGGCTTGGGAGCAGGCTGCTTCCGCATGACCTGGAACAGACAATGGCAATTTTCACACTTGTGATGTGGCTACTGTGTGTATTATTTTTGCTATTTTGAACAGTTGTAAGCCTTGTCACTGCTGAGCTATAACATTGTCGGTGTGTTGCATGGAGAAGAATCAGTGCTTGTGTCTCGTCCTTGGTACTTTGTGGTTGCATGTGTTTGCGCTGTTGCAATTCTTATGTCAAGAATCTGCACTCAACAGCACAAATGCGCACGAGGCTATTACTGCCGCAGCTAGGCATCCACAACATCCAGAAAAACGACCACTCCCACAATCGTTCGCAAACCTTTGACAGGATCTGCCACTGCCGTAGCTGTGGGAGAGCCTCACCTGAGTGGGCACAAAGACGCTGGCCGATGCCGAGAGCTGGTGCTCATGGAAAGTGGCTGGCCGTGGAAGACAAGGCTCAGACTGCTGTTCCGCATGACGGCCACCGCCCCTCTGTGCCAGCTGCCTGTCCTTCTGTGGAGACCTGCCAGGAAGTTGGGGTCGCAGCAGAGCGTCCGGATGTGGCTGCCTGTGAAGCTGCTGCTGGTGTTGCTGGTACTGCACATGTAGGAATGAGACCCAACCATAAGGGCTTGCTGTAGTTGTGAAAAAATGTGTGAAGGTTGTACAGAGAACTTGTACAGAGAATGTTGAGAACTTCCAAGGCAGTGCATAGGGTTTATTCCAAAAGTTTCAGAGTGCTTAGGACAGTGACACAGGCAAGGTTGGAAGGTTGTACAAAAGGCGAGTAGCTGGCCAGGCAAGGCCTGAACAGCTACACTGACTTTCGAAATGGGAGTCTTTCAACACACTTACCAAAAGCATCGTAGGCCGTGGTGCAAAAACGTTGCGGGGATTGGGAAAGTAGGGGCGCTGTTGGTACTGCTCCTTGCCAGGTGATGTCGCCATGTACAAGGGTGTGCGGGTAAATGGTGCCGGCATCCTCGGCATCTGCCACGACAAGCCGTAGCTGGGCTGCAGGGGCTGCTCGGCTGGCGTGCTGTTCAGCGTCTCCATCAGGAGGCGGTTGCTCTCCACAAAGGAGTCCGGAATGAGAGATGCCTCACATGGGGGCGGCATCCGAAACTGCGTCCCCAAGCTGCCGGTACCACACAACGGTGGTGGTGGGTTTCCGAAGGGAAGAGGCAAGCTGGGTCGCTGAGCTCGCACTGCGCAAACAATGGATCTTTAAAGGCGTGCTAAAGGTAGGCACGAAATCATCATCATCAGCCTGGTTACGCCCACTGCAGGGCAAAGGCCTCTGCCATACTTCTCCAACTACCCCGGTCATGTACTAATTGTGGCCATGTTGTCCCTGCAAACTTCTTAATCTCATCCGCCCACCTAACTTTCTGCCGCCCTCTGCTACGCTTCCCTTCCCTTGGAATCCATTCCGTAACTCTTAATGACCATCGGTTATCTTCCCTCCTCATTACGTGTCCTGCCCATACCCGTTTCTTTTTCTTGATTTCAACTAAGATATCATTAACTCGCGTTTGTTCCCTCACCCAATCTGCTCTTTTCTTATCCCTTAACGTTACACCTATCATTCTTCTTTCCATAGCTCGTTGCGTCGTCCTCAATTTAAGTAGAACCCTTTTCGTAAGCCTCCAGGTTTCTGCCCCGTACGTGAGTACTGGCAAGACACAGCTGTTATTAACTTTTCTCTTGAGGGAAAATGGTAACCTGCTGTTCATGATCTGAGAATGCCTGCCAAACGCACCCCAGCCCATTCTTATTCTTCTGATTATTTCAGTCTCATGATCCGGATCCGCAGTCACTATCTGTCCTAAGTAAATGTATTCCCTTACCAGTTCCAGTGCCTCACTACCTATCGTAAACTGCTGTTCTCTTCCGAGACTGTTAAACATTACTTTAGTTTTCTGCAGATTAATTTTTAGACCCACCCTTTGGCTTTGCCTCTCCAGGTCGGGACTTAAAGAGGCACGGAAGCACTTTCTGAACACCAGCAACTACTCAGAGTAGCCGTGAAATTTCTCTCTCCCCCTTCCACCTGTAATGACATTGCAACATTTTTTTTCTTTTGTCCTCTACAAGCGCCAGTAAAGGTTGTTGCTCAAAGAAAGAATGACAGCTTCACTAAAACATGCTTACCTGTTATAGGAGTCGGCTGCACCAGCTGAGGGGCAGGCGTTTTCTTCTGCAATATATATAAAAAAGAAATCGTGGGCATAAGCTGCAATGCAATGAGCAGCCCGTGCATTACACTTTACACAGGAACCACAAAAAAAGTACAGGAACACTCAGAAAGTCAACAGCTACACCAAAACAAACCATGAAAGGAAATGTGGCCTCAAATGCAGAAAACGCAGAAATGCAAGTACCATAAGAATGAATGCAAGCATGCATGTTCAATGTTTTTCTGCACAATTAAACTTTCTTTTTCATGGTTACACTGGTAGTTCAAGTTATTTGACATATTCACCACGCTCATTCCATTAACAATAGTTTTACGAAGAAATATCCTGTACATCTTCAGTACGGTGCTGTGCTAGTCATTCTAATACCACATTTAAATCTACTTGCAATTTCTTTGAATGCACAATTGTGTTATGGCCACTTCAGTTATATGGCAGGATGCTAAACAATATTTTCAACTTTCCATTAAACTATTTTTTCACTTTTTTTCTCTACAAGTGCCAAGGGAAACAGAACACGTGCATGATTTGCATGGTTATACTACATCCTTTTTTTTCTTTGCATAGTTATTAGCCCAAACTTGAGGACCGTCTCGTGAGGGATCTCTTCAAAAATTTTTGAGGGGTGGACAACTTGCGACCAGAAAAAAAGAGAGGATTACGCACCTAAGCCTCTCTCTCCTTTCTTTTTACAATATGACTTCCTGCCGTTTTGAATTGTATGGTCACCAATTATGGATTCTGGATGCATCAATGAAACTAATGTGAGTCAGCGATGCACCCTACTGCAATTGCCAAACTTCACTGGGACAAAGAAATGCACATTGGTGATGCTGCCAAATGCATGTGTAACATGGGCCAGCAATTTGAACCTGCACCAGCCAATAGGAGTGCTTCTGTGTGTAATAATGTAATTATGGGGTTTTACGTGCCAAAACCACTTTCTGATTATGAGGCACGCCGTAGTGGGGGACTCCGGAAATTTCGACCACCTGGGGTTCTTTAACGTGCACCTAAATCTAAGTACACGGGTGTTTTCGCATTTCGTCCCCATCGAAATGCGGCCGCTGTGGCCGGGATTCGATCCCGCAACCTCGTGCGCAGCAGCCCAACACCATAGCCACTGAGCAACCACGGCGGGTTGCTTCTGTGTGGCAGCAGCAACGAATCGCAATGCCATTTTCCCACTTTTCAATCACTTCTTTGCTTTTATTTTTGCATGGCGAAATACGGCACTACAGCTATCTAAAGGTCAGACCTCTTCTCTTTGCGATGGTTTCTAAATGACGACCTTGCATCAATGAAACATTGCCACTGTGCAGTGCGATATCACTTTTCAACGCCCAACTTTTTATCCAATTTTTGTCGACAGCACACCAGAAAAATGCGATTTTCTCAATTCTACATCACTTTTCTTTTTAATATTTCCCCACGTGATGAAAAAACACCCAAAGGCATTAAAAAAAAAACCGAATAAGAAATTTTGACCAGTTAACTGTGCCAAGAACCCTGCTCAGAAACTACGCCTTGAATATGTAACAATAGGTTTTGCTCCAAACCCTAAATTTGCATTTCAGAATGCAGTGAGCTCAACTGTTATGTGCTCTGGAGAAAAGCCTCCTGAAAAGATCAAGTTGGAAATGAAGTTGCCATTTATATGCATGCAATTTTCAAAGGACTGGAGCCTCAATTCACTGACATCGAGACAATCAAGACTGAATTGAGTGAGGTTAGAGGGACACTAAAGGCAAATATTAAATCAATGCGGACTGTTAAAGTACCATTCCAGAGACCTCATAATGCTACTTTCGTGCCAACAAAAGATTTCGCTTAAGAGAAAATTGCATCTGAAGGGTCCACATAGCTTTAGCGCAATTCAAATCGCCTGCCCCCAAGTGGGGGAGTGGCGACGTTGCATATGCCATCCCTGCCCTTTACAGCTGTCTGTGAGTAAAACGGTGCCCGAAAGACCGCATTAAGTTTTTATGTGCAAAACACAACCGTGCGACCATGGCGAAACCAAGCCAAGACAGAGCGCTAGATTTGCCACTGCAGCTGCTCTTGGTCAAGTGCCGTGGACCGTTCGGGCATCCCATGACATCACGTGGATGTGGAAACCTCTGCTACTTGCAGTTTGGGGGAGTTTCGCCGGGAAACAAAACCAACACACTACGCGATAAGGAAACTACTGAAACGAGAAGCCGTGGGTGGCGCACATATAGTTGAGTGAAAATGAAACCTTTCGACCGCCCATGTCGTTAAGAGTAACGTCAATGAGTTTTTTTTCTTCTAAACATCGAATAGCACTGGGCAAGTAGCATTTTATTCTGTCTTATGATGCAATGCAATTATCTTTTTATTATGAGAGGTTGAGTACTGGCGACAAATAAAATGAGGAGTGCCTTCATCATTGGGCTAGTACCAGGTGAGTCGCAAATCGTGTCCTACATTTACCTCAATTTCTCGAGTACTAAAACTGTGTTCACGATAATACTGATGACTTCCTCAAGCAATAATCTATCACTTAAGCTTGACTTACTATTTGCCTTTGGTGTCCCTTTAAATACCTGAGAAACATGGCATGCGACACAATGTACAGTTTTGCCAAGAAGAATGACAGAAAGAAACGAAAAAAAAACTCGGGGTGGGCGAATATCTGAATTTAATATTTGAGAATATCGTAGAATACAAATATAAAATTACCCATTGACTATTTGTATTCAAAAATGAACCCTTCAATATTTTTGAACAATAGAAACTACCATCTGCTAAACAAAGTATTACAAGTTATCAGAAGTTAAACAATGACAAAAGCTTCTGAAGGAATGCCAATACAAGATGGATAACGTAAGTTTTGTTTTTGGTCTCGCGATGGAAGCCTCGTGTAGCATTTATGTTTTATGGTACAACCAATGATGTTTTCCTTGCAATGGCCCAGGCCCTTTTGCATAAATTAACAGCCCATAAGTCCTTCAGCTCTCATTTTTTTCTATTTCTGAACTTCGTGTCATTTTTTGCCTGCCGTTTATTAGCGTTTTTGTAAAGCTCCATTTCACACAGTGGCCAATAATTCTTGGATAGCTTGTTGCCAACCAGACTATAAAAATGTTGAAAGGCTACTTGTGCAATTTTCAATGACAATTAGTGATCTTGTGTTTAAAGCATCCTTGTCCTTGATTGTAAGCTGTCTTCCTTGGGATTTGTCAATACAGGAATGGTACCCAATTATATATAAACAATTACACCTACTGTAAGTACCTGTATGAGTCTCCCGTTTCGCTATTCAATATTCGTATTTGTATTCAATTTGTAATAGAAAAATTTCATATTCGTCTGCCTCTAGAAAAAATTGTATATAAAAGGACGCACAGTGACAAAGGCAAGAGCCTGGTGGGCTGCATCCTGTAGTGCAGACTTCTGGTTGTCCATGCAGGCGCTGGCAAACTTTTTTCCGTTCGGAAGGATGACAAAGGCCTTGAATTTCTTCGGAGGCTGTAAGGAATTCACCGACAATGCTAATGTGTTCGCGGGTGTGCGAGTATTTGAAGTTTGAACATGAATCACATAGTCTGTGCTGTCTCATCTGTACCATATTTGAGAGTTTATTGTTTGAAATTTCAGAATATAAGGGGTAGCAACTGAAGTCTACACTGAGAAAGACAGGTGAAAGAAGGTTGAGCCATAATAACGTGGTATAGAACGCCAGCGTGCGCTGTGCAGATCGTGCTAAGAGCAATGCATCAACGTGGCATCCGAGATTTGCGTGTGTTGCATTGTGTGGTGCCGTAAATCTTGGAAGCCTTGGCTGACTGCACTTAGCTGCCGTGGCTGGTGCCCACGAGTGAAGCAAAAAAAGCACACTTTTGCCAGAAAGGGGGAGCATTGACGGCGATAGCAAAGAGACAACTACAGGGAGTAAGGATCGTGCGCTCAGGAAAATATTAACAGATCTCACTCGAACACGCTCGCTTGCATTGTGACTTTACAGAAACAATGCCAGCGAGCGCTTCACACTGTGTCTTGGAAACTTGAGATTACGTGACCATCTACATTAGACGCGCAGGAAAAGCAAGATGCGCGTGAATCCACCAACCACTTCTACTCTACCTTTGCACTTGCGCGAAGAGATTACCTCCGACGCTGCAAGTTCACTCCCTCCCCATTGCCCCCTTGTGCAGAAGGAATCGTCAGCTCTCGTTTCTTTGAACGCTGTGAGCTGCTGTGCACCCACAACCTCAGCAAGTTTACCAATGCGTCCCGGTGGTGCGCTCTTTGATGGCAGCTTTGCCGCTCAAATTTTTCATACACAAGAAGGCTTGAAGTTTTGCCTTGGATGACATTTTTTTATTTTTTTTTGATAGATTTACTAGCCATACAGGCTTGTAAATCTAGCAACGGTACAAGCTTGAAATGGCCCTTAGTTAGTTAGATCAAACTCAGTTAGATCAAAACCGCATCACGAAATTACTTTGTTAAATCATGAAAAAGAATATGCGCTGTTGTCCCTCAATGCATCTGAGATCAGCAAATAAAAATGTTTCGTTACATAGCGAATTTTGTTAAATCAAGGTCTGTCTGTATTACTAGATGTTGTAATCAACCACTCTGTTAATTAACTTCTAAAGCTTTTGAGCATCACCGGTAAACTCTAAGACTCGATCACGTTGCTTTGATCTCATTTTTACGCACCTGTCCATCCATTCCAATGCAGAAGTGCTCTGGCTCTGCACCCATGGACTCTTTCGTGCACTTCACCAATTCCTCGAGGATGCTGCAAAGACAAAGTCAATTTAAAGCGTAAATACCCAACCTCGCTCCACTTAGGTTCTCAACACAAGATGCTGCATTGAACCATCCCCCAGGACTCAGCTTTGTAATCAGTTCCATTAATCTGTACCCGTCAATGGTGCATGCACAATCTTCATTTTCCTTTACATTTTTACAGCTTACATTTAACCTGGCGGCCGATAAGTGTGCATTAAAATGGTCACAGAACAACCTCTTTGGCAGTACCACTTTGTTCTTTTAAAAGAGATATGCATTTTATTTTATTTTTATTTGATCTAAAACCAGTCCTCAATTCTTTTTATTTTATTTTTAGTATTAAAGGAATGAAGTTCTGCCCACGATTTCTTCTGTGACTTCAACAAGTAGGCACCCTGCTGGTGTTGTTCCACTGGTGCCTATGAATACTGTATTTTTTCTTGTATAACCCACACCTCCAACAGACAACCCAGAGAGAAAAAAAACCTTGTACATACAACGCTCACATCTATGAAAAAACACTGCATTCGCGGCTCCACGTTGTATCTTTGGCCAGCGGCTCTGTTCCCCCTCTCTTCAGCGATGCTGACAGTTTTCAACTTTGGCTGCGTTGTAAGTGCAGCTCACCGTGGTCCAAGTTCTAGTTCGCCTGTGCCACATGCACTTTTTGCTGACTACTAAATGTAAAATGGCGACCCGTAAAGAGAATGGGCGACCATGAAGAAGGGGAGAAGGGAGCTTCAACACGCAGGGCTGGAGATAGGGTGAGCTTCCCTATGAGATACCAAAACAATGAATGGCGGAGAACTTTGCCTTGAGGTGTGGTGTCACGGCAGCTTGGTGTGCGCTGTCGTGAAGCCATAACTCAATGTGAAAATTGCGTGTAACCTGCACCCCCACTTTACTGTGAAATGTTTTGAACTTTTGGTGTGGGTTAAAATACGATACATGGCGCTGATAAGGGCTCTGCGTAAGTTGTAATTCCAAATTTGTGGCAGACGCTTGGTGCAGTAGATACAGAAGCCACATAGACAAAGTAGTACTGTGGTTTCTGCATCTGTACTGCGTGGAGCATCTGCCATGGACTCACTGACCTGTTCCATACGTAGCAGCCAACGCTGTTTGTTATTGCGCAACCAAAAAGTGCAATAACTAAAGCTGGGTGGCGACGCCTCGCTGAAGTTCCCGCACCATCTCGCTATGACGTCATGGATATCGCCAGCGTTTTGCAGGGCCTAGTTAATTCTTTAGCTAAATATGACGAGTTTCAGGAACTTTTGCTAAGGCACCCCGGCGTCAGTATGAGAAAATACTTTGGAATCCCTGACGTCACAGTGACGTGCCGGCGTTGAGGACTCGGCGCGAGATTCAAAAATTGAAACTTTGTTCATCATTTTCTCTTCTAACAAGCAACCTATTATTTCGAAATCAACGGCAACAAAGCTTTATCCGTCTAAACTGATTTAGTGTTTTGCTTTAGTGTCCCTTTAAAGGGCCCCTAAACCAACCTGAGCTCAAAAATTAGTTACATTGTGGCCAATATGTAGTCTGCAATGAACATATGTAGACAAAAGAATTTTTTTTAATGGTGCAGTAACAGCAAAGTTATAGGCATTTGATGAAGCACTATGCGATGGCCACGGTTTCTCCCTCTCGCTTTCGCTGCCCTCTCCTCCTTCGCCACACACTCCCACCAACTCCATGCAGTGCATCAAAAGCTACAGGTCACATCGGCACAACAGAAGGCTCCTGCAATGTCCATCCCCAATTGCCTTTTGGAGGTTGCTGACTGAATGGAAGCTTCACAAAAGGTTCAGTGGCATTACAATGGGCGAGCCCGCCTCCATTTTCAGAACGCACAGTTGGCTCTCGTCGTGTAGGTGCTGTTGTCCCTTGCTGACCGACCAACGAACGCACTTTTACCCTGGCGACGTCAGATGCAGCACCATTTAACGAGTGGAGCGGCACATTCCTGTGACCACTGGCTGCAGAGCACTGCATGTAGTCCTGACCAAAACATAGTACGTCGTATACTGGAAGCGCTAAGGCAACAAATTATACACAAGTTGTTGCAACACATGAAGTACGTAGTTGTTCTTAAGATTGTGTCACAGATCAAGGACAAATGCATTGTAGGAACACATAGAATTAAACTTTTATCACCACACTACTTGGGAACCTTCCACAGTGTTGCCTTCTAAGTATGAAACAGAGAGTAAGTGCTGTCGGAACAGCAGACATACCTCGCTGATGACGGAACCACTGGAATGCCTGAGCCTTCCTCCACCTGGTTCTTTGCTCCTGCAAGCAGTAAAGCAGAATAAGAAACCCACACATTCTCAAGCTCTAAATAGAAAATAACTGCTTTCCAACAGCTTAAGATGGTGTATGCAGCTTGACCATTACCTATGTAGTCTGCTCCCTCTTAGCTGACATTGACTCAGCTGATCAAACCCAGTCGAACTCTGTCTGTTGTTTTCCACTCTTAGGTTTAGCAAAGAACAAATGTTCCACGACCAAGCCCACATTTGGAATTAGGTCCCCTTGGCAGTAACCTTTCAATTGGGCATTGACTAAGCTCATGTTTGAGTCACAGTTATTGTTATTTGGAAATGCAATAATCTCCACACCTTTGAAGAGCTCATCCAGTGAGAGGGGAGTGCCCTGGTGCTGTGAGGAAGGGGATGCCTTCTGAGCAGCTGGCAGGGTACTGGGCATGGGGGCCGCCGTCGCCTTCTGCAACCCCAGCCACAAGGAGGCAAAGTCTGACGTGCTTTCGCCGGATGACTCAGGAGCTGGGGATGACTGCAAGCAAATGAAGGGGCCAAATTTGTCCTAAGAGCTTTAGCTATTAATTACAGTTGAACCTTGGTAGAACAAACACTGACATAACAAATTATCGGATGAAATGATCTCCCTTTACGGCCAGTCGCCACGGACAACAACTGCATGTGAAGTCAATCTGCTAACCTGTTAAAACCAACCTGCTGAGTATGACAAGGTCGCATTTGACAAAGATAGACAACAGTGTTAATTATGCTGAACCAACTAGCCCGCTGCAAATTTTCCTGAATGACAAAGATAAGTCCTTCTATCGAAACACTGCCCAGCCTTTCTGACACACCTTATCCCTGTTTGTAACTTTTACACCACGAATGAGAGAGAAGAAAGAATATAAAACATTTTTTGCCAATATTAGTGTGCGATGGACATGTGCTTATAATGAACATCAGATATAATGAGGTTCAACTGTAGTTGTGCACCCATGAGTGTTTCTGCCTCCTGCTTCCAAATGCAACCACCATGGTCAGGAATTCAACCCAGAACCTTATTCACAGCAAGACACCATAACCCTAGAGCCACTGCAGCGGGCACGCCAATTATCGTGTGCACATTTATACCAACTACAAGACACAATAGAGGGAAACAACGCAATGAACTATGGCATGGAAAATGATAGGGTGAAGTCTACTTACAGACAAGAAGACAGCAGAAAGGATTAAGAAGCACATGCAGCTACCTGATGATATGGTTGAGATTCAAGAGAAGGAGGTGGAGTTTGGCCGTCATGCAATTTGCAGAGTAGATAACATGTAATCAATCAGAGTAATAGAATGAGTGCCAAAGGAAAAAAAATGCAATTGATGATGACACAAGATTAGCTGGTGCGGCAAGGTTAGAAAACTTGCAAGCATAGAACAGAGTCAGCTGACACAAGATGTAGGTGATTCAGTCACTGAAAGAGGCTTTTGTCCTGCAGTGGGCATAAAAATAGGCTGATGCTGATAAAGAAACACCAAACCAGGTAAGGTTGATAAAGTGTCCTATCAAAACTTTGTCAGCAACTCTTTGGCACAAGACAGTCAACCTTCACCTCAAGCACACCCTTTCCGCTATGCCATGCTACCTCTCACTACATGGTGGTCATGTTGGTTTTAAAGTGCCACGCTGTCACACCAACTCGTACTTTCATTCATTCATGTCGAATACATCAACATAATAGAATCCTGTTTCTGCCTGCATCACCAGCAACCTGGATCAACCTGCATTCATGACTTACGTTGACAACAATGCACGAAAAAAAAGGTGGTGGCCGTGAACAATGGTCGTCCCGTACACTCGTTTATGTTGTCGAGGCGGTTTGTCATCTTTCTAAGTGCTGTGTGACTGCTGCGAACAGATTTGAGTTGATTTGGTACGAGACTGGGTGAGGGAACAAACGCGGGTTAATGACATCTTAGTTGAAATCAAGAAAAAGAAATGGGCATGGGCAGGACATGTAATGAGGAGGGAAGATAACCGATGGTCATTAAGGGTTACGGACTGGATTCCAAGGGAAGGGAAGCGTAGCAGGGGGCGGCGGAAAGTTAGGTGGGCGGATGACATTAAGAAGTTTGCAGAGACGACATGGCCACAATTAGTACATGACCGGGGTAGTTGGAGAAGTATGGGAGAGGCCTTTGCCCTGCAGTGGGCGTAACCAGGCTGATGATGATGATGATGATGGTACGAAACTGCTTTAGTGGCTCATACCTGCAGACACAGCTCCGATTAGGCCTAATGTGCTGGACAAATCGATCACAGCAAAACTTTGCCGCCAGCTAATATGATAATGAGCCACAAACCATTGCAGAAAGCTCGATGCTAATATACTCCTACAGGAGGCTCATCAACGATTGGTCGAGAGACCACACAAACAAATTAGGTTGACTGTTGAAGGGGTGTTCGGCATTTGAGTCCGTGGGCAGCCAATTGGCAACTACGACGAGCACTCGTGCAAGTGTAACCACTACTGAACAAGCGTATCCGATATGATCTGTGTGCCTTCCGGGGGCTGATCGGCCCAACCTTCACACATGCTTCCGGGCTTTCCATGTGTCCTGCTTTTGTTGTTCTCTCTGTCTGTGTCGCGTTAATTGTTTCGTTCGGTCCCACTGACCTGGTTTAACGTTATACCTGAAGATATTGCGCGCCATGGGAACACTGCGCGCGTCATGGCGCCAACCACAGCTGGGTCTTTCGCTGATTATCCGAAAAATCAAATAGCAGATATTCGGTTTATGAATAGAATATTCTGAGTATTTGCACACCCCTAATGATTACAAGAACTTGCATGGTTCGTTTATGTCAATTTCGAATTGATGATGTGGAGCCTGATGATGGCTTACCTTTTGTGCCTCAAATGGAGAGTTTGGAGAATGATGGAATCGGTTTTTTGCTTGTCGACGTTGCGGTGACAAGTCCTGCCAGCCGTTATCCGTGCTCGCATGAGTAGCCCGTGGTTGAGCCGAGCTGGTTCTGACCTTGTTGCCAACAAGCTGCGCCAGACAAAGGCAAGTCGACCAAAACATCCTATAGTGGTGCTTTCGAACGGTGGATTCATTGATTCATGGGGTTAAATCTCTCAAAGCAACAACGCAGCTATGGAAGACAGTGTAGACGTCACTCTAGATTAATTTTTACCGACTTGGTTTTCTTAAGTGTGCACCCAAATCCACGTACATGAGAATTTTTGCATTGCCCCGCCTCCTGGAATGTGGCCATGGGAGCTGGGAATCGAACCCACGGCCCAGTGTTCAGCAACATAACACTATTGACACTGAGCCACATTTTATTCCCTTACAAGTGTGAAATTAGCTGGGGGTTGCATTATAATCAGGTGCAGACTTAGTGCCTCACAGCTGTGCTGCCCGTTTGCACACACACATACGTTACCATGATGGGAACCAGGCACTGTCTCACCAGTGAGTATGAATCCGCTTGCTGTTGACGGCGTGCGGGCACCTGGTAGAGTTGCTGGCTCCGCTGCCCTCGGCTGCCGTGCGAAAGGTTCACCAGGAACAGAGTGGAGAGTCGGTAGCCATGGTGTTCCGAGCACCGCAGGGGCAAGCCACCGGCAAACGGCTCGTCAAACACCACTTCGCACATCTGTGGCTCATTATTCTCCACTATAGGAATCGGAAAGCGAGATGCTGTTAGAAGCTGGAACTTTCAGTGTCCGAAGTTTATTTGAATTTCGTTGGAAAGGAAGTGTCAAGACCAAAGGCTACACGTGCCTGACAGGATCAGTAAAAAAAAAAAAAGCTATTGTACTGTAAGCGGAACTCTAAATGCGCAATTGCATGCACGTAATTTACGAGCGTCAGGTTTTACTGTTGTGGAAAGCACTCCGTCACTGTCGCTTGTAACATTGCCGTTTTTTGGCCACGCAGGTAATTTTACATGTCGCCTACAAGTCTGCGTAGCGACTTCCGCCAGAGGCAGCATGATTACGCAACAGCATGGCAGCAACCAGTCTGCCCGCTTCAATCTGAATTAGCTCATGCAATTTTCTGTTTGCCATAACAGCAAAAAGCAATAAGTAAATACAGTCAAACCCGGCTATATCGAACTCGCAAAAAAACGCCTATCAGTTCGATATAGAGCATAATTCGATATAAGCCTGCTAAATAATTGGATGTCATAAAAGCACATCCCATTTATAAAATCACTTTATTGACGAAACTAGCTTAGTTTCGCATAAATTAGTCCTGCATTTTCTTCTGCTTGGGCAATTTCGCTGCCTGCGACGCACGCACTTCCCCACGTTGTCTAAGGAGTCCGAGCAGCTGAGGCCACAACCTTCCGCATTCGCGCAGAAGCACCAGACTAATGCGAGTGCACCAATCACTTCGGAGGATGTGGGCAAAGGACCGTAGTTGCTTTCCTCAACGTGCCTACTTTCATTTGTGCTCGGTACAATGTCGGCGATGTAGTCTTCGTTTCGGTATCTACCGTCGTCGCGACACCATCATCTGTACTCACAAACTCGTCCACCGTTGATTCGAATGTCCCGGAAATTTTGACAGCTCGCCCCAAACTTCGGCAACACCGGCAACGGCTTCGTCGCATTCATCAGAATTTACAGTCATCACCGAGCACGCGGAAACCGGCACGTATGAAGAACGCCTCGTACACGGCCATGCGTACGCGTCGGGCGCCATGGGCACCGGGTTGCGAGTCTGGCCACTTTAGCCCTAATCGTGCTGAGAGTGCTCCTCGGAATCTTGCACGCTGCGGGGATATCGCGTTCGACGCGATTTATGATTTCGATCTTCACGACGAAAGGCGAATTCTGCCGCTTCGTCACGGCAACACTATGGGAGAAGGCCCACAAGGCGCAAACACGATAAACCAGAGAACACGGAGGAAGGAAACTAAGGAGAGGCCCTACCCCCTCCGCGCGGTAGGAGAAAAGTGTGGCGGAAGTGACGTAGTAGGTTCTCAGTCTTTTGCTGCTTTTTTATTTTTTTTGTTGTATGGCCACGCCTTTTGGGCCACAATGGCGGCGTTGTTATGGTTTTGAGCGCTCACACGTGTTGCTCTGGTAGGTTTCGGGCCGTGGCAAAGGCGCTGAGTGGGCGGGTTTGCGTTAGTCACCGTGTCTTGTTGCGCTGTGTTACCTGCACGGTGCTCTGCCAGATGTTGCGCGAGCGCGCGCGCTCCGCGCGCGACACCACGCGCAGCGCGGCGTGGTTTCGCGAAAGATGTAAACAAGAGAGGAGGGTGGCCCAAAAGGCGGAGCATCGCCATGAGCAGCGCCAAATTCCGGCTTCACTTTTGCTTCACAAAGAGTGACGTCAGGGCCTCTCCCGAGTTTCCTTCCTCCGTGCCAGAGAAGCAGCCAGACAACTCGCACTTTCGCCATCTTGCACGAAGAGCGCACAAGAGCCTCTGATTGGCTGTCTGAGCAAGCGCTGTAGGCGGGCCAGGATCATTTTTTGCAGGGGAGTGTCAATAGATAGTGATCTAAAGAAAGGAAGGACGCTTGATTCTGAAACCCGTGAGGGAGCACGGCGAAGCGTCGTCAGGGGAGAGGGAGTGGGAAGTGAAAGATGATAGAGAAAGAGGGAGGATAATAGACTTCACTATGCGCGACAGGGGGAGTGTCGACAGCTCGCCCGAACAGCCCGAGGCAGCGCGGTCACGGTAGGGAGAGCGGTTGGATGGAGCCGCGCCGCCGGGTTTCTCCGCTACCGCGAGGGAAAGCCAACTTCTGGGGGCACTTTTCTGCCGCTTGACGTTCGATATATCGGGAGTCACTGCAATATTTGTTCGATGTAAGCGTAATTTTTGCTATATATACTCATTGTAACTATACCGTGACCAGAAATTGTTCGATATATAGAATAATTCGATGTAAACGGGTTCGATATAGTCGGGTTCGACTGTAGTAAAATTAGCCATCACTTTGTCTTATCTCAAGCTAAGGACAAAGTATAGGCATCGTCTCGTCATTATTATTAAGATTGGTTGTTGTTTTTTATCCCGCTGGCCTCAGACGCGACTGAGAACTGTGAAGGTGTTTTGAGTTTCGCTCACCAGAAGGCGTCACGACATTTCACGCTGGTGGCTGGTGGAATGGATTTCCACTGGCGACGACAGAATATTTAAGCTGGTTTAATAAAGCTTGACTACAGCATTTGCCTTGTGGCAAGTTTGCGATTTCTGTAAATGCACACGAACATATTTATTTGGACTACAATGTAAATTTGTTCATACTTTTTTTTTTTGTGATGTCGGGTTGCTCCACACCATGATGCGACAGGCAGACCCCGTCGTGTCGCTTGAATACTATGTGCATGTGGTTGCCACTTAATATTGAAAAAGCTTCATAGAGCATGCATATTGATAAGTACCAACACAAAGCAGAAGGCAAATAAGTACAGTCAAGATGAACATACTTACACAGTTTCATGCAATGATGCCATCGATTATCGATCTTACATAGTCTTTGTATTTACACCACTACCAATGAACACTCATGCCAGATCTGTTACCTTCAGTGGCTACTTTTAACCCTTTCAGTGCTGGGTTTTTCTCTTGGATATTATCAAATGAACACAATGGTTTATTTTTGGTTATTCTGAGCGGAAAAAATTGGCAGTGGGGGGGTGGGGGGTGTCATTGGGGGGTGGGGTCAGAGACCCCACCCCCCCTAGCAAATGATGGGAAGATTGGGGGGGGGGGGGGGGCTGCTGCTAAACCATAGGACAGATGGAAGAAACACACAATTGTAGTCTTTGCACTATGGTTTTCCAGGAGTTCCGACAAACCTTTCCGATGAATCGTAGAATGACCTATTAAACATGTCTCACAAACCTCATGCCACACAAATTTTTCTCATCCTTCAACTATAACAGGGTGTCTACCAAGTTGACATTTCCAAATTCGCTGAGTTTTCTAGGTTTTCCCTAAGTGCCTTAGCAAAATTCCCTGAGTGATGCAGAACCATGTTATTGCCAAGACGGGCTGAAACCATATCGCCCGATGCTGTCACTCTCTAGTAAGCATAGAAAAAAAAAAGACCTACTTAATTCAATTTGAATACTAAGGAGTAGTGTTTATGTTATTCAAAAAGAGAATAGAAGGGAGGGGTTAGTAAAATGCACAGCAAATAAAATGTCTTCATAAAAAAATTGCAAATGGAGTCTGACATTCTCAAATACAAATAGAAAGGAGATGCATGCAGAAGCAAATATTTTCGAATATGAGCTATTTCTATCAACTGATACCAAGCTCAGTGGTATGAGGCCCAAACTTTGTCACAATTTAGATTCTCTCTCAACAGCTCGTAAGTTCTTGCAACATCAACTGTCCTGACATACTCTCAGCCCGCGCACGATGCCTCAGTGTTGTGTTTCACTGCTTTAAAGAGTTTATTTTGGTTTGGGTGAGGGACACCTGCATCTCGGCATCAGCCAACACTTTGCTTTACTGCGAAAGCAATACTATGCCAGGTCTAACTGCTCGTCACATATGCCGTGGCCTCCCCAGAGCCAGCGCTGCGCTTAGCAGGTGGTGTGACGTCAGCTCTCTCCGTTGTTATGACGACGCGTGATGTCAGCTTGCTCCCCGCCCCAGCTAGAAGGGAGCCGCTCATTGCGTGTGCCGTGGCCCCCGAGCCGGCGCCGCGCCTAGCAGGTGGTCTCTCCGTTGATATGACGACCTCCTCCCCTTGTGCTCGCTCCGTGGCGGCTTCACTGGAATATATAGTGGTACGCTACGCGTTGGTTGATCAGTATCGCCATGGAAGTTACCGACGAAGAGTCTATATCTGAATCTAGCTGCTTTACTGCTTCGGAACAGTTAAATTCTAAGGCGAAAGCTAAGCAAGCTAGGAAGAATGAGAGAAAGAGGTTGCAACATGCCCAGGAAACAGAGGAGCAACGAGAAGAATGATTGCGAAAACGATGAGAAGCCGAAGCAGCTAAGCGAGACACTTTAGAAGGTGAGTCAAGCCGTGCTAGACGGAATGAAACTATGAGACGACGACGTGCCAAGGAAACAGAAGAACAATGGGCCGAATGCCTTGAAAAGCGGAGGAGGAAAAATGTGTGTGTTTCTACTGAAGAACCTGTGTAAATAAGTGACATCAAACGAGTGGCTCAGTTTGCATCAGCTACATGCGAATTCCATCGCCGCTTCACCGAGAACCTGTTTGGAAGTGTGTGTTGTGTGGCATAAGCGGAACATGTATGTGACTCTTCGTGAAGCCTTCCCAGATTGGACTGAAGTGACTATAGAAACTGTCAAGGTGTGCTTTTGCAATTCAACCAGGTTTAACCAGAGATAAACCAGAGCCAATTTTCTTGAGCTCAAGCTCCTTCAAAATGGCGGCAGCGCGCTTCCTTTCCCGTTCATTGCTCAATGTGCAGGTCCTTTCTGTTCTTGTCCTCCTTCCGCCACTCGTTCGTCCCATGGACCATTTGAAGCATCTTCTTGGTCAGTTTCACAGTCCACGTACGATTTTTCGAACTCCCTAGGGGGCGTGAAAATGTCCAAAAAATCGGCCAGTTGGAAAAAAGTGCATGTCATTTACTGCCTTTAAGCTCAAACCACCACAGGCATATTCGAAAACACTCTGAAGGCCTGTCGGTAAACGTATTAGGCAAATCGGTGCTTGTACTATGACAGGAAATATCGGGTGCACGCGTGTATAATTAAGGAATACATACTGTGTCCCGTAGCAATAGCCCCTTCCCAGGCTTGTTATGCTTCACTGCAATACTTTTGTGTATGCTTTACCAAGTAATATTTCTGTACAGAGGCGAAGCTGAATTTCGGGAACCGGCATTATAAAACTCACCGTGCTTTCCAAGCTTTTAAGTCAATCGCAAGGACTACAAAGGCGGAGTCCATGCCATTACTGACAGCAGCGAATTCTTTCAATAAAAAACACGGCACCCAATGGCAAGAAGCTTCATAGCTAATGTCGAAGCAGCTAGGCCTAGCGTTGCCGCAGTGGTGGCTACGGCTGCCAGCGGATCTGCGTACGAGAGCACCGGTTCGAGGCAACGAGGTCATCAAAATGGCAGCGGTGGTGGCTTTGATTAATGCCATTTCAGACCTGCGGTCATGTCAAAACTTCGGGAAAATCGGACGGCAAAAAGTTCTTGTGTCAGAAATTTCAGATGTTCTGATACATTGACTCTATGGGGCACGTGGTGGTGCTGCGAAGCCAACCAAATTATTGGGAATCCGGAAAGTCGGTCGTTGACTGTACACTGGAACTCCTCCAGCCGACAACAGGAAGTCAAAGACGAATCATTAAGATTCCTGTCTTTTACTCAAGCCAGCATCACCGCGACTTTCAACCCTTTCAATAATATTACAGCTAATTTTCCCTGATAGAGGCACAAATTCCCTGAGTTTTCCCCGAGTTTTTCCAGACTACTCAATATCCCTGAGAATTCCCGGTTTTCCCGGTTGGTAGACACCCTGTATAAGTTATACCAAAGATACTCGGCTTTCTCTCTCTTTTCCCTTCTGCTAGCACACTGGAAGCTACATGGCGAAGAAGCCGAGAGGGCGAAGCCCCACCCAAAAGTTGTTTGTCGTGACAGAGAAAGGGCTCGTCATGATGCAGTCAGCAGGGGGCAGGGGCGCCTGAAAGTTTGGTAATCTGAGAAGTTCATTAATGTGGTGTTTATAGAAATAAGGTTTAGGTGTAACAATATTCAAGTGCCAAGAAAATACAATTGTTATACTCAGGTTGCACGAAAAAAAGCAGCGCTCGTTACTCTGGTGCAGAATTCCTGGCACAAAAGTTAAGAAACACTTACATGGGAGAAGGCCGATGACAGTGCCCCGGTATCCTACAGGAACTGCAATGTTCTCCCGGACATTCACTACTCGGTCAAACAAGTAGTAAGTGGCCTTTGGATCGGGCTGCACCCAGCCATACTGGAGACCCGGCCGATACAGGTGCTTGGGGTGCACGTCCAAAAGCACTTCCTGTGGTGGCTCTGTGTCCTGTTTCATGTGGTTGATGCAGAAAGGAAAGGATAAACAACACAAGATAGTGCAAGGATCACTAAAGTGGAGCAATAAGGGATCAATGAAAGATCACTGAAGGATAACACAATGCTGAAAGCATGTTTCGGCTACCTGTTAGTTATGCTGCATAAACTTCAGCACTGAAAAATTTTGAAAAATTTCAAGAAAGGCAAAGTGACTAAGAACTTAAGCCATCTTGGGCATGTCTGTGGCAGGGGTCTCGAAACTCTAGCCCACCTTCTTTCAAGTCCTTTTTGTCGCTTTGGCCAATTTCTTGCTGAGTACCATGTAGGTGAATGTGCGCTGGCTAGACAATGTTTTTCATTAAAGAGCTTTCTCTCACTTTCGGACTGTGTGTTTGGCTGTTGGTCTAAGGCGCTTGTAAGCAAGCCACATATGGCAATGCTGACAGCATCTGGATGGTCACAATGCAGCCTTAGGCATAGCTGCTGCAAAGTGAAAAAGACTCTTACGAGAAAGCTAAACTACCACCAGTGCTGCAAAAAGAAACCTATCAACAGTATAGATTTACTCGCACTATAAGATGATACTGAACAACATGTTGTAACATTCAAAATGCACCATTTTAGCAAAACAAACATGCCACACAACTCGAGCATCACCAACACACTGCCTCTCGTGACTTGAACCCTTGTGGCGTACTTCAATTAGCTCTGCAAAAAATTTCTACACACAACCCAGCTACCATTGCCACCTTTTACTTGAATACATGTACTTCAAGCCAATAAGGAGGCGGAAAGCTTTATACTCAGAGTGGATGCAGAATGCAGCACAAATTTTCAGCACTCACTTAACCTTTTCCAGAGACATTATGCATTAGAAGACTCGCTTCCAGTTAATCATCCCTATTCAAGAACAGGTGCGTATCTAGCAAATCAAGGTCAGTAATTAGTTCAAGTGAAACATGCTGGCTTGTAATCGTCAAGAGAGCGTCTTGTACACAACTCTTCCTAAACAACAATTTTACAAATGTAACCAAACAAACTGTTCCTGCTGGCACATGGTACTTTACAAACAAGATCACTGGTGAAGCTCTACAATTTTCCTATATGTATTTATTCTTTAAAGGGAAGCTGAAAGGTTTTCCAGAAAAAATGAGTGAACATCTGTACATAATGGTTTTCAACCCTCCAAATTCGAATATCGCATCGAAATTGAGTGAAAGAAAGCGCAAATATATTTTATTCCGACAAAAAGTGCAGCAGCGGACACGCCCAGCTCGCGCGTCTCGTTTCCGCCTGTGATTGGTCGGGCGCCTAGTGACGTCAACACTAGTAACCGACCGCTGCCGCTACACATGAAGCGCGGTGCCAGGTAGTTTGGTGCTGTTTTTCTGAGACGGTAATGGAAAATTTAGAGACTCGTTTTTCTGAGGAGTTCGGCGTTACTCCCTACATGTACGAGCCGATTGCGAAGAGCCGGCCTCTCGAAGAAGCAAACGATGCTGGTGCGAGCAGTGCTTTCGACGCGAACGAAAGCAAAGTCTTGGGATCTCCTCGTGTTGGAAATGCTCTTTGGTGAGTATGTTTTTTGCAAAGCGATCTAGTAATCTCGCTGATCTTTCGCCGATCTAGTGAGCTCGTTTCCGGTCAAACAACTGTAGTGTTGTGTTCCTGCATGCCTCCTCATGGAACGTAAGCGGGGATGCGATCGTCGGCATTTGTGCGCTGTCCAAAGCTGTCGGCAATCTACAAAGACGGTTTAAACGCATGAAAAGCTTCCCGGTTCATGCAGTACGTGTAGTGACCTTCATCTGTTGACTACCACTCACGTTGATTACCACTCACGTTGACTACCACGCACGTTGACTACCACTCTACATACACGCAGACGCACCAACAAAGGAATGCAGGGTCGATCGAAGCAGATTACGATGGCACGCACACAGAAACAAGCGCGGTCAGGCACGGTCGCGGACACTGCGAAGGAACGAAACACTAGAGTTGACGTCACAACACTGCGGTTTCCAGTCTCCGCTCGCATCGTCAGCGTCAGCAGCAGCGCGCGGCATTCGACGGGGGGCGGAGCTACGGCGCAATTTCAACCGACGATTACGTCGCTCCTAATTGAAAAAAAAAATCCCCCAAATTTTACCTACATGGTTTATAAGGTTCCCGCATCCGTATATGAGCGTCTTATTGAATTCGACAGACTCTTCAGCTTCCCTTTAAAGCACTAGCATAAAAATAGATGCTACAAGCTGCTAGTAGCAAAATTAAATAGATTTGAAAATCCTGCACTAGCCAGCAGTGAATTTAACGCTGTAACCACTTATAACAATATTCAAGTGCCACGAAAATTCCATTGTTATAACCAATACTTGTTAAAACCGGGTAGCATAAAAAAAATTAGAATAGGGGGATGGCAGAGCTAATGTTAGAAAACCATAATAGCGGAGATCCCAGTGCCCCTTCCCACCACTTTCCTCCATCCGGCCGATGATTGTGTTCACTCGTTTAAGAGCCTTAGAGCTTTAATGTTACCTCTATGTAAGTTTTCTAATTTTGACACAGAGAAAGTGGATGCACGTTTGATTTGGGGTTGTGTTAGAAACACACAAATACTGCGAATTGAATCAGCAGTGTGTTTTGGCGTGTTTTCTGCATATTGTTTAATTCAACTCGCCGGATAATTCGATCAATTTCCTCGGTCTCACCAGAGTCGAACTAACGGAAGTCAACTGCATTTCTTTTCTGAAAAGCTTGACAGTGGGAGAACTCACTTTTTTCTCGCTGCATTCAGTGTATAATACTTAAAATTAACCTGAGTTTTTAGTAAAAGACCTGCTGTTACACACTTTTAAAAAAATTATATTTGCCCTTATTCATAGGCCCACAAGTAACCACCACTGCAATAGGTAATTTGGTGCGTTTAATGATATCAACCGAATGAAAACAAAAAAATCACTATGAACTATAGCCCTCGAACATTTATCTGTTGGCCCTGTGCAGTGAAAAGGCAGGCAGGGAAGAAAGGAAACAAACTGGACCTTGGCTCTGTTGATAGTCTCTTCAATGGCCTTGATGACACCTTCGTCGAGCAACATTGCACCGCTTTTGACCCGCGGCACTTTGGAACACTCCTGCTCTTTTATCCACTTGGCCACCTCTCTCACCTCTTCTTTTCTAATAGGACAAGCAACGGCAAGACAAAACCATTAGTTGTTAGGAGCTAATTAACTTCTAACGAGACGTGTGCAAATGTTTATGACATTTTGAATAGCTATCAAATAAAATGATAGTTTGAAATGAGGCATTCAATTTGAGAATTCAGTTCCTGTTGAATTACTTGCTGCTACGCTAGGTCTATGGCTACTACTACAGTTAAACCTCGATATAACGAACTTCAATATAACGAAATTTTTGACATAACGAAGTATTTAACTTTTTATAACCTGCTGTCCATAGAATATCATGTATTTAGAGCTTTAATTTAACGAAGTGTGTTTGTATGCGATTTCAATATATGTAATGAAATTTCACTTCCACCGCAACGCAATGTCAAGACAATAAATGGAAACTTCCACGAACGCAGATGATCAAATGATCGAATTACAAGTGGCTGCTTCCAAACACACCTCTCAAATCATGAGTGGCAGCGGGACAAGAGTGACCCCCAAAGTGGAGCCGCATCATGTTCTGTAAAAGTCCAGCTGTGATAAGATCCTATTGCGCACTTTGTGTTTTAGGTGGAAGTGAAAGTGTGCGAGGGTGAGACAAGATGGTAGCTCCTCGAGTGCTGCCTTCCCGTGCGAGCGATGGGAAAGAGGGGGAGGGGAGTGATCTCGCAGTAACGCTACGAAGCGTGTGCGAGGGGTGGGAGTGGGGGTGGCAAATTGGCACGTGTCGCGATTTCTGGTGCACATCTCGGCCGTGGCTGCCCATGGCTGCAAGCGCGACCGAGCGCATACGCGTCCGCGCACCTGCTTTAGAAGTAATCGGCCGCGTGTGGAAAAAGGCATGCCGAGCCGGCATGGCATCATGTAAGCTATCTTACCGCGCGCTTAGTATTGGAGGTTGCGCAATCTCTCGAGTTTCGGTGACCTGTTGAAGCAGATGAAGCATTCGCTCCCTGTTGCCAGCGCTTTTCATGACAGCGTCATCTCAGTGCGGGTGACGCTATCGGCCGCGAGGGTGGAATGCACACGAAAGCGTGACTGGCTTTGCTTAATTCGTGCCACTGATTTGAAAATATCGTCGACGTGGCATGAAGCCGTATCATTCGTCGCCGACTTCTACATTAATCAATATTGCTTTCTCATTCAAATTTGCCTTTTTTAATTGCCCAATAATTCGAAAAATTCTGCGGCCCATTAATAGGTAGAAAAAAAATCCATCAGTGACTGTACTTATTTGCATAAAAGCTTAAATATCGATACAAGAAAATTTCAATGTAACGAAGCAAATTGCCCATTTGACCTACTTCGTTATATCGAGGCATAACTGTAGTTTCAACAAGAGGTGTGCAAACGTTTACAAGATTTTGAATATGGTAGATAACAAATAGAAGCAATTGGAACTAAGGCATTTTGTCACGTTTTAGCTACTTGTCTATGCATCTCGGGGCAACTTCCCCATGGCAGACCCTCCATTAGACAGAAGTTGAATGACTTGCATGCACAAATTAGGAAGCACATAGGAAGGTTTCCCTGCATATTTATTTCATTCTCTCTCTCCATTTTTTCGCAATTCTCTTTTAGGTCAACTTCGATGCTAAAATGTGCTGGCCTGCGAGGAAAGCTTAAGCCAGCCGATGGTGATGCACGTGGTTTAATGTGCAAGAATGGGTCATGCTTGCACGAGTCACTTGTAAGCAGAAAGATTTCTGCTCTCAAGTCAAAGCATGTACATTAAAAACGAGGACATTACATTCTTCTCTTTTCTGACCATCAAAATCAGTGAATGGTATCCGGATAGCGCAGTGAAACCCGGTGAAACCCGGACACACGAAGAAACGATAGCGCTTGTCTTCATCTTCGTTTCTTCTTGTGTCCATGTTTTGCTGCGCTATCCTGATACCATTCCACGATAACAAGCCCCATACTGCGACCTTCGTCTATAAAAATCAGGTTCGTGTTGTATGCGAAACTTACCCCGCTCCTTTTGGGTAAAGGTCTTCCACCGCAATTTTGTCCTGTCCCAGGAAAGAAAGAATTTTCTGCACGAAGTCAAGGTACCTGTGAAAAAAGGCAGAATTAAAGAAAGGTAGCAAGATCTTGAACATTTGTTTGAAGTAGGAGTGCGCTAATATCATAATTACTGAATACGAGTACGCAGCTTCGAATATCAAATTGAGTACACAATTATATGCACTTGGCATAAGTTAGCAAGTTTGGTTATTTGAACATGTTGGCATATCACAATTATATTCTCAATGGTAAAAAATGAGACTATACTCGCGGACAACTTTCTGTGGCTACGAAGGGAAAGCTACAAGGGTGGAGCTTTAGCACATGTGTTACCGTGCCAAGTAGTCCACCAGCGTTTTGACAGTGCTTTTAGTTCCACGAAACACATGCTGAATCGATGCAGCTTCCATGTGAGACGGTTTCGCGTTTGCCCAGATGCAGAAGGGAAAAGCGGCAAAATAAGTAAGCTTCCCCATTCAGTGGTGTGCTTTGCCTTATTTGACTGTTGCTAATAAGGTGTTTATGTTTTGTCTTCCCCTGCTTAAACTAACGTGGATGAAAACATAGGACTCTTCTCAGAGGCGCTCTCACTTGTGTGTGCTTTGCCTCCGTAGCTTTCCCTTCATAGCCACAGAAAGTTGTTCGTGAGTACAGTAAGCCATTATATACTATAATATTCTGTATTTAGCTCACATTAACTTGGAAAATTGAGTAATTTCTACTAGCTGTCTGTTCTCACCAACCTCTGCATTTTTACACAACATCAAACGCCCGTAAACTCGCAGGCACTTGACACTTTGCCAAATGTCGCTCATCGCATTTGCTCTCAAGCAATAAGCTCAGGTTAGGGGTAGTGCTGCAACAGAGTGCACTCTTGCTGCGCCCGTGCCCCTTGCTACCGAGAGACCGGCTTTCCGAAAAGCTTAGACGTGTTATGGTTAACCCTTTCGCTGTCACGGACGTACCGGTACGTCATCGCGCTTCCCCCCCCCACAGTGTCACTGACATACCGGTACATTCTCTATCGTGCGTTCAAAATTTCGCGCCTGAGCGCAAAGCTTGTGCTCCTGAACTGGCCACGCCATCTGTTGACTCTTTCTACAAGTTCGTATTTTCGCCCCGACCTGCGTTAGTACATGTATTGAAGAGTACGGTGCGACTGCCACTCCCCACTCTCTTTGCTAGGTGGCGCGGTGGCTCCGCGTTCGCTGGATCATGCGTCGCGTGCGTGTGGTTATGGGTTCAAGGGCTCCGCTGGTTTGAAGGTTTTTATTTTTCTTCTGTTGGTGTGTCTGCTACAACGCGTCAAGTTCAGGCGCACTCGCCTGTTGCCTCTCCGAAAAGAGTGACTCGATTGCTGCTTTCGCTCTCTCGCCGCACCCTCGCTTCCGACTTGCAGCAGTAAATGTAAAGCCCTCCGAACTTTGTTTTAGCCTTTTTCCATCTCCCTCTGTCTTCTTGATCACACAACGTCCCATTTTTCTCCGTTGTGCGGGCGACTGAAAGCGCATCCTCCCTGCGCGCGGTTACTTTCGGATGGCTGAGCGGCGCGGGACCTTCGTCTGCTCATAGGGGCGGTGGCTCTTCAGATTCAGAATACGAGCCGAGCTCAGATTTGGACTCGGACAGCGTCTCATGCAAGGAAGAGGTGAATTCCGCATCGTCAGATTCGGATGTTGAACGGATGTTATAGTCAGGCTGATGATGATGATGATGGTTACTAACAACAGCTGCAGAACACTGAAATGTGCATATTATATTGACTATGTTATTTGTATACCGATCATAATCAAAAATAAATTGCTATGTTCATTCCCTGTTATGCTCGTTCCCTGAAACCAAGCCGACACTGGGGGTGCGTCACGGCCAGAAAGGTCCGACAGCGAAAGGGTTAAGCATGCTTTACAGGTGAAATTACACCAGCAGCATGAAATTATCCCAATTCAGCACAAAATCAGATGCACATTCCTAGATTAGCTAGAAGCAAACATAAACCGTGCTTGCCACCGCACAGTCAGCAACATATTAGATTTGTTTTGAATATTCGTATACCAGAAAATGTTAGAAATTTTCTTATACCTAGCTTTCAAATCAAATACGAAATTAAAAATATGATCTCTAGCAATATTTGAAAGTTTTGAATATTCACACACCTCTACTTTGAAGTTATCAACAAGGAATGGCAGATATTACACATATTTGAATCTTTTGTTGAAAATTCGAGAGAATGTGAGTTAAACATGTTCTTTGTAAGGGTGTAATTCTATGCATGTTTTGGGAGATGGATGTTGACTAAACATAGGTTGAAAACATTTATTGTGCAACGCTGTACTTCAAACAATGAAGGTAACTTGCATTGCAATGATAAATGTATTGCGTTGCCTTCAGGCATTGGCAAGTGAATGTCAAACGTGTTCAACATCTGCTTTACAATTCGTGTTTGTGCTTTTGTTGTCCACATCACCGTGATCTAGGTGCTTTCCGATGCAAAGAACATGTCCCAATGATCACAAAATTGATGGTGTGCCCTTCATACTTGCTGATGCCGCTAAATTTGTGGAAACACCCAACTCTCTCGCATTCCCTGAGACTTGTCTTCCACACCTGACTCTCGCATCTCCTGGTGTTTGGCTTCCCAGAGTGACACGCATGTAATGGCAGAAGCCAGTGTGTTAGTTGTACAGCTATGATGACTTTGGTCTCGGGATGTTCACGCGCCTGCCTGTACTGATGGCGTGCTTGTTGGTGCACTTTGTTGGACGAACTTGTAAAAGGCTTCCCGTTTGCAGGGTGTCTACCAAGTTGACATTTCCAAATTCCCTGAGTTTTCCAGGTTTTCCCTGAGTGCCTTTGCACATTTCCCTGAGTGATGCAGAACAATGTTCAACATTGTTCACAACAACAACAACAAAAAAATAAAAAAGCGACTTAATCTAATTTGAATACTAAGGAGCAGCGTTTATGTTATTCAAAAAGAGAATAGAAGGCAGGGGTTAGTAAAATGCACCGAAAATAAAGCGTCTTCGAAAAATATTGCAAATGAAGTCGGACATTCACAAATACAAATAAAAAGGAGATGCACATAGAAGCAAATATATTCGAATATGAGCTATTTCTATCAACTGATAGCAAGCTCAGTGGTATGAGGCCCGAACTCTGTCACAATTGAGATTCTCTCTCAACCGCTCGTAAGTCAACCTCAACTGTCCTGACATACTCTCAGCCCACGCACGACGCCTGAGTGTTGTGTTTCACTGCTTTAAAGAGTTTATTTTGGTTTCGATGAGGGACACCTGCATCTCGGCATCAGCCAAAATTTTGTTTTTTGAGCTCAAACTTCTTCAAAACGGCGGCTGCAAGCTTCCTTTCCTGTTTATTCCTCAATGCGTACATCATTTCTGTTCTTGTCCTCCTTCTGCCACTCGTTCGCCCCAAGGACCATTTGAAGCATCTTGGTCAGTTGCACAGTCCACAACTGATTTTTAGAACTCCCAAGGGTCGGGAAAACGTTCGAAAAATCGGCCAGTTGGAAAAAAATAAATGCGTGTCATTTACTGCCCTTAGGGGCTCAAACCGCGACAGGCACATTCGAAAACGCTCTGAAGGCCTGTCGGTACACATATTAGGCATATCGGCGCTCGTACTGTGACAGGAAATACCGGGTGCACGTGTGTATAATTAAGGAATGCATACTGTGTTCCGTGGCAATAGCCCCTTCCCACGCTGGTTACGCTTCACTGCAATACTTTTGCGTATGCTTCACCATGTAACATTTCTGTACAGAGGCGAAGCTGACTTTCGGGAACCGACATTATGCAACGCACCGTGTTTTCTAAGTTCCTAAGCCAATCGCGAGGACCACAAATGCGGAGTCCGTGCCATTGCAGACAGCAGCTAATTCTTTCAATAAAAAACTCGGCACCCAATGGCAAGACGCTTCATAGCGAACGTCAAAGCAGCTCGGCCTAGCGGTGCTGCAGTGGTGGCTACGGCTGCCAGCGGATCTGCGTACGAGAGCACCGGTTCGAGGCAACGAGGTCATCAAAATGGCAGCGGTGGTGGCTTTGATTATTGCTGTTTCGGACCTGCGGTCACAGCAAAACGTCTGGAAAATCGGACGGCGAAGAGTTCTTGCGTCCGAAATTTCACACATTCTGATACGTTGACTCTGTGGGTTACGTGGCGGTGCCGTGAAGCCGTCCAAATTATCGGGAATCCGGAAAGTCAGTTGTTGACTGCACACTGGCAACTCCTCCAGCCGACGACAGCGCATCAAAGACGATTCATTACGATTCCTGTCTGTTGCTCGAGCCAGCATTACCACGACTCTCGAACCTTTCAATAAAATTGCCGCTAATTTTCCCTGATAGAGGCCCAAATTCCCTGAGTTTTCCCTGACTTTTTCCAGACTACTCAAAATCCCTGAGAATTCCCGGTTTTCCCGGTTGGTAGACACCCTGGTTTGGCTTAAAATGAATTAAATTCTAGGGTTTTACATGCCAACAGCATGATCTGATTGTGAGGCATGCTGTAGTCAGGGGTTCCGGATTAATTTTGACCCACTGGGTCCTTTAATGTGCCCCAAATGCAAAATATACGAATGTTTTTGCATTTTGCCCCCATCGAAACGTGGCCGCTACGTCCGGGATTTGGTCCCACAACATCGTGCAACGCCAAAGCAACTAAGTAACCAGGGCGGGGGTCCCGTATGGCTTCAAAGAGCAGCACTACCATCGATGAACATGATTGCTCGGACTCGCTTCTGTCTGCAGGTCTGCAACTGTGTACAACTTGGGCCTTGGAACTGTCAGGCATGTGTGAAAATTCACTTGGTATCCTTGCACGACGGGACAAATATCCTTAATTTCCCAATGTTTCATCAAGAAACTATTCCTTGGATGCATTTTGGCTGGCCGGTATGCTCGTATAAGTGGGGTAATAAACACCGTTTTTGTGTGTTCTCACTGGCCTGTTCTTTCTACTGTTACCAAAGCACACAAGAGACCCCACAAATTGAAACTTGACCTGAAGCCCTACTTACTTCTCCAAATACTGCTTGAGTACTTCAAGGCACTTCGTCGAGTAGAGCCATGAGTCATTCATTCTCTTTGAGTACCCAGGAATCTGCAAGTATAGAATGACAACACAGTGCTTGAGTGATGCCACAAATGCCAAGTGCGCTAGGCCTGCATCGAAACAAACGTGAAAGAACTTTTGAAATATGTCCAGCTGGTTACATATCTGAGCAGAACTTTACTTTTACATTTACATTTTACTGAATTTTGTGCTGACTAGGCTGAAACATGGTGGCGTGTGATGCTGCTGACAATTGTCTGATGTGGCAGGTCAAAAGTACTGTGAACCATCAGCTACCTGGCAATGATAGCAATAGTGGCAATGGTATGTGCTGTCTACAGGTAGAATAAAGTATGGTGGTGAGCATGTCCTCTGTCTGTGCTTTGAACTTTGTCCTCAACGCATTAAAAAGATTTCTCATAGTCAAGATATACAAGCTCAGACTACGTCGAAATACTGGAAGGCAAATAAAAGCAGCAAATGCCGTCAAAGCCATCTTGAGACATCGCTAAACAAAACCGTGCAGAACTTTCTAACGTGCTATGCAACCTCACTTGTTTCATGGAATATGTACAGTTAAACCTCGATATAACGAAGTAGAAGAAATCAACAATTTGCTTCGCTATAACGAAATTTTGTTGTATTGAAATTCAACCTTTCATGTAAATAAGTACAGACTCCGATTGATTTTTCTTATAAGGGGCCACAGACTTTTCTAAATTATCGGGCAATCGAAAAAAGCTAACTTGAATGAGAAAATAATTCATTTTAAGAACTAATGCTAAAAGAACACAAGTGATCATGTTTCGCACAAAGCATAAGGCCCTAAACCTTGAAGGCAGGTTGTATTTCAAAAGTGAAAAAATTAAAATTTCAAACGACGTTAAAACACTAGGAGTTGTATTTTCAGAAAATCTGCTTTGGAACAAACATGTGGAATCTCTTTGCAGAAAGCTAAACAGAATAACGGGACTGTTACATAGACACCGACATGTCTTGCCTACCACTGTGAAACGAACAGTATATAACTAACTTTTCCTTTCTACACTAAATTATTGTCACCTAGTCTGGGCAACAACATCAAAACAAAAGATCACTAAACTAAAATTATTTCAAAAACGAGCAATTCGTGCTGTAGCTACTCTTTCCTCCAAAGAACACACGTCTACATATTTTTACGAATACAAAATAATTCCGGTTGAATTCATTTCATCTAGCATGCATGTACAGAACAACGTTGAGAAGGGGAAATGTTGATTACGTAAATTTGTTTAACCTGAATTGTCACGAAATTCCCTATAACATGAGACATGCCGACATTTGGTTAACAAGCTTTTGTCATACTAATTATGGACAGCAATCTGTATCCTACCGCATTGCTGATCTACTAAACACCCTAGCTACAAGTGGATTAAACCCGGATACTATGTCTCCTCATTTTTCCACTTATTTCCTTTCGCAATATCCCGCTGTGTGATCCCTGTACTTGTATTTGATTATTGTATACATATTAGTACGTATATTGGTATTAGTATACATTAGTATCAGTGTATGTATATATGCATGTGCGCACATATGCGCATGTCGTCTATGTATATCGAGTTTGATGCATCTGATGTATTCAGTTTTGTTTCCTTTTTTTTTAGCTGCATTATCACAGCTTATTTTCTGAAATTATTTCGTATAACGTCCTTTCTTCATTTTTTTTTTCTGCACAAAAATATATGTCCATGTTATCGCTTCTTTTTTTCTTCACATTTCCTGTAAAGTGCCTAGATTTATGTTATGTACCTATGTTACTGCTGCACACGTCGAATTGTACCATAGGGGGCCGGGCTTAGTCAAGCTGCAGTAATGCAGCCTTTTCGTGCCACTCCCCTTTCTATCTTTGTTGAGAGATGAAATAAAATTTTTATTTGATTTGATTTGGCATGTTATTTGGACTATTTTTCGGCCCCGTGAGGTCTGGAAAAATTGGTCAGCGACTGTACAATCGCTTTCTGGATATATTGCGTGACTCAGCACCGTACGCATCAAAATGGCCAACACCATTTCCTGAAACTGTGCAATGACTTATGTCGTGCCAAGTCACGCGAAATTCCATGAACCACATATGCCAGTCCTCACCTCTTCAGATGTCTTGTTGAACTTGAGATGCAGGCCAACGTTGACAAGCGAAGCCGAATCAGCCTCCTTGCTGTTCATCTGAATATACACAGTGCCCGTGATGCGAGACACAAACTGTGCGTTGACCCCAAGCTGTTGCGACAGCTGATGAGCATTCATGTAATGGACCTGGCACAGATTCTGAAAATAAGAATACAGGCAAGCATTTAAGGCTTCGCTTTTACAAACTTTGGCTACAGTTCACAAACTAGACTATGTACATTCATGGAGGCAGATTGCAATAGAATACCATCAGACCTCTATTTAACAAAACCAGTTTTTATTTTATGAAATTAAAATTTTTATTGTTATGAAGTGCTTTTGATTCCACAGTACATAATCACAGAGGCTAATGTGCTGAAAACCTCTAAGCGATACACTCAATGTTCTGCCTGAACTAATTAAGATCTTGCAAAATATATGGGTAAAATACAAGTCACAGAAAACCTGTTGTGCTTAATATGCCTTGAAATTAATTAAAGTATTGCTATGGTAAACATTACTGCTTTGGTTTTAGACTTCTTTCCTTTTTCCTCTTTGCAGGGTCTCAGATTAAGCTAAGTGCTGAACCTACAAAATGGCGCCAGCTGCTCTGCTGTCGCCGACCTGAAACATGTGTCGTCTTCTCGGTGCAGCTTTGGCTTGCAATCTTTTAGTCTGACAAAGCCCATGCCAGCGAAGCTTGCATTTCTTTTTTCTCAGTCTCGAATAAATATGTTATTTGCATGAGCATTTTAAGTGTTTCTGACTTAGAAGCTCCCAGTTTAATGAAGTAATTCCGAGCTCCCATAAACTTCACCAAATCAAGCTTTAACTGCACAGCACCATGCACAAAGCCATGACTCTTATTTGAACCGAGGCTGAGACTGCTGGTGATTATGCATGATGTGTACAAGCATGACAAAATTTAAGGACATACATATTACGCTGCTACTGAAAGACAGCGCAGCGAAAAAGTGTTTCTTCCACATTTAATTCAGACATTCTTGCAATCTGTAGTTTTCAGAAAATTTGAATGTGGCCGCACAGAAACAGAATGCAGAGAAAGAGAAATAAGTTATAACAAACTGTTTACCCTTTCATTCCGGATGATGCCATCCAAATTTGGCTCGAAGGGCACTGTAAACTTAACAAGGATACGCCCAGCTTTGTTGGCTGGCTTGGCATCGACAACCTTTCAGGGAGAAAGAACAAAAACAATGCAGTAGTTTAAACACATTTGAGCGACTTCAATACATGGCATACAATTCATAATGCCCATCACACACTATCACGAAACCACTCCAGCACACTGTCATCATACGAGCAGAGTTTTGAAACTCTGTTCATTGGTACCTTTGACAAGCATCTGGGAATTAATTCAGGCACGATACATTAATATTGTAGTTGAACCAACATATCTCTGATGTGCTGAAGTCCAGAAAGAGATAATTCGCAAGGACCCAACAACAATGTGTTCAAGGCCAAGTGCACTGCAATTTCAGATCGTGCAAAAACCCTTCTGCCAGTGTAAGGCAATGGGCAGCTTCCCGAAAAATCTTAAACTGGTATAGTAGTGGACGCACCACAAAATCTCCCCAAAATAGATGTTTTTGATACTGAAGCTAAAAACAAAGCTGGGCAGGCATGCCGCAGAATGTTGAGAACAAGTGCAGTACCTGGGCATGGCCTCAGAGATTAGGTAGAACCCGTGGTGCACTGATGATCTCAGAGTCTACGTTCTAGGATCTGTGTTATATCCCCTAACCATCACATGTCTGCATCGGCTGCTAAGGTGCTATTTAGAGGATGTTAATAAAAAAACATTGGACCAGCAGTGCAGCTTTGCCAACATTGCTTCGATAGTACGTCCTATACATTCATAACCAATTTAACCTAAGTGAAATCTATGTGACTTTTAAAACTGCTTATGACACAGCAGAACAATAAACACTTTGTGTTATACCGTAGTCTACGGAAACCAATGTTTGGCAAACAGTGGCAGTGTGTGTAAAGTGTGTATAAAGTGGCAGTGTATGTAAAGTGCTCAGAGATATTGTTATAATGGAACGAACACAATGAAACAAACAAGAACAATGTGAAAGAGATGGGTTTATGAATCAACCAGCCAAAACCAGAAGTTGATCTAAATATACAGTAGACTTTGTAAATCAACTACAAGGAGACCAATGAAACTTATAATATATATGGCTGGTTGAACTAAACAAAAGGCAAAAAAAAAAAAATAAAAACGCTTCAACATATTGCTGGTTAATTTGCCAGTATTTGTCCGATTTTATAACACCTCTAAATAGAATTTGCACGCGCCTTTACTAAAGTGGAAATGACACTAGAGCTCCTACACAAAGTATAAATTAATGCAGACACAAGTTTTAAAGAAAGATGAGCAAGCCTCCAATTCTGGGATCAGAAAATGATGAAACCAGCAAAGTTTACCTACACAGAATAAAAATTTATTTACACTTTTTATCGTCATTTCTCATAAAGCACTGCATTGCTGTATGTGGACCACTACTTGTCAATTTCTGTGTGGTCCACTGCGCATTTCATATTCAGCATTCATCATATGACTATGCAGCACTTGCAAGACGCATAGTGACCCCCGCCTACACTAACCACCTTGCTAGTTCGTACTGCCATGCGAGCATGCAATTCTCTGAAATGCCAAAAACATTTATTTATTCATTTATTCACATGAGATGCAACTTGTTGTCGCTACCTTAGCATGCAAGATATGTCATTCATCTTTTGAATGAGCTTTCGTAATCAAACTGAAAGCAGCGCATCATCGCCGTGCTACGCGAAAACTTTGATTCTCATCTTATGTCGACAATGTGACGATGCTGGCTAGGCTGGAATTGACGGTAAGCTGTTGTGAATGTCGCAAACATGTTTTTGGTTTCGTATCCAATAGCAGTGACACAGAGTGCGGGGAATCGTTAGAATAGGGTTGTTAGAATCAAGTTGAACTATTCTCGTAATGTTTACTGCGGACTCGACCAATGTCACTGGAACACTGGACTCAATATTTTCAGCCCTGCCCACGCGGTCGTGCCTCTTACAGAAGTAGACCATGTATGTGCAGCATTGCATATGTTTAGTTGCTTTGCAGAATTGCCATGCGCAAGCATGAAATTTACTATTCAAGTACATTTGGAGCTAGATCTTGTTTTGCCGGACACGTTACAAATGTGCGCTGTGCTATGCAAAACTGGGTTGCGACTTTGCAACTGAGAGAATGATGAAGATGATGTCCGAAAGCATAGAAGTCTCGTTTGTGGAGGATTAAAATTTTTAATTGCGCAAGCTGCAGTGCTAAATGAGCTGCTGAGTAAAGCACCATGCCACCAGTGCTTCAGCCAGGAGTCACGATTGTGGCGCAAACGTGGCTTCGATTGGCAGTGAAGATGGTGATGAGCTGCTCAAGGTGTGGCACTACTGGGACACCTCTTCCCCATGAGAACAAGAAAGTCGAGCCTTCAATGTGAACAATGGGTCAGTACAGGCCATAAAGAGCACTGGCAAAGGCCCAACTGCTCTTGGCAACCTTTGGTCCATTATAAACGTGTCCCATCATCGAAACATTTTTCTTCAAGGCTTTCAGCAAGAACATTCAGCAAGAACATTACTGTTGTGTATGATGGGACATGGATGACGCGAAGCCACAGTAGTCACATCATCGTGGGGGTCGTCATAGTTTTACATAGTCTCGGTGCTCGACTTCATAGTTTTGTGCAACCGATGTCATAGGAGCACATTGGGACCAAAAAAAGAGGACGAGGGCTACAGCGCATGGAAGCAGGCTCATCAATGCCAAAAGAACACAGAAATCAGGCACTATGGAGGTAGTGGCTGCACTTTTTCTATTTGCCTGTTCCTTGGGAAAATCACCTGCAGTACACGAACATCATCTGTGTTTGTGACAGCTGCACATTCTTAGCATTAGGTGAGGATGCCCCCCCCCCCACTTATGGATTTATTCCATTTTCCAAAGAGTACGTCATCAATCTCGTGCGTAAGAGGATGGGAACTGCCCTACATAGTGTTGTCTCAAAAGGCAAAAACGAGCAACCACTCGGTGGCAGGGGGGAACCTCACACAAAATATTATTAAAAAGATGACAACCTACTATAAGTAATGGCTCTGCAAAACAACAAAATTGAGGACATGCAGAGGGCAGTCACGGCGACATTTCATCACATGACATCAACTGAGGAGGAGGAAAATCACAGTCTTTGTCCTCCAGGACCTATGAGCTGGTGTAGGCACATGGTGGCAGTGGCTAAAGGAGAGCATCGGCCTACCCGCAAGTACAAGCTCAGACGCCATGCAACTGCAACAATCTTGTCAATTTTCCAGTGGATTTCCAAGACTTAACTGCTGATGCAAAGGGAAGAAAACGCAAGATGCACCAGAAAGCTTGCATTCTGTGATCTGGTCCATCCTCCCAAAGGACGAGAGTGCATCGCTGACAGCAGTAGAAACGACTAGTCATCAAAGCAGCAAGCCATTTTAATAGTGGCCCTCTTCATGCCTACACAACGTGACGTTCTTCCCCTGGCACACAACCGGGCAGCTGAAGAAGATGCTTCTAGCAAAAAGAAAGCACAGAAAGCACTCCACACGAAGGAGAATAGAGCCAAGCCACGAAGCCCACCTGACACAAAGGATTACAAGAGTGGTGACTTCTAGAAAAATAAGTGCGATGTATAACTTCAAATACCCTTTTTTTTTTTTTTTTTGGCTGAGAACTGTATTTTGACACATATACCGTGCTTGGAAAGCTGATACTTCGGCAACCATTGCAAATGTTTTAACCCTGTTTGTTTTATTATACTCTTTAGACAATGCTGCACACAGTAACATTATTATTTAACTTATGCCTGTTATATTTTATGAAGGGCTCATTTGCGAGTACACAGTTTGCATCTATCCAAATTATTTGACAAACAATATAAATTAAAAATGATCTTGTTAGAAAAAAAAGAAAGGGAGAGAGAGGTGAATGTCACAGCGTGCAGCATGTAATGCTGCGCACTGTGACATAATGCAAAGCGTTGTGCGGATCGTTGCTGCACGAGACACCGATGCATGTGGAGCTAGTGGTGCTCTGGCAGCCCGAGACGTGTTTCGTTGTTTTGTTATTGCGTGCTGTTTTAAGAGGGCGACAGCAAACTGAAACAAAATTGAGCTGGTGGGCGACGCCGAAATGAAATGCAACGGCTACATAGCGCTGCCTGCAGTAAAGAATGGCGGCACGTTTGGATTATCGCCTACTAAAAGAATGCAGTACGCTACCAATGGCACTACGCAGTGTGCTGTAGCACAGATAGGTGAAGGTGCTTATTGCAATAGGTTTGGCAGAGATAGCTGTAAATGCGGCGTGCAACGATCGGGGTGGAGATCTGCTGGCACCGAAATAAGGAACTGTGCGCACCGTTGTTTTTAAGTGAGAAAGGTGGCGATGTACTATTCTCGATCATGCACGCCTCGCGCCTTTTCTTCTTCACATGGGATCTAGCGGCCGGAAGACATATACGATTGCAGTGTGCAGTACGGAACGGCAGCGCGTTTCAGTTATCGTCTGTTAAAAGCATGCACTGTGCTTCTGACGGCACCATGCGCTGTGAAACAGATGGGCAAAAATGCTTATCGCAATAGGATTGGCGGTGATAGCTGTGAATGCCACGTGAGAGAGCTGGTCCTGATCCTCATGTTCCCCGTTAAGGGAACCAAGCAAACGCATTGGCGAGTACCAGAGTCGTCTCTCCAGTATATCTTACTCCGTGGTCTTGTCTCTTAAAATTATCCAAACGTGCCTGAGAGCTCACCACTGCGGCATAGCACTATCAGTGTGCAAGCAAAAATGTGGCTCAATGGATGAAATAGGCATAGAATTCCTATGACATGCAACTGATGAGTATGCAGTAAATCAAAATGAATTTAGTTTGCCATGTTATTCTTTGAGAGACCTGTCTCCTACTCTTCATTCCTCTTCCCTGGTTTTCCTTATTTTTTTTTATGCAGTAACCGCAAAACACTTTGATAAGCAAAAATGACGAGAGTGGAGAAATGTTTGCGTTACCATTCCTTGGGAGCCATAATGGGGATTGCCAATCATGAAGCATGTCTTTCCAACCGGGAACAGCTCTTCAACCGTTTTGAACTCTTCAAAGTCTGGAGACTTTTCAGTGATGTCCTGAAAAGAATAGCACACCAACTGTATGATTAACTGTGGTTCCCTCTCTGCAACATATTTCAGGGTACACTCAAACAACCGGCAAGGGATATGAATATAATGCAAAGTTAACCTTAAGCTTTAATAATTCAACAGTGCACCAATATTAAAAGTTTGTTTCCTCACTACTATTCTTGGCATCATACTGGTTGTTACTTTACTCGAAAGCAAGCCCCTCAGTTTCGCTTTATTTTCTTTTGAAATGTTGTGCATTGGCTATATATAGGATGTGGCAGTGCGTGGGAATGTTCAAATAATGGGAAGGTCTGAATAATCAGTCAGCAACCGTAAACAAATTATTTGTCTTTTGCTTGTCTCGGCTATAAGCTGTGTTTAATGTAGATGCGGCTTGCTTACTGAAACCGAAACTGTTTGCCCATGTTCTAAAATTTATATTTGTTTGTTTTGAATAATTCGAAAATTCCAAATATTCACACAAGCGTAATTTCATCTCCAAATAAGAACTCTGAAAGTTGCCTGAACAAGTTTTCGTGCATTTTAAAATGCAATGTAAGCTATTTTCGTGGCTAAAAAAGATTCAACTAGCCTTGACTAGACCTATTTGAAACCATTGATTCCAAAGGTAAAATGGTGCAGGAACTTCAACAAGGTGCTGCTACCTGCCTTTTGTTTAACAGCCAACTTCAACAAAATTTCACTGCTGTTATTGCTGTTATTGTTATTGTTGTTATTGCCTCTCCTTAAATGGAACCTCCAGGGACCAGGGAAATTGGTTCCGTTCATCAGTAGTTCTATTTACTGAGAGACACTGCAGAGAGCATTGCATCCAACCAAACATGAGGGTGGTATTCCATTTAAGCGGCAGTTATATTTAAGCAATTTCCGTTTATCAAGATTCCACTGTATATTATTTAGAGTGAGTAATGTATATGTATTGAAGCAATCTTGGCAAGGCTGTAAGGGTAGCACAGTTGATCCCGGATATACCAGACTCGGATATATCGAATTACTGTCCATATTGAACAGTTGTAAAATCCCCTTGAAAATCTGATGCAAAAGTATAGCAATGTAATATGCATACATTGAACTCCCATTCACTGCCACACTCAATTTATCAAATGCTGCACCACGCCCTTGCAAGTGCGCTTGTCCTAACGGAGATTGCAATCACTTCTCACATAGTTGAGAATATTTATTGCAGTGAAAGTTGAAATGTCACTGTTATTACAGATGCTGCTAAACGAGAGATTTAGTCGGATGAGCAGTAAGTGCCACGGAAGAAAAATGAGCAGGGTGCTCTCTCAGTTTTGCTCACTGCGCATGTGGACGGCTCATAAAAACTGCAGCCGTTCATTGTCAGCAAGAGTAGGTCGCCACTCTGCTTCAAGAATGCAGGACTCCCGGTCTGATACGCATTTTACAAGAAAGCGTGGACAGCGTCCAATATTTAGTCTCAATGGCTCTGGGCATGGGATGCCGAACTGAGATGCTGTGCCACTGGGTTTTTTCTTTTAGACAGAGGCTTTCTGCAAATGGCATTTTAGGATTCTGCGAGCTGGCAAAACGAATCCAACCCCAACATCCACTTGGATGGGTCTTTACATCGCAGTTTGAATTTAACACAACCACCGTATGCCAAATCTGCACTTTACGAAAACTTGTCGGCGCAGGTTTTGAGAGTGGAGTTGCCACCATGCTTGATCATTTTGCGTCAAGTGACAAGGATCAGTCGGCCGACACTCTGTTGCTACATAATATGACGAACACACTAGATGTGT
The DNA here is from genome assembly GCF_023375885.2 of Dermacentor andersoni. NCBI lineage: Eukaryota > Metazoa > Arthropoda > Arachnida > Ixodida > Ixodidae > Dermacentor > Dermacentor andersoni. The sequence continues at coordinate 96,146,476 of NC_092816.1, read as the reverse complement.
GGAACTCCTATTACACGTATGACAGGCATTATGGCGGTTAGCTGCTTGGCTTGGCTTAGCTCATCCTGTGGTTTGGGCACAGCTGGCAACTATTGGATTGATGAGGCTTCGATAGTTTGGTTTCGAAGAGGCACCAGTGATATGCTCGGCGTCCGTGCCGGTGATGCATCAAAACAAAAATATTTTTTCTGCTCGACTCAGTGGCCAATTTAGCATGCAGCCATGCAGGCAAAGTCAAAATGATCCCACGCTGCTTCATAAGGTGTCTGAAGTTTCCGCTGTCCTCGTAGATTAAGTCCGAGAGGCCAGTAGTGGTGCCAAGAAGCTCTCTGAATAATTTAGCATGTCTGAATTATCGATTGGAGACTGCATACACTACCCTAAAGCTTCTTATGCATTCCAAAATTTATTTGCAGTTGGCTTTTAACACTCTTTCTGGTGTGCTGAGCTCCGGCTCACAGCAAGACTGGCTTTTCTGCAACAGCACAAGTGTAATCGATGTACTTGCCAATTTTTTAAAATTCGCAAGATCCCACGGAAACGAAAGGCGGGGGAGGGGTAGGAGAGAGAAAAGCACTGATTTTTTTCTTTAGAGCTTGCCCTGAGCACATGCCTTTTCAGCAAGGGTGTGCGAATAGTCAGATTTCATGGGGAGGGGGGTGAGGAAAAGAAGAAGGCTCTGCATAATAAACATTTTATCCCTTCTAAATAAAGTAAGATAATTACTTCCGCGCAGACTGTTTAAGCAATAAAAGTCGTGTTTACGTTGTTTGATATACAGTTTAAATCTCGGTATAACGAAGTCAACAAAACAGTCAATTTGCTTTGCTATATCGAAATTTTGTTTTACTGAAATTCGACCTTCTATGCAAATAAGTAGAATGCTGCAGAACTTTCTGAATTACTAGGCAATCAAAAAATGCAAATTTAAATGAGAAAACAGTTTATTTTGATAAATTTCGGAGTCGGCGACGAATGATACGGTTTCATACCACGTACGTCGACGATATCTTCTCAGCGGTACGAATTAAGCGAAGCTAGCCACACTTTCTCGTGCACTCCGCTCCCGCGGCTGATAGCCCCGCCCTTGCCTATCAGGCGCTATCAGAAAAAGCGCCAGCATCGGGAAGCAAATGCTTCGTCTGCCTCTTGCTCCAACGGGTCATCGAAACTTGAGATTACGCAACCTCCAACACTAACTGCGCGGTAAGACAGCTTACACGGTGCCTTGTTGTCTTGACACACCCACTCCTTGCACACGTAGCAGGTTACCTTTAAAGCAGGGTGCATGGATGCTCATGCATTCAGCCATGCTTACAGCCATGCAGAGCCGCGACCAAGACCCGCGCTAACTTATCTTCTCCCACTACGCAGCACCGCCCCCTCCCGCCCCCTTGCGCACGCCTGATCGTGTTAACGCGAGCTCGCTCCCCCCACCTTTCCATTTGCTCCCGCAGCAAGGCGGCACTCGTGAAGCCACCATGTTTCTTGTCTCACCCTTCCACACTTTCACTCGCACCTAAAGCACACGATGCGCAGGAAGCGATAGGATCTTCTCGCACTTGGACTTTATACGAACATGATGCGGTTCCATTTTGGCAGTCGCTTTGTCGTGTGGCGTGCAATTTGAGAGATGCGTTTGCAAACAGCTGCTTGTAATTCAATCATTTGACCATCTGCGCCTGCGGATTTACTGTCTCGGCATTCTTTGCGGCAACAGTGAAATTTCGTTATATTGAAATGGCATACAAATGCACTTCGTTATATTGAGGTTCTAAATGCATGGTGTTCTATGGACAAGAGGTTATGAAAAGTTAAATACTTCATTATATCGAGAATATAATTTATATTGAAGTTCGTTATATCAATGTTTAAAGGGACACTAAAGGTTACCAGAAACTCAAGTTAAAGTGGTAGAGCAATGTTCTAGAACGTCTAAGGCGTCAATTTAATCGCGAACAGAGCTTTAGTAACCGAGAAATTGAGGTAAATGCATGACACGATTTGAGACCCCCCAGCGACATTCCGGTACTAGCCCGATGACGAAAGGACTCCTCATAATTTGTGTTACCTATACTCAACTACTCGTATTAAAAATATCATTTCATTCGATTATAAGACAGAAAAAAATGCTACTTGTTTACGTCTATTCGACTCTAAGAAAAAATAACATTTTGACGTTACCCTTCAGTAATATGGGTGTTCGAAAGGTTTCGTTTTCGCTCAACTCTGCGCCGCGCACGCTTTGGAGTTTCAGTACTTTCGTTATCGCGTCGTGCTGTGAGGGTTCTGCTGGCTCGCGAAACTTTCATTTGGATCAAGCAGCGAGAATGCCACGTCCATGTAATGTCGTGGGAAGCCCTCGTTGCTTTCCCGCTCCGGAGAGCCGGTGTCGAGGCCGCCGTCGTAGTACGCAACGACGCCAGTAGTGCGAGCCCTCAGCAGCAGGTCGCGCTCGTCGGTGCTCAAATCGCTGAAGTTGAGCCCACCATCGCGAGCCAATCTGTCGGTGTCAGGGTCCATTGCGACGAGCGTCGAAGTTTGCGCCATAGAATGAAGTACCAGCTTATGGGCGTCTTGCGCTGGAGTTTGAGGTATAGTAGCGACGCCTGGTGGCGGTGCGGAAAACAACATCTGGATCGTGCCAGCTTGGGTCTTATTGAGCCCTGGCTGTGGCGAAGCACGTTTCTAGGCCGAGTTTTGCGTCGATTGTCACTTTTTTATGCCCTGTTACGAGTGCGAAAAGGCTCGTCACTTCTCACAGACCACGCCGACCACGCTGCGAGCTCGCCGCAGCCTATAGTTTAACGAAAACGGACTCTCCGTGTGCCGTGGGACGTAATGTGGGACGTAATTCGTTTCTCCTTCCGCTAGCAACCATACTCCCGCTTTCGCTCTGCTGTCGGCTCTGTCTTGGCTCTGTTTCTGGCCGCGCGTTTGCGTTTTGCGCAGAAAAGCCGTAGCGCCGTCTGCGGACGCCGTTCTACTCACTGATGGCGCAACGTCACTATGAGACCATGATGTCAGTACTCCTCGATCGGAGGGCGGGCGATTTGAACTGCGCTAGAGGTACGCGGACGCTTCAGAACGCATTTTCTCTTAAAATAAGTGTCTCCTTGGCACGAAACAAGCGTTTCGAGGTTTCTGTGATGGTATTTCAACAGTCCACGTTGACTTAATAGTAACCTTTAGTGTCCCTTTAACTGTACTGAATGCCGTTATCAACTGTATTTTAGTTCAACTGAGAAGCTTTTAAACGAGAACAACAATATATAGTAATTCCTCTCACCACCTAACCTTGACCTAAGGTCCCAATACAGTCTTTGACTATGGGACCTCCTTTTGTGTTTCATATCTGTCAAAACTTGTAACCGCATTAAAGCAATAAACTTGAAACTTGCAAATGTGACTATCTGGCGCACCATGACAATGACACTAATTCAACACACACACAAAAAAAATTAATTAAATTCTGGGGTTTTATGTGCCAAAACCACTTTCTGATTATGAGGCACGCCATAGTGGGGGATTCCGGAAATTTCGACCACCTGGGGTTCTTTAGCACACAAAAAGCATGTCAGCAGATGCATGTTAAACTGTAATGCTCATTGAAGGAACCAGGTGCATTACCATACTGTACCACACATCATTTTAAAGGTATCCAAGTACGGCAACATTGCCCAAATATTACGTATACTTGCCTAAATAGGGAGAGAACATTCGCAGGCTGCCTAAGGTGCGACATGCGCGTTTAAATTGTGCATAAACGATTTCCTCCATGCATTGACTCAAGATCTTGTGCATCTGTGCATCAACGCAGTTCTCCTGCAGCAGAATCATTGGAAGACTCTCCAGTCTTTCCTTCTGAACACTTCAAAAACTCTTTCTGTCCTTTAGTATTCGAACAAAACAAATATTCGACACCTTCAAATAGTGAACTCACGAATTGATTATAAACTGAATAGCAAGAACTATTCAATTTGTATTCGGAATTGCAAATATTCGCACGTCCCTACTTTTCAGATACACATATCCACTTTACTACAACACATGATTTGACAAGCTAGATCACAGAGACTTTGGTGCTGCTGATTCTTGCCTGCTTCAGGAACTACCGTATTTACTCGCATAATGATCGCACTTTTTTGTCAGAAAAAATTGACGCAAATTCAGGGGTGCGATCATTACGCGGGTTAAATTTCCTGCGAAAAAAAAAATTTTTTTTCGTCCCCCGTTTGCTGCGGGATGCGGGTGCGGGACACCAAAACAAAAATGGCGGCCGGCTGAGCAAGCCGAAAGCGCCGAACGCGATTTTTTTTTTTTCTTTTCTTGAGTACATTACATGCATTGAAACAGTTTTTTCCGTATCAGTAATGAATAATATCGTTAATATCGGTAAGTTTGCGGCAATAACGTAGCCATGTCCACTTTGAGGGGGCAGAAACAGATGGGCGCGCTTAGCTGCCAGTGACATAGAAACACATGGTGGGCATGCTGCGGAAACTGCGGCATCTGTCTTCACTACTATCCTAATACCGCACGTTTGCGCTAAGGGTGGGTGAATATTTTAGCTGTGTTACAAGCGTTGGCGTATGAATAAAGTACACTTTTAATGTATCAGTGTAAACGTGGCTACTATCGTTGCCGCTTGCGATTTGTTGCTTGCCCACGAGTGCAGATGAGAAGAATCGAAAGGCGCCTTTTTTGTTATTGACCACAACCATTATAAAGCCTACACATAATAAAGGAAAGTTTGGTTGTGCCTCTTTTTGTCATGGAAGTGCGGAAAGTGATGAAAGTAATGAAATGAGGCATCTACTTAAGAGTGTTTGGTGCGTGCAGACCACCTGGTTCGTCTTGAATAGTCGTTCGCGTAGCATTCAACAGATGGTAAGCGCAATCATCATTAGCTAGACTTGGCACACGACATATCGCTGCGGCAAGTTCGGGGTGCGATCATTACGCAGGAAATAAATAAAATCGAATTTTGACGACAAAATTCAGGGGTGCGATCATTACGCGAGTGCGATCATTATGCGAGTAAATACGGTAGTTTATAAACCTGCCTGAACCAAGTACTCTCCCGTATCTTTTCACCATCAGAAGACTTCTAATGCTAAAAGGCAACACTACATTTTAGGTGGTGTATGAGATCTTGTGAACAGATCTGTCGTGAAACTTGATTCAACATTCGTAAAATCGCAAAATGGGCCTAAATTTGTAAGCTTTACGCTAAACATTCGGGAGGGTTGGCAGGTATGAATCCACCAATGGTCTCAACTAGGTAGTGAGCTGCCTCATCAGTGCGCCTTTTAGAGGCTGAACTTCTTGCAAGAGGCCTCCGTGGTCTCAACGAGACAGCTTACCTTGACAATAGACTGGCGTGCAAATGGGACACTGAGCTCTGCCCACTGCTTCTCAAGTGTGATGCGACCCTTGGACGTGCAGGTGTACCTGGTGGTGATGAGTGAGAGAGATGTGCACCGTTACTTAAGTACGGTGACATTGCTGGCTTGTGGGAGACCGAAGGGATGGGTGCAGAGAACACAAACGGTCACAAAAGCACAACCTCAGCGACACTGTTAACAGCAATTTTTGACAAAATTGAATGCAAGTGGCCATTTTGTAAACAATGCGACAATGCCACTAGTGTCTAATGAGCTGTAAGCATGGCAGGTCAGCCAACATGGGAATAATGGGCAGTAAATGGACTAGCTTCAAACTACATTGTGGATTTGCAAAGTAGACCATATTGTTACATGGAGGCAGACACAAAAGGAAAACATATTTACAATACATTTCCAAAGCGATCAAGCACTGAACCATATGGTCAGGAGCGCGGGCCATGTCAAATGCGCCTTCTTCATCGACACTCCTCTAGAGGAACAGTACCGTGACAATATTCAATGAATTATTTCGCTATAAATGCAAGAATTCATGATTATTACGCATGTGTGCAGTCTTACTGCCAGCTGCATTTAGAAGCAAGTGACCACTTGGAAATTTATGCCAATAAAGGCAGATAAAGCTTAATAAATGAATCCGCAACAACATCTGATGCCACAAGCACTAAGACAACCAATCCATGAACTACCCATCTTTGCCATGGTAGATGAATAATCACAGCACCTGAGTTCCCTCAGGTAAATTTTGTTGGAAGATAGGAGGGTGCACTAACTACACCATTACATACATTGCTTAGCACTAGTTTCAAAAAAGAAAATAATAAAAGCAGAACCCTGGTGGTACTGTCCACAACGGAAACTTTTTTTTCTACCCATGCACACGGTTACTACGGATGACCATAGCGGCAAGTCATCACAGCTCTGTAGCAAAAAACAAGTCATCACAAAAGCCAAGCCAGGAAGCAGCAGCTGCTGTTAACAGTACTACGACAGATGTAGTTGCCTGATAAGACATGCTATCTCCGCTGAATAAGCGGATTTCTGACTCTATTGGTAGTGATTCCTTTTGAAGATATTTACCAATGTTGATACAAAAGAGAGTCTCTGGTATTAAACACATGTACGTGCGCAGGCAGTGGCAGCAAGATCAGCAGAAAGGTGCATGGGTGGCCAATAAGTGTGCCCAGATGCAGTATAAACTGTGACGGCACAAAAGCTTTCTTGTGCAAGTCAAGTGCTGAAATGCTGTTTTAGTGGTATGCCGCATGGCATGACATGTGAAATACTCTCAAGCTCAAGCAAATGTAGCACAATAGTGGGCCATTTAACTCTTCCGTTACCTTGACAAAATGGCCGTTCTCAGCGTAGCTGGGCAACTGCAAGATTATGCATCCAAGCATATCTGTCTGCATTTTTGCAGATTGTCTTTATCACCTCTTTAAAAAGAAGAGTAGAAAGAAATCCCACGTCATTGTAAACTGTTTTGCGCTGATCCGTAGTGCTGGGCCGAGATGGGCTACGTGCGGCGTTCTTGGCGTGAATGGAAGTTTCTTCGCTGCGTCGGCAGCACATCATAACCATGCGAAGTATGCACCCTCAAGATAATCAGTAGAGCTCTCAGGTCGTGGAAAAAGATCGGCAGATAAGCGCGCACAAGGAAGGAGATCGCTCAAGGCCGTAAAGGAAACTCGCCGGTGAACAGCTGCGGATGTCCCATGCTGACTCAAAACATTGTCGCCGTCAGAGCTTGAATCTGCTTAGCTATCATCTTCGGAGTCATAACTCGAGTCCTCATCGCTAAACTGAAGTGTGGGTGCAGCATAGTTTTGAGCAGGACGCTTTTCTCGCGACACAGCTGCGCAGGACGATGCCATGGAAGCAACTCTCTATAACTGCGCAGTGACACCAGCAGCAACCCTTGCCGGGATTTTATGAGAGAAGCGTTACCGAAACTCTTGAAACTGGTTGCCAAAGCCGGGTCCATGTGGTGGACATGCGGCGGAGCTTCAGAAATACACTTTGGCGGAACAAAACGACCCTGACTCCAAATCAAAGGAAAGAGGGAAAGGGGAACCTTTCTAGTGAACAGCTGGCATCACTTTCAGTTAATTATCACTGCTCAGCCTTGTCGGATGGCAAAGCCGGCGATATAATTTAATTCTTGACTTGCTGGGAGTCATTTTATAACAAAATTTTGATGTTAGTGCAGCGAAATCGTAAGCGGCATGCTTTTCTCTCTAGTGTGGCAGAAGGTTACAGCCACACCTCTTTTCACTACAACATACGCACATTAGTCCGCAAAAAAGTCCGTCAAAAATCACAATGTTGCCGGAGCAAAAAAATTTAAACTGATTCTGAAAGTACAGTGTCTGTATGAACTACTGGATGGCCTTAAGTGGATAAGAAACGGCTCCAACATGTCGAAGTCGGCGATTTAAAGCATCGAACATCAGTGAACGATTTGAATAGGCATGGTAACGAAAGAGTTAATGATCTTAATTTGTGATGTGTGACTGGTCTACTGAAGATTCGCCCATCTCGACACACTGCTCACGTTGAAAATTTCCCTAAATTATACGGGCCTCATGACAACCTGAACTCACTGTATCGCTAAGGTGATAACCTGCAACGCTAATGTGCAGAGATACTTCATGAGAGAGAGTGAAAGAGAGAAGCAAATTGCTTACTTTCGACCAGTCAATGTTTTGCAAAAAACCAGGATGTCAACTTCACCGACGTTTACACCATAGCGCCCCAGATACCTGGAAAACATAGGGAGGACAGAAAGCATCAGACAATGAGCATCACGTGTGATCATTACCTTTGAGTCAACACAATCTGCCACCATAGTGGTACAGATTCATTACAATAGAATCTCAATGATATGAATGTCTCGAAACAGCGTAAAAATTTGTACCGTATTTTCGGACACATAATCCACAATAAAGTCAAGTTGGAGTGTGGTCTTATATGTGAATTTCACATATAACCCACACGTAAGGTGCAGATTTACGGCATCACGTTGCTGTGAAGCCACACCTCAAGGAAAGATTCTCTGCCATGCCATTATAGCCCAACCCTTCCCACACCCCTGCGTGTTAAAGCTCCCTTCTCTTCTTCTTCATGTTTGAACATTCTCGTCTTTATGGCTGCCATCTTGAGTTTAGAGGTTAGCAAACAGTGCACGTGGTGCCGAAACAAATTGCATACCATGTGATTATACGTCGCCGTTCCCACGGCACTCTCTCTGTCCATGCGAAGCACTTTGCAACACGGCGGAGAGCTAAATCACCGTTGAGATCTTTTGTTGCCCTTGCGAGGACTGCTCCGTCTGCGCTGTCATCCGCTGTCATGTGCACACTAGCTATGAATTGATCCGATCCACGTCCCATGTCGCGCGATCGATTCGTCCATGATCATGTCCGTTGTGCCGGTCCAGCTTTATCAGCATCACCAAAGAAGCTGCTGGCCAAAGATATGACATGGACGAGTTTTGTATTCGCAAATGGAGACTGTTATTGACAAGATTTGAGTATTCGGTGCATATATTTGTACGGTTTATACGTGCGGCTTTCTTTCTTTTCTTTTTTCAGGCTGTTTCAATTGGAGGTGCAGGTTATACACGGTGGCAAGTTGGCAAGTTATTTCCCCGATGCCAATGCAATCTTGAATGCCATGCCCTTCGTGGCTCGGCCTATGAGCTTGCATTGGCATTGGTGAAATCTCAGAATCCCCGAGCCAGCTGAGTATCTGGTGCGGCGAAGTTTCTTGCCTATTCAATCCCACAGCACGGCACTGTGCTGTATGCCACGTGCTGTTCGACCACCATGAACTAAGTGGAAAGTGGGCAAGAAAGACCATCATAATGGAACAGAAGGCAGCTATCTAAAGGCTGTTGCGTCAGGTGTTAAGTGGTGTATTGCACATTCTGAAGATTCTTTTGTTGTTTTATTAAAATTTCACCGCATGTGCGGCCGTGTAGTGGCCCTGTGGGCCACAAGGCCGGCCGTCTTCTTATTTCCATGTTTATGATTGTGCACCCTATTTGGCATATATTGCACTAAATGGCAATAATGGATAAAACTAAGCAACAGATATAACAGAGTAATTTCGGCTCTTCCTTTAACCTTGTTTTTATGAGGTTCGAGTGTAACACCGGTATTCCAGTGTGAATAAATGGCCTTATATGACAGCCACCCTGCTGCCAATATCAGGAGGAGGAGGAATAAACTTTTATTTTTGAAACAGTATCCTGGAGTAAGCCCCAGTTCTCCTCGCTTAGTTGTTACTAAACGTGTAGGAACAAGCTATGCTTAAAGTGTGAACTTGGCAACAATCAGCAGGCCTAGTGTGAGGACGTCATAAAGACAATAAAAAGAATACACAGAATCAGTCCAGACTGATACGGTTTCAGAACAATAGTTGGGTATTTATTCGAGGTGAGTGAATACTGCATAATAGATTTCGAAATGAATATCAAGTTGAAAGAAAAAAAGAAGCTGCACATCGAATGAAATACTGAATATCGGAAACCTGTTCACAAAATTTATTGCTTATGAATTTTTGGCAGAAAGATAGTGTTGCACATGTTCAGGAATCTCCTAGCATTGCATAACAAGAATGCTGCAAGCCATCAGTAACAGCACGGTCTGCTCTTATTAAAGGAAACACCAAATTAGTATGCCAGCACTGATCATAGCCAAGTTCTAGTACATATGAAAGGCTGGAAAATATTTTTTTTAAATAGAATTTCTGTTGAATAGAATAAAGTGCTTTTGTTCCTTTTTGAAACTACTGAATTAGTGATGTTCTGTTGTACTGAATACCAATGAGGTTCTTGGTATAAAAGCAGTTTGTGGCAGGTTTTTATTTATTGCATAGAAAGCTTTTTTTTTCCAGTTTATCAGCAAAATACAGAAGGGCTAAATGAACTTTAGGGCTGCTGGACTATCGTAAGGCCAATCTGCAAGACAGACAACAGGACCGCGCATCACGCGTCTCCACCACCACTCCGCTCCTAGCCAGCGCAGCTTTGCTCTTTCTATCTGCAGCCCTTTGTTTAGGCCTGACTGGAGAGAGACGCATCTGCGCCTGGCCAGGTACAGCCAACACCTCTGTTGCAGGTCGGTTCTCTTCTTCTCTCACAACCTTCAAGATAAAAATGTGGACGTGGCGCTCCATGTTTCTTTTTTTTTCTTTCTTTTATTCATGTTACATATTGGAGCCTATGCGCTTTCTCTACGAGGTGTTCTGCTGAGAAGTGGCATCAGGTTGCTTCGCTTGCAGCCAGTCACACTACGTTGCTTACGCTGCGTCAGCCAAAATGCAGTCCCCTTTTTCGGAGCATGTGCAGAACAATCCCCAACTCGCGTGCCGCTTTAACAGCTGTCGGTGTGGTCGGCGAAGCAGCGTAGGCACCTTTTTTTCTCCGCGCCATGCATTGAAGGTCAGTGCGATGAACGCGCGGATGGAGCAAGAGCCATCTCGACATCGGGATGTCACACAACGTTGGCAGCATCCGGTTATGTTGGCTGCGCTGGTGTGTTGAACTATAAACGTTGTTGTTCTCGCTAACGTGACGTAGTGTGTGTGCGCTCATGCTACGTCGCACTATATACATGCTTTAACCAAGCAATTTCTTCCGACTTTCATTTGTACGAATTTTGTATAATTCGAATTTTCATAGCATCCCCACAGAATTTGAATTAACAAGATTTCACTATATCTAATTCAGTGACAGTCGAGTATTCGCACACCCCTAGTATCTTTGGCTGTGAACGTTCAATGTTAGCACCAGAAACAAGCCAGATTTGAATGTATCAATTTAGCACCTAAATATGTTTCACATATGCAGCTGTCGTACATATTTCAGTGTATGCCTGACTGGCCTATGCATGCACTGCCAACAACCCAACACCACAATTAGATGGTGCAGGAATTGCAAGACACTGTTCCCATTAAAATTTCCCTTTTTTACCTTTTCTGGCTTCCTAATATACTCCGAAGACATGCCTACTTAGCATTCGAAAAGTGTGGTCTACCAACATAAAAAAAATGAATACTTATCATTAGCCTCCTCCTAAAGAAAAGCTCAAATGAAGAGAAAGAGGGGGAAAAGAAAGTTCGCGACGTTTCAATTTGTGAATGCGGGTTACACGCAAGCATTTGTACCCCATGAACATGCACAGCGAGCACCACAGCGTCAAAGTGCGAACTGAAATGGTGCGAATGCAGTCACTACGCTGACCTCGATGGTGTGATGACTGTTGTGCCACAGGGAAAGCGGAAGTGCTAGACATGCAAAGAGACGCTGCAAACATGTGCAGCGAGCACTGCAGCGACGAAGCACAAACGGAAAGGGCACAAACGCAGTCACTACATTGATCTCGATGGTGCAATGCCTGGGGACGTATTCTGTGACCATCACTTCGGCGACATTATCGCCTTTGCGTGACATACTGCTTAACCAGCCAATCAGATGCACGTGCCTGATCACAATACTATCGGTGAGATGATATTGTCGCTGAAAGTGATCGTTGCAGAATACGTTCCCTGGTGTGCCACAGGGAACGCACCATTGCTACACATGCAAAGAAGAGACGTCGCGAACATGCACAGCGAGCACCGCGGCATCTAAGCAAAACGCTATGCACGAAGGTGAGCTTTCTGGTAGAAATGCAATCTCTTTCGTGGGCCGACCTTTTGTTATTGTTTTGCACTCTTAATATTTCAGTCTGAGTACGTAAAAGGCATGTGCTGTTGCTGTTTTGTTTCATGATATTTGTTTATGGGCTTTCATTCTCAAAATTCCGAGGAATAACTTTGCAAAGAATGTAAGACAAAGTATGAGCAACTTTAGTGATAGAAAAACAACTTTAGTGCAGCTTCGCAGACTTAGACAAACACCGCTGATTTGAAGAGCTGGCCAGTTACGCTTCTGTGTAAAAAAAACAAAGAGAAAGAAAGATGCTATCAGTGCTTACCGTTCTTTGATTCCACTGACTTGCATATCAAACACTTCCTGGTCGCTACTGGTCAACTTGAAGATACTGACGCTGTCACAGTTCTTTGCATTCTTGTATTTCTCCAGGGAGTGTCTACAGTGTACACAAGAAAGAAGCACATCCAGATTTGAATTCTTAAAAGCTGCCATATGAAAGGGACACACAACCACCATTGCAGCTTTAACAGTACTCATCTTTGCCGTAGTTTTACAGAATAGCAAAAAGAAAAAAAAGGAGAGGCAGAGAGAGGGAGAGAGAAGAAAAAGAAAAGGGATGAAATGCTAGCCAAGATGTGGTGGCACCGTGTGGTTGACAAGTATTTGACAAGAAGTTTTTCAAGGTGAGATAACACATAACGTGCCACAACCACCGAATATACAGTAGATCCCCGTTCATGTGTTTTGGAAGAAAAACGCAAGAAAAAGTGTACTAACCGGGAAAATGTTCGATCCAAACTACAAAAATTTGAGACTCAACTACTGTTGACATCTGTAATGCGAAGCGTCCCGCGGAATGTGAGACATGCATCGAGCTGGTGGTGCTCCAGTGCCTGGAGACGCGATACATTTTGTTGTTTTCCTATTGCGTGGTGTTTTAAGAGGGCGACGGGAAACCACAAGAAATCAAGCTGGCGGGTGACGACGGATGCCGCCGAAGCGAAACGCGATGCCCACATCGGGCTGCCTGCCGCAGGTAACGGCGGCGTGTTTGGATTATCGCCTACTCAAAGCGTGCAGCACACTACCAATGGCACTACGTACCACGCGCTGTAAAACAGAGAGGTGAAGATGCTTATTGCAATAGGTTTGGCGATGATAGCTGTGAATGTGGCGTGCGACGATCCAGGCAGAGATTTTTTGGTACCAGAATAAGAAACTGGGCGCGCCGTCATTTTCAAGTGAGATGGGCGGCTATATATTGTCCTCAATCACGCGCGCCTTGCGCCTTTTCTTGTTCACATGAGATCTAGCGGCCGGAAGATGTATACGATCGCAATCTGCAGCAGGGAACGGTGTCACGTCTCGGTTATCACCTAATAAAAGTGTGCGCTACGCTTCCAACGGCACCACGCACTGTGGAACAGATAGGCGAAGATGCTTATCGCAACAGGATTGGAGGTGGTAGCTGTAAATGCCGTGCGTGCAATGACCCCGGAGATTTGCTGGTACTGAAATGAGAAACTGAGCGCATGCAGGCGCTTTCACGTGAGACGGGTGGGCGAGTATTGCACTGAAGCTGCCGTGGCAGGCAGCTATATACTGTTCTCAATTGCGCGCGCCTCGTACATGTTCTTGTTTACATGGGATCTAGCGGCCGGAAAATTTATCATATGATTGCAGTTTGACGATGTACTGAACGTTGGTGCCGAAAAATTTGTTTTCCAAGAACGTATGAACCAGAAAAAAAATGAGCGCAGCTCTACTGGGTCATTTTTTGTGTTTTCGACTGCGAACGTTGGCGCTGGGAAAACATATGCAATGGGGACGTGCAACGAGGTTCTACTGTATATCTGTAATCCACCATCCCTCTGATCGAAACTATCAGAAAACATGTAAATTCTGCATCTCTAGCAAAAATATTGTGTACAGTTTTACACATTGTTCAGCTGCTTGCTTAAGCCATTTTGTGTCTGCCTCTAGTTGTAGTGCTTCAAAACCACTCTACCTGACATAATGCATTGCATTATATTTTAGAGTGGTTTAGATAGATGTATACTGTTTAGATACAGTGTGTGGGGATGCGCGACTCTCGCGCGTCCCCTGATGTTTTTCCCGCATAGCGCATCCCCTGATATGCTGTTTTCCCGCACGGCTCGCGTGGCCTGGCGCCCGCGGCGTGGTACAAGCGCGGTGCGAGAGATGTCGCGACCGTCGCGCCGCGGCGGGGTTACTCGGGCGCCGAGGGACAAGGGGCTGCTCTTTCCCGGCGGGTCGGCGAACAGCGCCGGACGTACCGCGCGCGCGCGCGTGCCGACCATGCTTCTGCGAGACCGTCTCGCGTGGCCACCTTGGACACCGTTGGCGTGACTGTACACGCGGACGACCAGGCGTTGGGATCCAGCATGGGGCGAACATATTCGCTCGCAATGCGGTCGCGGTAAGTCGGATTTCTAGATTTGTCGCGCGCCCATCGGCATGTTTTGGGGATATCAACTCGGCTAGCAGGCATGGTATGAAAGGTGCAATAAATGCCCTTGTGACTGTTTGCACTACTGTGTGTTGTCGTTCCTTTGTCCCAAGAGTACGGAGGAGAGAAACCCACTTATCTCCCACAAGTGAAACCTCGTTACCAGGAACACCGCATTCACAAATTTTTCAGATTAACAAACTTTTCAGAAATCCCCTGGTGACTTCTTGTAGTTTCAATGTAAGAATATTTCAGTAGTATAAACTTCTACAATACTGAACTTTTCAGAATAATGATCGTTATTCAGTGAATGTTAACAATGCCAGAGTACTACGAACTAATATTCCAAAATCTTGGGATTCTTAGATTTCCGTGTATCCCTCATGGCAACCAAAACAGCAGGCTACCACACAAGCCACAGAAAGCGGACGCTGTGGCGCATGCGTTCGGAAAACCCCGAGAAATCACCCGAGGGGGGGGGGGGAAATGCAGGCGAGAATGTTTTTTTTTTTTTTTTTGTCTATTGCGGAGGCGATGACACGTCAGGTTTTGCGAGCGCATGCTCTACCCAGACAAGCGTTGCCAAGCAACGGAGGCACATCTCTTCCTTATTTTACCCTTCTGTCTAAGCATGTCTTTCTTTTGCACTTATTTCTACGGCCGTACTAGCTACTCACACAGAAAAATGTAACCTCTGTAACCGCGGGGATGTCCAGCAGTGGCACTTTGCATATGGTGTAGTTTACCAGCGCTTGTGCTTTGGAATAGTTCAGGTGTCCGCCACGAGCAAGACAGTTGTGGTGTCCACAGCAAGAAATACGAGAAACAAACAAACCACAAGAAACATTGTGCTTTGGACGCGACAAGGAGCTTCCTTTTCGTCGGAAGTTTTCTCGGTGACAGCGTCTGTTTTTCGCACGTTGATCTTATTATATGGTGCTTCGGTGGTGCGCTGTGGCGGAATCTATGAAAAATTGAAACAGTGCAGGTCGAGAGCCAGCAGCGACGTTTTCGTGGATGTCTCATATGGTGACAACTGATGGGTTGATGGTGTAACGTTAAGGGATAAGAAAAGAGCAGATTGGGTGAGGGAACAAACGTGAGTTAATGACATCTTAGTTGAAATCAAGAAAAAGAAATGGGCATGGGCAGGACATGTAATGAGGGAAGATAACCGATGGTCATTAAGGGTTACGGACTGGATTCCAAGGGAAGGGAAGCGTAGCAGGGGGCGGCGAAAAGTTAGGTGGGCGGATGAGATTAAGAAGTTTGCAGGGACAACATGGCCACAATTAGTACATGACCGCGGTTGTTGGAGAAGTATGGGAGAGGCCTTTGCCCTGCAGTGGGCGTAACCAGGCTAATGATGATGATGAATGATGATGGGTTGATGGGTGGAATGGTTCATTTTGGGGCTTTCAGTATAACGACCTTTCAGAATAACGAACAATTTACTATGATCCCCTGACGTTCGTTATATCGGGATTTTACCGTGCGCCTCTCACCACGAATACACAGAGGCTGCTACAGCAACTACGCACACAGTTTTAGGGGTGTTCTAGCTTAACATAATGCCAAAAACACTGCTAAGGCAATGAGCGCCATTACCTAATTTAAAGAAAGAATGAAAAAAATGAATGTTTTAGGCAGCAGTAGGCGAGAGCTTGTCAAGCTCATGCAAGCATACACTCCCATTCACCTACATTATTATATTCAGCGTCTCATATCCAACACATCCTTTCCAATATATTCACAGCGACTAAAGAAAGCTTAAAAGGGTACTAATAAAACAGCATCGCAAAAATGCCAGCTTCCTTGGATATACTGAGGCAGCCTGTCCAGTCTCTGAATAAATTGTTTCGTCGCTTCGCTATGTTTCAATTGAGAAGAAAACTAAGTGTACACATGAACTGTGACCAAAAGGTTCGATGCGTTTCTTGTAGTCCTCTCATTAAATCCCACATCAAGTAATTATGCGAGACTAATCACAAAGAGCGCGAGCTGGACGCCACCAGCGATTGGCAAGCGCCACAGGGCTGGAAGGGAGGTTACCTTTCATCCCTAGTGGAGACGGCCACCACCAGAGCTTCAAGTAGATGGGGCCAATAGACGTAAACGGACTTGCCCAGGAGCTCCGTAGATATCTCTGTGAGTGTCTGAAAGGGAAGTTCATTAGCAAAGCTCCATGACATAAATATTTCAAATAGTGCACTTCAGATTGCTGTTACCGCGTAAGCACGGGTAGATTTGACTGGCTTCAGCACTCCTTCGGCCTATTATTAACCCTTAAAGGGACTGACAACTGGCCAGAATGCGTTGTGAGACGTTGACAGAAATGAAATGACAACGATCTATAGTGATAGAATCTAGCACACTATTAGGGATTTAAGTAAGAATTATAAATTTTAAATTGGCAAAGAAAGTCTCAAAAACCAGTAAGTGGTGAGACCTAGCAGTGAAATCTTGGTACTTTGGATGCATTCTGCGAGATTACTGTACGTAAGTCGACTGTTATCAAGTACATCATAATTATTGCTTAAAATTGCAGTTAGTATATTATTGTACACTCGTGCATTACTCTATGCTTCGGAAATCAAAAACGCAAGCGTGGCTACGGCAACACGCTGAACTCCGTGTCACGTGTTAAGGCATTGGTTCGTTTTCGATCCCACTGGTTTCATTTTGACTGGTTAAATACCAAAGCAGTTGGACAGGGAAGCACGAAAACACGTAGCCTATTATCACAGAAATCATTTAACAATTCGGAAAACATTAACTACAGGAACATCAACTTGATACACAAAATCATACTTTGCTACAGCATGGCCACACTTATCGTCTGCCTCCCCACTAATGCCGGTGTACAATTGCAATCGTGCTCACCTATCACCGTTTTCAGCATGCTTCAAGTGAATGACTACATCCTCACTGCAGATCGAAAAATTTTGATTAAAAAAATTTTCCATAGCGTTTTCTGCATTATCATTTCATGATTAGACATTCTGACAAGCAAGCTTTCCATTGCACTAAAAAAAAAAAAATGGGTACCATGAAAATTGGTTATCAGTCCCTTTAAGGAGGGAAGAGATGCAACTGTTTTCTGGTGTGCAGTGGGAAGCACATATAATGACACACAGCAGTTTTGCCCCTCCCCCCCCTCTAGCGCGTGCTTGAGCATGTTATCCACCCACCCTCCCTCTGAAAAAATTGTGAGCTCTCGTGTTTCTCCGAGTGCACCGAGCTGCCGCATGGCTTGTGCAAGTTGTTACACAACAAATGGTGCAGCATCATCATCATCATCATCATCAGCCTGATTACGCCCACTGCAGGGCAAAGGCCTCTCCCATACTTCTCCAACTACCCCGGTCATGTACTAATTGTGGCCATGTTGACCCTCCAAACTTCCTTATCTCATCTGCCCACCTAACTTTCTGTCGCCCCCTGCTACGCTTCCCTTCCCTCGGAATCCAGTCCGTAACCCTTAATGACCATCGGTTATCTTCCCTCCTCATTACATGTCCTGCCCATGCCCATTTCTTTTTCTTGATTTCAACTAAGATGTCATTAACGCGCGTTTGTTCCCTCACCCAATCTGCTCTTTTCTTATCCCTTAACGTTACACCTATCATTCTTCTTTCCATAGCTCGTTGCGTCGTCCTCAATTTAAGTAGAACCCTTTTCGTAAGCCTCCAGGTTTCTGCCCCGTACGTGAGTACTGGTAAGACACAGCTGTTATACACTTTTCTCTTGAGTGATAATGGCAACCTGCTGTTCATGATCTGCGAATGCCTGCCAAACGCACCCCAGCCCATTCTTATTCTTCTGATTATTTCACTCTCATGATCTGGATCAGCAGTCACTACCTGTCCTAAGTAGATGTATTCTCTTACCACTTCCAGTGCCTCGCTACCTATCGTAAACTGCTGTTCCCTTCCGAGACTGTTAAACATTACTTTAGTTTTCTGCAGATTCATTTTTAGTCCCACCCTTCTGCTCTGCCTCTCCAGATCAGTGAGCATGCATTGCAGTTGGTCCCCTGAGTTACTAAGCAAGGCAATATCATCAGCGAAGCGCAAGTTACTAAGGTATTCTCCATTTACTCTTATCCCCAATTCTTCCCAATCCAGGTCTCTGAATACCTCCTGTAAACACGCTGTGAATAGCATTGGAGAGATCGTATCTCCCTGCCTGACGCCTTTCTTTATTGGGATTTTGTTGCTTTCTTTATGGAGGAGTACAGTGGCTGTGGAGCCGCTATAGATATCTTTCAGTATTTTTACATACGGCTCGTCTACACCCTGATTCCGCAATGCCTCCATGACTGCTGAGGTTTCGACTGAATCAAACGCTTTCTCGTAATCAATGAAAGCTATATATAATGGTTGGTTATATTCCGCACATTTCTCTATCACCTGATTGATAGTGTGAATATGATCTATTGTTGAGTAGCCTTTACGGAATCCTGCCTGGTCCTTTGGTTGACGGAACTCTAAGGTGTTCCGGATTCTATTTGCAATTACCTTAGTAAATACTTTGTAGGCAACGGACAGTAAGCTGATCGGTCTATAATTTTTCAAGTCTTTGGCGTCGCCTTTCTTATGAATTAGGATTATGTTAGCGTTCTTCCAAGATTCCGGTACGCTCGAGGTCTTGAGGCATTGTGTATACAGGGTGGCCAGTTTTTCTAGAACAATCTGCCCACCATCCTTCAGCAAATCTGCTGTTACCTGATCCTCCCCAGCTGCCTTCCCCCTTTGTATAGCTCCCAAGGCTTTCTTTACTTCGTCCGGCGTTACTTCTGGGATATCAAATTCCTCTAGATTATTATCTCTTCCATTATCATCGTGGGTGCCACTCGTACTGTATAAATCTCTATAGAACTCCTCAGCCACTTGAACTATCTCATCCATATTAGTAATGATATTGCCGGCTTTGTCTCTTAGCGCATACATCTGATTCTTGCCAATTCCTAGTTTCTTCTTCACTGCTTTTAGGCTTCCTCCGTTCCTGAGAGCTTGTTCAATTCTATCCATGTTATACTTCCTTATGTCAGCTGTCTTACGCTTGTTGATTAACTTCGAAAGTTCTGCCAGTTCTATTCTAGCTGTAGGGTTAGAGGCTTTCATACATTGGCGTTTCTTGATCAGATCTTTCGTCTCCTGCGATAGCTTACTGGTATCCTGTCTAACGGAGTTACCACCGACTTCTATTGCACACTCCTTAATGATGCCCACAAGATTGTCGTTCATTGCTTCAACACTAAGGTCCTCTTCGTGACTTAAAGCCGAATACCTGTTCTGTAGCTTGATCTGGAATTCCTCTATTTTCCCTCTTAGCGCTAACTCATTGATCGGCTTCTTATGTACCAGTTTCCTCCGTTCCCTCCTCAGGTCTAGGCTAATTCGAGTTCTTACCATCCTGTGGTCACTGCAGCGCACCTTACCGAGCACGTCCACATCTTGTATGATGCCAGGGTTAGCGCAGAGTATGAAATCTATTTCATTTCTAGTCTCGCCGTTCGGGCTCCTCCACGTCCACTATCGGCTATCCTGCTTGCGGAAGAACGTATTCATTATCCGCATATTATTCTGTTCTGCAAACTCTACTAATAACTCTCCTCTGCTATTCCTAGAGCCTATGCCATATTCCCCCACTGACTTGTCTCCAGCAGGCTTCTTGCCTACCTTGGCATTGAAATCGCCCATCAGTATGGTGTATTTTGTTTTCACTCTACCCATCGCCGATTCCACGTCTTCGTAGAAGCTTTCGACTTCCTGGTCATCATGACTGGATGTAGGGGCGTAGACCTGTACAACCTTCATTTTGTACCTCTTATTAAGTTTCACAACAAGACATGCCACCCTCTCGTTAATGCTATAGAATTCCTGTATGTTACCAGCTATATTCTTATTAATCAGGAATCCGACTCCTAGTTCTCGTCTCTCCGCTAAGCCCCGGTAGCACAGGACGTGCCCGCTCCTTAAGACTGTATATGCTTCTTTTGGCCTCCTAACTTCACTGAGCCCTATTATATCCCATTTACTGCCCTCTAATTCTTCCAATAGCACTGCTAGACTCGCCTCACTAGATAATGTTCTTGCGTTAAACGTTGCCAGGTTCATATTCCAATGGCGGCCTGTCCGGCTTGTGCAAGTTGTTACACAACAAATGGTGCAGCGCTGTTTCCCGAATACTGCGTCGTGACGTCCATGCTTCGAAGGCGTTTTTTGCCGCTCAAACTTTTCATGTGGAAGGATGCTTGCAATTAGCTTTGTTCTCGGCCAATATTTTATAGTTTTTTGCTATGTTATACCACCCATAGAAGCTCCAAGTACATGCTTGAAATGGTCGAAAGCTTTGTTAAATCGAAACTGTATGCCAAAATTACTTTGTTAAATTGGGGGAAAAAAATTACATGTTTTTCAATAGAACTAAGAACAGGAAATAAAAATAGTTTGTTACACCACGAATTTCATTAAATCAACGTTCATTTTATCGAAGTTTGACTGTATCAATAACTATGTTCGGCTGTGTCCACTATTTAGCAGCAGAAAGTTCATCGATAGTCATACCAAAAGTTCAATGACAGTCACGTCCTAAATGATTCCCAAAACCACAGTTGGTGTCAATGCAAATTTTATTCTTCAGTCTACAAAATGTCAATTTGTATCCCATCTGTACCACACGATCACTGGTTGCCCTGCAGTTGCACTCACACACAATGCTACTTGGGCTCTATACATTTCAGTAAAGGACAGTATTCAACTAAAGAAGAAAAGAAATTCTCCTACTTACTCGTTCATCTTTGTTATCTATCGTAATGACCATGCTTTCGTTCCTGGTCATGGACTGGAACACTTTGATGCACTCTTTCTTCAAGCATCCCTTTAAATGAGGAAACGTTACAGACTTCAGAACACATACACAGTCTATTGCAGCAATGCAAGAGAGAGCGTAGCCCCTTTGAAATTCGACCTGTTGGTAACCGCTTAGGAGAGACGACAACACTAGAAAAATAATGAGTTCTTCAAATCACAGCATGTTGTGACAAGTGGAGACAATGGTATGACCAAAGCACAAAAGAGATGAAGAAAAGTTTAAAAAAAAATTATTACTGCAATGTACCCACAAATAAGCAAAACAATTTTCCAAAGTTCACAGTGCTCAGATGTGACCCAATTACACTAGTAAGGCATTGAATTTTTAAAGTTTTTGAGACTCGTACATAAGACAAAATCATATACATTTTGCTATGGTTTCTGTCATCAAACCTGTG
The DNA here is from genome assembly GCF_023375885.2 of Dermacentor andersoni. NCBI lineage: Eukaryota > Metazoa > Arthropoda > Arachnida > Ixodida > Ixodidae > Dermacentor > Dermacentor andersoni. The sequence goes on along the minus strand of NC_092816.1, from coordinate 96,124,664 downwards.
GCCTGCAAACTTTTCTTCCTGACTGTACTTCATATTTCATCAGAGCATGGCTTTGACAATGCAAATGCCACGTCATCTTGCATGACAGGAAATGCCACAGACTTACAGTGTAGCGCAGATGCTTTAGAGTTGGGAACCCAGGAAAGTAAACATCCAGCCTGATTCCCTCCAGAAGACCCTTCTTGATCATGGACACAGGAAGTCTAAAGGCATCCTTATCCAACTCAGTCACTCTGCAACATAACAGGAGACATTTAATGCAAACTCATTAAAACTGGTTCAGCCCTGACAGGGTTCCAAAGGTCTGACTATAAAAATAATGAAAATAATGGGTTCAACTTGGGAGAACGGTAAGGATCACATGAGATATTAAACAAAAAATTATTGGCACATTGTTAAAAGACAGGAGGCAGGCCTTGACTGGAAGAACTTTAAAATGTCTTGAATCCTGTTTTTATAAAGCGACAACAGTCTTTGCTGAAATGCCCATGCAGGCTAAGGGAATGTATAGTGATAAAACAAATGGATGCAAAAACATACATAGATAGCAAAAGTAGGCAAAAAACCTCACAATGTCTAACCTCAGCTCAACATCCAATCATATTTGATGACCTCACTAAACCTCACCACCCCATGACGTTGAGGTACATTCAGGAGTCCTCAGCTCAACCTTCAACAGCTGTCAACACCACCACCATGACCTCATCACTGAGGTTTATGTCGCATCTTCAAACACAACCTAAGTTCTTAATTCATTTTTGCGTGCTCATTGTTGAATGTGCTTCCCATGCTTACCTATGTAAACATGTTCCAATACCTCAAATACAGGTAGATCAAAGCCATGATATAGCAAATCATATACAAGGCTTCATGAAAAAGATTTCTTTAGTAGGAGGCTTCACCTGTGAAACATGCTTTGCCTTATGCCTTAGATAAACCAACTGCTTCGAAGATGTAAAAATTTGCGTCAAAACAAAGTGTAGTACCGTCAACTCATTCGCTCAAGAGGAAGTAATTCGTGCATTTTAGCAGCTGCAGAAAAGTCAGACCTCAAACTTCCACCTCCCTGTGCATTGGACTTCACTCAACCTCTAGCTCTAAGTCACGGTCGGAACAGCTGACCTCTCGGACCAGCAGTCATTAACCTCACTTCTCTGCGAGACAAAGGTCAAGTTGGGGGAAGGGGGGAGGGTCAAAACCTACCTCATGAGGTCTAAACCTTGTGAGGTTTCCCACATTTGATGACTCGTACTTGCAACATTTCAGTGGCACCTTTCAGAAATGTAACCCAGAAATTTATTTCTGCTAAGCAGACAATAAAGATGCAGCGAATGACTATTGTAAGTGCCAATACATCTGAGAAGAACAAGACGAAAATGCGGCACTGTTGGAGGTAGCCTCACTGATGCAGAAGGCACTCACTTGGCATGGTTTTCATCTATACTAGGCAGCAGTCGGTCGCCCTTGCAGGGGCGTGCTGGCTGCGTTTCCTTGGAGTAAACAAACAGCAGGTGTCCCGAGTGGCCATTGCGGGCCTTCTCTTCCTCGGTCAGTTGCTCGAAGCGCTCCTCCATGGCAGGAAGCAGGCGGTCCTGATAGGAGGTGCACACATACCCAGAACAGAGAGTGAGGAATAGCAACCCGCCAGTAGAACAGCACCAATGCAAAGGTTCGTGTTATTTATGGCCACTATCAGAAATATACAGTATGTACGCATGTGAGGGATTCAACAAGTGTTAAGCCTTAAGGCCAAACTAAACGTACGCATGCCAGCGCATGAAAGTGTGCGCCCACGCGCCTCATGCATGTGCAGGTGGTGCAGGTCAGATAGTATGCGTCGAAGCATGGGCGAGCTTAGAGATCTTCTCCAGACAAATATCCGTGCACTGGCTGCCTCACAAAAATATGAAACGATGCCTGTGAAGGCCAAAATAGTGTGTCAAGTGGGCCCGCGCTGGTGTGTATCTTGTATGTTCAAACTGCCATTCCTTGCAAGGCACAGCAAACGCAAAAGGTGCCAGCAAGCGTACGTATAGTTTGGCCTTTAGTGTCGTCACTTTTGACATAGGCAACTGAGGTGGCTGTTATGCAGCTGAATGCTCACACCAAACATGAGCCTGGCACATAGCTGACCAGAAAAAGAATCCCCGCATGATATATGGTGCTACCATTTCTCTATTGTTTTCTACAAACAGCATCATGAGACAAGGGCCTTTTTATTAGGTTTACTAACTTAGACCGTGAAAAGAAAAATGAGTCCAACAAGGTCAAAGATGTACATAGAGTCAACAGCCGAATTTTCGGACATGCTCGATAATTCAGATGCCTTGACAGCACGGCCATGTACCCCATAGAGCCAATGTATAAAGACATCTAAAATTTTGGACACTGAAACCCCTTGCTGTTTGATTTTCAGGGATTTTTGCCATGACTGCATGTCCAAAACGGGATTCATCAAAGCCACCACTGCCGCTATTTTGATTATCTTGCAGCTTTTGCATGACGATCCACTGGCACCACAGCGGCAAGGCTAAGCTTTGCTGCTTCAATGTTTGCTACCAAGCTTCCTGCTGTTCGCTGCTGTATTTTATATTAAAAGGATTCTCTGCTATCAGCAATGATGCCAGCTGCACTTTTGTCATCCTTGCCGATGGCTTTGAAGCATGGAAAGCATGGCAAGGGTCAAGCATTGCGTAATCCCAGTTTCCAAATGTCAGCTTCGCCGCAATACAGCGGTGCTACGTGGTTAAGCATATACAATGTACTGAGGTGAAGCATACCAAGAGTAGAAAGGGGCCACTGTTACGGAACACAGTAATGTATTCCTTAATTATACACGCATGCACCTGCCATCTCCTGTCACAATATGAGCATTTACACTCAAGCCTCGTTATAACAAAGTTGAAGGAGAAGCCACAATTACTTCATTACATCAGGGTGTCATTTCCAAATTCCCAGAGTTTTCCAGGTTTTCTCTGAGTGGCTTTGCAAAATTCCCTGAGTGACACAAAACTTTGTTTTATGTCAAGGCAGGCTGATACCATGTCGCCCGATGCTGTCACTCTCTAGTAAGCATGCTAAAAAATAAAACAGTGACAATCCAGTTTTTATATGGCGTACTGCTTATTTTATTCAATAAAATACCAGAAAAGAGGGTAGAGGCTAGTGAAGTACTCGGCAAATAAAATACCTTCTAATAAAATGGTAAAACCTATTGTGAATCGAGTCAAACATTCCAAAATACAAATAAAAATATTTTTGAATATGAGCTAATTCTATCAATTGATTACAAGCTCATTGGTATGACGTCCGAACTTTGTCACAAGAGAGATTCTTCTCAACAGCTGTTAAATCACCCTCAACTGTCCAGACATACTCTCAGGCCACGCACAACGCCTCAGTGTTGCATTTCACTGCTTGAAAGAGTTTACTTTGGTTTGGATGAGGGACACCTGCATCTCGGCATCAGCCAATACTTTTTTTTATCTCAAGCTTTTTCACAGAAGCAGCGGCGTGCTTCCTTCCTCATTCATTCCTCAATGCATAGGTCCTGTCTATTCTCGTCCTCCTTCTGACCCTCGTTCGCTTCACAAACTATTTGAACCATCCTCTTGGTCAGTTGTACAGTCAACGTACAATTTTTAGTACTGCCTAGGGGCCACAAAAACATCAGAAAAATCAGGCAGTTCAACAAAATAAATGCATGTCTTTTACTGCCCTTAAGGGCTCCAATCGCTACAAGCACATCCAAAAAAGCTCTGAATGCATGCCAGCACACTTATTATCTATATTGGTGCTCATACTGTGACAGGAGATGGAGAGTGCACACGTGTATAATTAAGGAATACATACTGCGTCCTGTGACAATTGCCCCTTCCAACGCTTGTTATGCTTCACCGCAATACTTTTGCTTATGCTTCACTACGTAAGACTGCTGCACTAAGGCGAAGATAACTTTCAGGAACCTGCCTTATGCAATGCGCCGTGCTTTCTGAGATTCGAAGCTAATAGCAAAGACTACAAAGGCATTGCGGATAGCAGCGAATTTTTTCAATGGAAAACATGCCACTGAACGGCAAGATGCTTAACAGTGAACGTCGAAGCACCTGGGCCTAGTGCTGCTGCGGTGGAGGCTATGGCTGCCAGTGGATCTACGTGCGAGAGCGCTGTTCGAGGCGGCGAGGTAATCAAAATGGCGGCGGTGGTGGCTTTGTTTTATTAATGCCATTTCAGACCTGCGGTCAGGGCAAAAAGTCCGGAAAATCGGACGGCAAAGGATTCTTGCGTCAAAAATTTCAGACGTTGACTCTATGGGGTACGTGGAGGTGCCGCGAAGCTGTCAGAATTATCGGGCATCCAGAAAGTTGGTCGTTGACTGTACACTGGCACCTCCTCCAGCCGACGACACGCCGTCAAAGTAGATTCGTTACAATTTCTCTTTGTTGCTCGAGCCAGCATTACCGCGACTTTCGTTCCCTTTTAATAAAATTACAGCTAATTTTCCCTGATAGAAGCACAAATTCCCCAAGTTTGCCTTGAGTATTTCCAGACTATTAAAAATCCCTGAGAATTCCCAGTTTTCCCGGTTGGTAGACACCCTGTACTTTGTTATACCGACTATTGCCCTTTCCAGCAGTATATGCCCAATGGTATGCACAACTTTGAACCTGCAAGAACGACTACTAATATGCTGTCCATCGAACCGCTGCACAACCACGTATGTGATGAAAATTCAACAAAACCGCAGCAAAAGAATCTAGGGCGTGTGCAACACACCCTGTTTTAGCACAGTGATGCGACAGCTGTTATGATAGATAGCGTTCTTATGGACCAATGTGATGGTCTTTTGCTTCCACTTTCCACTTGGCTCGCTCATATTGTCGTGAAACTGGCCCAACAAAGACGCGGTATTGGGGAACAGCTAGCATGCTGTGATGTGAGCAAACTCATCGTGTTCAAGCAGCACATGGCACACAACACGGTGCGCTGACTACGTATGCAACTGGGACAGTATTCTCACATAACCCCCATGACTTTCAGAGATAGTTTCACTTATGAGAGATTTCGTAAACCTGCTAAAGTATACAGCCAACAGAGCTTGGCACAGTGTCAGTAACGTGTATGTACATGCAGACGCGTTCAGCAATTGAAAGCGAAGTCATCTGATTCGCCGCTTTCTTGCGGCCCCACAACTCCGCTGTGTGAACATGCCGGCTTGGCTTGGGCGGATCGTAGCAGTTTTACGCCGTCTCGGAGATCACACTTAGCTGCGTCAGCGCAGAGCGGTACACTGCAGTGAGAGAGAGAAGTGGAGGCACTAGTATTTAGCATGCCATGCGTAGCTAGGCGTGGCCTCTCAGATTGCGATCTTGGAGAGTGCGCATAGCTTCGCCAACTATGTGCCGCAGCAACAGAGAGGTGTGAAATGATAAGAAACAAGTGCTGCTTGTGCGTGGCAGTGAGAAAGGCCAGTATTGCTCGACGGCATATTCGATGGTGGAATGTTAAACTGCCACACCGAACAAATGCAGAACCTGGCAGAAACCCGGCAGGGGAAAGGAAACATGGCAGGGTGCACTTACAGCGTTGGGCATGGAGTTGCGCTAGCGGGGGGAGGGGGGGGGGGCGAGCTGGTGCACGTTTCTGCCACGGTGCAGTGCATCTACAGCCGTGCACCCCACTTGAGAGAGGTAACCTGCCGTGTGTGCAAACAGCAGGCATGCTGAGATGGCATGGCATTATGTAAGCCGTCTTCTTGCACGCTTAGTATTAGAAGTTGCGTAATCTCAAGATTCAGTGACCCGTTGAGCTGAAGCATTCGCTGCCTGCTGCCGCCGCTTTTCATGATAGTGTCGTCCCAGGGCGGAGTGCACATGAAAGCGTGGCTGGCTTCGCTTAATTCGTAATTCCGATCTGAAGATATCGTTGACGTGGCATGAAATCATATAATTTGTCACAGAGTCCTAAATTCATCAAAATGAGTTGTTTTCTCATTCAAATTTGCTTTTTTTGATTTCATGATAATTTGGATAATTCAGCGGCCCCAGAAAATTAATCAGTGAATGTACTTATTTGCATTTGTTGTCAACAGAATTTTGTTGTCGCAAAGCAAATTGCCGATTTTACGGACTTCGTTATATTGAGGTTTAACTGTACAGTCGCCGACCGTTTATTCGGACCTCACGGGGACTGCGGAAATGTCCGAATAAACAGGTGTCCGAAAAATCAGATTAAGAAAAAGAAATGATATCCTTTATTTCCACGCACTTATTCGGGCTCGGCAGTAGGCTTGAAGAAATCGTGAGTGCGCCGTTGCACGCTGTTCCGTTTACGCGCAATCAGATAAGCACAGTCACTGCTTGTGCGCGCTCCACATGCGACGGCAGCGTAGCACATGGTGCGTCATCTTCCGACTCGGAGTCATCGTCCGGCGGTGCAGCAGAAACCTGACGAATGATCTCGCCGTCGTCAGCACCTGTGAAACTGTCAAATGAGACGATGTCCGGAATCGCAATGCAACCACTGCGCAGGTCTCGGCAGAACATTTTCCGCGTCAGTAGGCAGCACATCTTAGGCCTACCGGCACCCGCTTGCCGGCATTCCCCAGCGCAGTCTGCGCGGGCACTGTCGGCGCCATTAGACAGTTGACGCGATGTTTTCGTACGCCGCATTGGATCACCGAAACCTCGACACAGCACACAAAGCAAACACCACCGTGCCGACACCAGTCGTACAAACGAAAAACGTATCCTGCTCACAGCGTCGCGCGCGAAAGAAACAAATCAGCTGCTGGATTGTCTTGACATGGCTTACTAAGCTGACACCGGAACTGCTGTACGGCCACTCTATCGAACCAGGCAGAAACGATGATGATGAGCGGGGATTTCCAGTAGCGCCACTTCGTGGGGCAGCAAGGAGGCTCCGTTCAAAACGAAAATGGCGCTCAGCAAGTCGAACTATGTGCTGGTCAGAGTCTGTGCATGATGCCCTCGATCGAGTTGGCTCAAGGAGTGTCCGAAAAATCAGACGAGAGGTTGCAAGGTGTCCAAACTTTCGGCAGTTGTTATACATTATGGTCTATGGGGAGAACGGCGGTGCCCCGAAGCTGACCGAATAATCGGGCATGACCGAATTTTTGGAGTCCGGAAAATCGGTCGGCGACTGTACATGAATCTCTAAGGGGATTTCAAGTGTAACTGCCTTTACTTTGTTATATCCATTATTTCGTAATATCCTGTCTTGTTATAGTAAGGCCCACGTGTATATGCTTAGTGTACTGGCAGGCCTTAAGAACTACAGTCGAAATCGACATCGAACCCATTTACATCAAATTATCCTGTATGTAGTACAATTTCTGAACATGGTACAGTTAAAATGAGTATATGTGGCAAAAATTACGTTTACATTGAACAAAGCAGCGATTCCTTATATCAAATGTCAAGCAGTGCAAAAGTGCCCCCATAAGTCAGCTTTCCCTTGCCGCGACGGGGTAACACGGAGACACATCCTATAAGTGGTTTAGCCTGGCGGCGCGGCTCCACCTACCCGCTCTGCCTGCCGTGACTGTGCCGCGTCAGGTGAACCGTCGACAGCCATCTGAAACAAATGTTCCCTGCACGCCCACAGCACTTGCTTAGACAGCCAATCAGAGGCTCTTGTGCTCTTGTCGTGCAAGTGCGAGTTGTCTCGCTGCTTTTCTCGTTCATTGTGTTTGCGCCTTGTGTACCTTCTCCTGCAGTGCTGCCGTGATGGCTAGCGCAAAGCAGCAGAATTTGCCTTTCGCCGTGAAGCTCGAAATCATAAATCCAGTCGAATGCGGTGAGAGTCGGATGTTGCTGCGGCATACAAGATTCCAAGGAGCACCCTCAGCATGATCTTGAAGAATAAGGGGGACATTAGGGCTAAAGCGGACATGCTACCCAGTGCCCATGGTGCCCAACGCATATGCACGGCCGTGTATAGACATCAAGGTGGCCATGTACAAGTGATTCACCTGAAACTGCTTCAGACGTGCTGGGTTCCGCGTGCCCAATGACGACTCTGAAAATTCTGATGAGTGCGATGATGCCATTGCAGACGTTGCCAAAGTTTGGAGTGAGCTGTCAGAATTTACGGAAGCCATTGGCAGATCAACGGCCGACGAGTTTGTGAGTGCGCATCATGGTGTCACATGCGACCATGGGAGAGCACGAAAATGAAGACTACATTGCTGACATCGTACCAAGCACAAGTGAAAGCGGGACCAATGAGGAAAGCAAGGACGATACTTTGCCCACATGCTACACAGTGATTGGTTGTTGACAGTATATGACGACAATTGTACATATGGAAGGATGTGCCTTTTCTTAACAGGATGCTAATGTGCTTAGAGAGGGCCACTAAGAAAAACTGCGATTGAATAAATTATTTTAGTCCTTCTGAACATTTTACATTTGCAGATAAATAACCCAAAAGGAAGGGGTAGTGTTGCGTTAAAAAGAAGGATTACCAAAAGCTAAAGTTTTCGATTTGCATGCAACTATTTTATAAAAACGTCTAACTCAAGCTGTTATCGTAACAGTAAGGAACCATACCTCTTCTATGAAAGGTATGAGCACAACAGCTTCCCAATCATGCTGCTTCCCGTTCAAGTCTGTGTTGAATTCCTTTGGGTAGTAATCCAAGATTGGAGATGACTCATTCTCCATGAGATCCTGGAAACAAGAGAACATGAACGCAATATAAGCACCTTTTGAAATTATTTTCTTCACACAATTTGGCCCGACTACAAGTTTGACTTCACAGATGCTTTTTCTGGAACCACAGGTCTACAGCAAAAAATTTACACAGTCTAGCCTACATAATACAGTGCACTTACATTAATTTGACTCCGGTTAATTCAATTTTTTTTGTTAATTCGATCCTGAAGGAAGGTCCTGGCTGTCGCCCATGGAGCCCAAACTTTCATTATTTCATAAAAACACTTCTTGTTGGGCTAGTTGGTAGCTGTTCATTATAAAATATAAAGATGCCAAATAAACACACACACACACAAGAGAAGAGAACAGGACAGGGCGTTATTTCAATCCTAAATTTGACCTTCGCCGGATAATTCCTTGATGAGTCAGCATGCAAGTGCCTGGCCCCTATGGTGACCCCAATAATGACCCTTTTAGCGGTAGCGTCTGCCTCGGCAGTGCTTAGGGGACAAAGAAGGCATTGAACACATGTAATCTCTTATCTAATGCCTATTTCCAGCTTGCCCTAGAAAAATTTTCAAGCAGTAATCACAGCTCCCAATGCATTATTACGGTATTTATAAGATTATAACATGAGCGTTTTTGTTTTTTCAAGAAAATTGGGCCGAAAATTGTCTGCTACGAAACCAAGACTACCTTAACAATGTTTCTATGCGAAGCTGACTTTAGGAAACCTGCCACCGTGGTGCAACACATATTAGACCCCCACCCATTCTTCTTGCTAAAAAATCAGGTGCGCCTAAATTTCTACCTTTTTTTTAAGGGGCTTTAATGTTATGTCAAAACTAGAATAGCTAGCACCTCGCAGAGACACAGGCGGAACCTTCCAGAAAGTAACCGAGGATACCCTAACATCTTTTCAAACAGAGCTGAAGCAAATTAACTGGGATGACGTTTTACAGGAACATGATGCTGAATCAGCGTACAATATTTTTCTTAGCAGGTTTGTTACCGTATATAAAAAGCATTTTGTTTACAAAGTTAACAGGAGAAAAAAATGCCTCAGAAAGCCGTGGTTAACGAATGCTCTTTGTAAAAAAATGAAGAAGCGTGACAAACTATATGCTAAATTCATCAAAACTCGAGAGCCTCTGGATTTAGAAACATTTAAAATGTTTCGTAACAAATTAAGCAAAGAGCTACGGAAAGCACGGGATGCTTATTTTCTGCAGATGTTTTCGTCTTGTATGAATGACTCAAAGAAACTATGAAATAGACTAAATGCTCTTATGAATAGAAATCAGAGGAGTGATCCAATTGAACAAATTAGTTTAAACGGTAGATTGTTGGTAAAGGAGGATTTGGCAAACGCCTTCAATGATTTTGTACACAGAGACGTTGACCTCAATCATCCCATGCCCCACTATGTGCACATTACTCCAAACGCAAACACAATATTTTTTCAGCCACTCATGCCTTTGGCTATATGTTCTGTATACCTAAGACTCAAGACATCTCGCAGCTGCGATGCCGATGGTCTTCAGATTCAACCTATAAAATTTGTTATATATGATATAGCCCCTATTTTGACACATATTTATAATTTGTGCATTTCCACAGGCGTATTTCCAGAAAATATGAAGGTTGCTAAGGTAGTAGTATTATTTAAAAAGGGTAATAAATTAGATATAAAAAATTATCGCCCGATCTCGATCCTCTCTGTTTTTTCAAAAGGTCTTGAAAAAATTATTCTAAGTCAGTTGTCTTCGTTCTGTGAAAAGTACAAGATAATTTCAAATGCTCAATATGGTTTCCGTAAAAACAGGTCGACTGAATTAGCTCTTCTCGATCAAAAAGAATTTATATTACAGAACTTCGAACGTAAGCTATTAACAATAGGCATATTTGTCGACTTTACACAGGCGTTTTGATCATATTATTTACAACATTTTATTCTACAAACTAGAGAAATATGGGATTAGAGGCATTCCACTTCAATTATTAAAATCTTATCTTAATAACAGACGCCAGTTTGTTTCTGTAGGCCACAATACATCGGTAACCAAAGAAATATTCTGTGGCGTCCCACAGGGTAGCATTTTGGGCCCGTTGCTATTTAACTTATATGCTAACGATATTACTTCAATCTACGAAAAGGCGAAATTTATAATTTACCGCAGATGACACGAGTGTTGTCATCTCATCCGGTTCTTGCACCATTTAATTACTATGGCAAATGACTTCTTGTGCAGCCTATCCTATTGGTCCACTGAAAACTGTCTAAAAGTAAATACGGCGAAAACAAAGGCCATCATTTTTCATACCAAAGGCATGAGTCTTCTTCCTCCAGATCTAACATTAGCGTATAGATACACAAATATAGAACTCACTCTTTCTGCAAAGGTGTTAGGGGTACACTTCACGGGTACCATGCAATGGGACGACCATGTAAGCTTTGTATTACAAAAACTTCGCCGCATAACAGGTGTTTTAAATCGCTACAGGTATACTTTACCCGTCTTTGTAAAATTATTAATTTATAATGCCTTATTCGTGTCTCACATACATTATGGGCATCTTGTATGGGGCACCACAACTGATTGTAACTTGAGTAAATTATTTCGTATGCAGAAGAAAATAATACGTGTCATCGCTAATGTACCGTTTGCCGCCCATACTGAAAACGTGTTCAAGAAATACAACATTGCGACAGCCCATAACATCTATAACTGCAGACTATTATGCGAGTATTACTTTAATACCAAACGTAACAATACTTTACTTGTAGAACTTGCAAATCTATCCGTGAATTTGTCCGTCAAATGTTGTGCAACAACCTTCCAAGATTACTGAATTTATATGACAGAGCAGGCTTCAATTTACAGGATTTATCACTGTCAGAATTTAAAACTCTATTGCTTTCACCTCTTTAGAGCGCGTTTGTTAATGATTAATAATGTATGTTATGTTCCTCTTTCTTTGTCTATGTTACCAAGTGTATATCATTTATTTATTTCAATGCCGCAGTGTGTTTTGCATTGTTATTGTGGAAATATTTCACTGTTCTTTCATATATTGTATAACTGCAATGTTTTATGGCCACTATATAAATGTAATTTATATGGCGCTTGATGTGTTACCCCATGCAGCCATATTGTACCTAAGGGGGTGAGGTTACCTCAAGCCGCATCTGTGTGGCTTTTTTCCCTCATCCACCTCCATTTACCACTCCTCTGTACATGTGTGTGTGTAAATGGAAATCAATAAATCAAATGAAATCTCTACGCTAGTTTTCTACTTTGGGCACATAGCAAGTGGCCACAGGTTTGACTGAGAGGCATGCTGGAATCGGGCAAATACTACCAAATTAATCAGAAGTTTGTTCCAACGTTGTTTCTGCATCTTGTTTAATTCAACCCATCGGATATTTCAGTCAATTTCGCTGGCCTCGTCATCATCATCATCATCATCATCATCATCATCATCATCATCATCAGCCTGGTTACGCCCACTGCAGGGCAAAGGCCTCTCCCATACTTCTCCAACTGCCCCAGTCACGTGCTAATTGTGGCCATGTTGACCCTCCAAACTTCCTAATCTCATCTGCCCACCTAACTTTCTGTCGCCCCCTGCTACGCTTCCCTTCCCTCGGAATCCAGTCCGTAACCCTTAATGACCATCGGTTATCTTCCCTCCTCATTACATGTCCTGCCCATGCCCATTTCTTTTTCTTGATTTCAACTAAGATGTCATTAACGCGCGTTTGTTCCCTCACCCAATCTGCTCTTTTCTTATCCCTTAATGTTACACCTATCATTCTTCTTTCCATAGCCCGTTGCGTCGTCCTCAATTTAAGTAGAACCCTTTTCGTAAGCCTCCAGGTTTCTGCCTCGTATGTGAGTACTGGTAAGACACAGCTGTTATAAACTTTTCTCTTGAGGGATAATGGCAACCTGAGGGATAATGGCTGGCCTCGTCAGGGTCGAATAAATGGAAGTCGGTGGTATAGATTGCATACAGGTAATTAATGCATTCACAATTTGCAACGGCAAGAAACATGTTTCTTACACATGAAGACACCAGAATACATGTGTCCTTCAACAAAGTGCAAAACAAGACAAGTTTTCTTAGAAAATCTGACAGTAAAGATGCAGAACGAGACATCTTCTGGGACTACAGACACCTTTTTTTAGCGCACTTGAGAACATTTATGGCCAAGCACATTTGAAAAGACTGGTAGGACTGCTCACGTTCAATAGTTGCTTACCTGATATGCACCAGGGACGAGCTTCTTGCTGGCAGATGGCAGAATGGCCATGAGCTGTTGGAAGGGCAAGAAAGGCTTGCCCAGGTCAAATGACATGTCCAAGTTTTGAAAATCCTTGATGTCCGAGATGTAAGGAGAGTAGTGGTGTGGGTAGTACCTGCGAAAAGCGCATGGAGGCCAATTTGTCTGACTGATCTTTCTGTAAGCATTGCCCTGTGATTAACAATGCAATAATCGTGACAACCCTTAAAGGGCCACTGACACTAAGAGCAAATACTAAGTCGATGTGGACCATTTGAATATCATTCCAGAAACTTCACAACACTTGTTTTGTGCCAAGAAAAGACTTAGTTTACGAGGAAATCGCATCTGAAGGGTCTGCATACCTTGATAGCAATTCAAGTCTCCTGCCACCCAACCGGGGGAGTGGCGACATTGCATACGCCATCGCCACCGTTTGTTTCCGTCGGTGAGTAAAATGGTGCCGGACAAACGGCAGTACAATTTTTTGCACAAAACTGTACTGTACTTTCTCCATGGCCACAGAAACATGCGGCCATGGAGAAACCGAGCTAAGACAAAGCAGTGGATTCACAGCTGCAGCTGCTTTTGGTCAAGCAGTGTGGATGGTTCAGTCACTCCTGCGACATCCCATGGAAGTGAAATTCTCTGCTACTTGCAGTTTGTGCAAGTTTCGCGAGCCAGTAAAACCAACGAAGCCCTACACGATAATGAAAATACTGAAATATGAAAGCGCAGGTGGTACAGAGCTGAGCGAAAACAAAACTTTTTGACCGCCCGCATCGTGTCAAGGGTAATGTCAACGAGTTCTTTTTTCTAAAAATGAAATAAAACTGGACAAACAGCATTTTTATTCATCTTATAATGCAATACAATGGTGCTTTCATAACTAGTGGTTGAGCACTAGAGACAGAGTATTAGGTGCTACAATTTAAATGAGGAGTGCCTTCGTCATCGGGCAAGTACTTGAATATTCAGGGGGAGCCTAATCGTGTCCTGCATTTACCTCAATTTTATAATTACTAAGCCTCTGTTCACAATAATATTGACACCTTAGAGATTCTTGAGCACTAATCTATTACTTTAGCTTGACTTAATATGTGCCTTTAGTGCCCCTTTAATAAAGTATTCACCAATTTCCAACAGAATAAGGGCAACACTTCCGTCAACCAAGAGAACAGACTGGCTTCAGCAAGGGATCGTCTACAATGGATCACATCCATGTCATCAATCAAGTAATCAAGAAATCTGTAAAGCACAATAAATCTCTCTAGACCTGCTACAATAAACATAATGTTTTCAGCTTGATAGAAATGCGCTGCCTTACAAAAAACAAAGGATTTCAACCTGTTAAGGTTACCAAAGTTTTTAAGATGTGACTGATGCATATGGAAGAATTTATTATAACAAGTTAACAACTATTTAGTAATTTCACAGGGTTTAAAATCCTAAAGGAACACTGGGGTTATGTGAGATGCCATAGTGGAGGGCTACAGAAAAAAGGGTAACCACTTGAAATAGTTTAACGTGCCGCTAACGAGTATGAGTGGGCATTTTTGCATTCTGCGCCATCAAAATGCAACCATGGCAGCTGGAAATCGAACCCACGACCTCGTGTTCAGCAGAACAGCATAGCCATTAGGCCATTACGGCAGGTTTCTTTTGATAACAGTATGTTGTTCTGTGTATAAGTAGATCTTACCCCCGTTCGACGTCATTAAATGAAATGCAATATTCTTTGAAGCAGAAAACGACTTCGTTCTCGCACTGAAGAGATGCTTCAACATTTTGGAAAACACCGAGTGGCCATGTGAAGCACTGCACCTCAGTCACTGTGGCACTGTCAGCAAACAACGCTCAGTGTGAGCTACAACAAGACGTGGTCCATGAGAAGTAGACTCCATTTAAAAGCAATGCCACAGCTTTTGAGAAGCCTACGATTTCCATGGCAAATAACAAGAGCCGAGTCTTCAATATGGCAAATAAATTAATGTGTCACAACTTGCATTTCAAAATTTTTCCCCATTTCCGAGGTGAGGGGGAAGGGCTTGACCTAACTCAGTGTCGACTTATACGAGGGCCACGCAAGCAGCTACGAAAAAAGAAGCACAATATTAAAAGATGGAAAGGCAGCAGTGTGGATTGGACTGAAAACAAAAGGTAGCCAATATTTTAGTTGAAATACAGTGTAAGGAATGGAGTTGGGCAGGCCTTGTAATGCTTAGAACAGATACCGTTGGTCTATCAAATTTACAGAATGGATACCAAGGGAAGGAAAGTACACTAGAGGATGGCAGAAAACTAGGTGGCGCAATGAAATTATAAATATGCAGGTATAGGATAGAGTCAGCTGGCGCTAGACAGGGGTAAAGGGAAATCGCTGGGAGAGGCCTTTATCCTGCAGTGGACATACAGCAGACTGATCATGATAACATTATGTTATTGCAGCCCACGTTTCTCGCAAGAAGAACCCAATTACATGTGAACGAATATTTTCGAGCTCAGTTTCCAGTTCACATGCCAGCAGTTCCCTTTCACGTTTTACACAAAGAACTTCTTACCAGTTCCAAGACTGTACGCCATTGTAGTAATAGTGCAGGTTCCACTGAACAGCCCGGACGTAGCCATGTGCTTGTTCTTGCATAACTTCCCTGAAACAATGTAACAAGCCCTCTTGAGGTTAATACACAGTGAGAACACCACAGCCATTCTAGATAAGGAGAAATAAGAGCTCACTTGTTGACATCCTTGTAGTCCAACTTGTTGACATAATAGTCCCGCTTGTGCTGCCGAAATTCCATCTCGACGAGACCCTCCTGTTCATCATCACTGTCATAGTCGGGAATGTCCAGGTGGCTGAACTTCTCCAGCAGGCCTGACAAACAGCAAGCCAAGAAATGTCAGACACCAACATTTAACGTGTAGGAAAATGTGTGTGGCCATGCCATGCAAGTTCAGAAAGATAGTTCACAAAGCACAATTAACAGGAATCTTTAGCAATTAACCTCTCTATTAAGATACATCACAAATGGTGATATGGACACAGAGGTTGTTTGAGATCTCTGTTGCATAAGTTGCAAACTAGGGGTGTTCAAATAGTGAAATTTACTAATTGAATTGAATACAAATATCCAATGATGACGATGTTTGGTCTTTTATGGTGCAAGGGCCAGATACGTCCAAAGAGTGCCATGACATGTGATGATGCGCTGTAAATGACCTCTCAATGAAGTGGAAAGTAGAGTGCTAATTGTAGGTGTTACATGGTCGTAAGCAGGACTAAAGATCTGTTGCTATAAATGGCATAACACATATAGTTATTACAATAATGACAATGACTAGTGAGCGCTATGACAGAATACAAATATTCAAGAAAAAAATGACCTTCGAAGACAAAAATTTAAAGTCTCGCTCTATGTCTTTGTTGACCCGAGTCCCAAATATTTTCCTTCACTTTATTCCTTTTCGGCAACTCAATGCGGTTACACCAAAAGTTATAAATTAACCCCTTATCACATGGAGTACCATATATGATACACATACTTCTAGCAGAACATGATCAAAAAGAATATTCTACATATTTCCCTGGAACCTATGTCCACTCTAGTAAATGAATAAATTCAAACCTCGAGGTACGAAACTTCAATATAACGAAATTCTCGATATAACAAAGTATTTAACTTTTCATAATCTCTTGTCCATGTAATTAGAACCTCAATATAACGAAGTGTGTATGAGATTTCATAAACAAAATTTTGCTTCCACAGCAAAGAAATGCCGAGACAATAAATGGAAACTTCCGCAGACACAGATGATCAAATGATTGAATTACAAGCGTCTGCTTGCAAACACACCTCTCAAATAGCGTGACAAGAGCAACCATCGAAGTAAGGCTGCATAATGTTCCGTATAAAGTCAAAGTGTGATCACATCCTATCGCGCCCCGTGCACTTTGTGCTTTAGGTGAGAGTGAAAGTGTGCCAGGGTGAAAAAGAAAGATGGTGGCTTCACACACGAGTGCCACCTCCCCACCCAAGCAAAGGAAAAGAGGGAGAGCGAGCGAGCGAGCTATAGTGCGATCAAGTGCGCACGAGGAGCGGGGCAAGGAAGTGTTAAGCTGGCGCATGTTGCGGTTCCTGGCGACTGTCTCGGACGTAGCTGCGCATGGCTGTAGGCACGGCTGAGCGCATACGCAGCTGCACACTCTGCTTTAGAGTTAATCTGTCACAAGTGCAATCAGTGGACATGCCAAGACAGCTTGGCATCATGTCAGCTGTCTTCCCACGCGTATAGTATTGAAGGTTGCATAATCTTGAGTTTCAGTGGCCCGTTGGTGCAAGAGACCGACTAAGCATTCACTCCCCGCTACTGGTGTTTTTCATCCCAGTGCGGGCGATGCAATCAGGCGCGGGGGCAGAGAGCATACGAAAGAGTGGCTGGCTGCGCTTAATTCCTATCGCCTATGTGAAGATATAGTCGACATGGCACGAAACCACATCATTCGTCACTGACTCCAAAATTAAACAAAACGAATTGTTTTCTTATCCAAATTTGCTTTTTTTGATAGCCTGATAATTCGGAGAATTTTGTGGCCTCGGCAACTGCTTATTCGCATAAAAGGTGGAATTCCAATACAACGAAATTTCATTATAACGAAGCAAATTGCCGATTTTACCTACTTCATTATAGTCAGGTTTAACTGTACATAGTGTCAGCAGCACTAAAAAAAAAGCTTTTGAGTTTCTTCTGTTATAAAATGGATAGTGGCAGCATGTCACAGCAAGCAAAAAGTTGTTTAAGAAAAAGGTTATTTTCATGATTTATATTCTTCACATGGGAACAAAAAATACCAGACTGTTAGCTGTTTATTAGCAGACTGTAATATTTTTAATGAGAAATACATTAGGGTAGCTCTGTGAGGCAACCATTAGTTGCTGTATCGTATATAATACCACAGCATGCAGTATAGTGGGTTGCTTCTTGGAGAAGAGAAGAGATTTGTTCCGCCGCGAGAGAACACAATTGATGGCAAAATGTAATGTTTGTGCAGACTATACTCTTTCTTAGCAGCATTATCAGTAATGAATAGGTTAGAAAATGCAAATTCAAGCAGTAATTACGACAAAGATAGCCTGGTGCCCGCTGCATTATGAGAGAAAACAACAATAGCAGTAACCAGTGACGCTTGCAGGAGGAGTATGCAAAGCAGGAAATTGCCTGGAACCACAATCTATAAATGAACCGGCCGAGATATTGAAGCTATCAATTGTAGTTAAGGGACGTATAATATAAAAGAAGCTAGTACTAGCTGGAAGTGTGATAAATGCACTAGACTTTTTGAAGAAATGTTTAAAGTTATTTTCAATGGTGGCGATATACAGTCCAACCTCAATATATAGAATGTGGATATATCGAATTATTGCGTATATCGACCACTTTCTATATTACCTGGAAAATCGCATGCATTTATAATTTTTTATTTAGAACGGGGTTGGACATAAAAAGGATATATCTAACTCTGCCACCCCAGATTACGTGTGCTCTGTCGACAGGTGGCGAGCTTTCCCGCAACACCCTCGAAG
Source organism: Dermacentor andersoni (assembly GCF_023375885.2). Lineage (NCBI taxonomy): Eukaryota > Metazoa > Arthropoda > Arachnida > Ixodida > Ixodidae > Dermacentor > Dermacentor andersoni. The sequence goes on along the minus strand of NC_092816.1, from coordinate 96,106,116 downwards.
ATAGTGATGGCGCGATGGGTGTTCCTGACTGCTGCGCACTATAGCTGCCCACATTACGCCGAGCGTGCCATTTGAATAGTGGCATACGCAAGCGGCGGCTGGTCTGGTTTGACAACATCAACGACACATTGCATGTGCTGCACTGACTTCTCCTTGATGCCGCGCTCTGCACCTGCTGCGCCTCGTGAGGAATGGCAGTTTGCTTCCACAGATGCGCGCGCGGCAGCGCGAGTTCACTGGGTTTACTCACTAACGTCACGGCAGACGCAACTCAATACGATGTAATTGACAGTGTTTCAAAATGCTTCGATTGACGGATGTGGACAACGCAGTGGAAGTAGCGGCCAAACGAAGACGCTGCTGAGGTTGATTCCGCCAAGCACCGATTTTGCTCCACTCCCAACTTCAACTGAGGCTGCAGCTGCTTCGGCCCTTCTACGCCGCTACTGCGGTGCAATAGAAGGCACCGGCCTATCGCTTGTGGATAGTTTAGACTATGTTGAGGACCCTGTGGTTAAGCAAGCAGCTGCCAATAAGAAGCAGGCTACACTGCAGCAGTACTTTCAGCCAAACAAATAAATATTTTGTGTGAAGCTTCAAGTGGGTATTTACTGCACCACGAGTGCTTCATTGATTGATTTGTACAAGTCCTTTATGTGTTTTTTTACGTGATCTTATATATCGAATTCTATATCGAACTGTTTCGCGGTCACCATGCTGTTCGATATACAGTGGAACCCCATCCATACGTTTTTCACCGGACCGGGGGAAAAAACGTAACAGCCAGGAAAACGCAACAGTGAGGAAAGCTGCGAAAATGAGTGAAAAAAGTGCAGCTTCAACTATAGACAATTTATTTCCACAGAGTGTGCTTAGGACTTAAAGAAGTCCAGAATGGTGGCTTGCCGTTTCTTTCGCTCGCTAGAAATCACCACCCGTTTCTCAAAAGACTGGAAGGCCGCATTGCTGCCAGTGTCGTTGTGAGATGCGACGTACCTGCGGAGGAGGTCCAGAGCCACTACGGCTTCTCCAAAGCTAGGATTTGGCAACTCCCGGCATCATGCGGCTCGTGCTCCTCATCGTCATCGCGCCACGGCAATGGCAACGGACGAAGAAATATCCGCGGGAAATTTTGCCCTCTTTGGCGTAATCATGCTAACGATTGTTTAGTATTGCTGCGGAGCACGTGCGTCCGAGCAGCCCGGTTGCGCGCGGCGCGGCGTGGTTTCGCGAGAAATGTAAACAAGAGAGGAGAGCTGGCCCGATAGGCGGAGCACTGCCATGAGCAACGCCAACTTCCGGCTTCACTTTAGGGGCGCTATTCTGGACATTCCACCATTTTCTTCGATGCGTGACGTAGGCGCGACGTGAACAAAATGGCGCTGGTGGCCCCGTTTTGCTTACGTAACGTGACGCCAACTTGACGTTCAGCTTAAGAAACTGTAATGAAGGCACTGAATGTAGCGTTATCGGTAAAGCAAAGCAGTTTTCCTCCGCAGTGAAAATAAAGCAGCTATCTCAAAGCGTACGATTATTCCGTCGAAAACGCTTCTCGCTTCCGTCGTCTGCTGCGTACAAGCCGCTGTCTGCTTCAATAGCTAGGATGAGTGTCCCCTGAAAATGGAGAGTCATAGCATGTTGGCGCCAACGCGCTTGTTTTCTTGCTTGAGACAACATACGCGACCTACCAGTGGTGATGCGCGCACGTTCTAGAACACGTTATCGCTATCTCATGAAACGCAAGTGACTCAGCCCGACTCGGCTGGCTGAGAAACGGCCGAATATCACCGATAGCGTTGCGCGCGCCAGAGATATCCACTAGCGCGATGCAAGCGCCGGCGCAGCCATGTCTTGTTCATTTCACTGGTTACTCGCAGCGCGGGAGGAAACTTCAAGGCGCCGCCTTGCGTACATTTCTTTTTATAAATTAGAAAGAAACCACTGTCATAACTTCTGATTGTGCAAAAAGGCATTAATCTTGATTACAATACAAATGCAGCAGTGAAAAGTGGACAACAGTGCCGAAAGTTTGCTATGTTCAACCAATATTATTTCGTATAAATGCGTTTTTTTAAACAATTATGGCCCCAAACACAAATGCCAACACCACCCGAGAGCGATGCAAATTCTATGAGCACGCGTTATGAACAAAAGATTTTCGTGGCGCCAAACGACGGGGAAAATGTGACGGTACGTATTCCTCTCGACTGCCACTGCATATGGCTGCTCATTAGCATAATTCGTGCGGCTCGTCGCAGCAAAAATTATGGCGGAAAATCTCAGCAATGGCAGCCCAGCGCAACGTCACGCATCATCAAAATGACGTTTATGAAACAGCCCTTCCTGTGATGCTCCTCACGAGATATTCCTTCAGCCAATCAGCAAGCTGGCATGGCGCACATCTTGGATCGCCACCACATATTCGCGCAATTGCAGATGCATTGCACTGGCTTCTGCACGCTACTGCTCACATTCTTTTTGAAGCGCTAACATCACAATATATCTGCCAAGGACAAAAAAATCTATTAGTCCATAAAATTCGCAGCTCCATGTCACGTTTCGTCATCTTGATGAAAACGCAAAATGACATTTCGCAAAACTTTCGTTTCCCGGCACAAATTTCAAGGTACGTGAGCTCTCCACAACCAATCAGAGAGTCAACATGGCGGATAATGGCGGCCGTGCAGCCGCCATGCGTGTCGAGAATAGCACTCCAGCTTCACAAAGAGTGACATCAGGGCCTCTCCTGAGTTTCCTTCCTCCGTGAGTCGACCCGTCCAAAAACCATGCGGTGACCGTAATCACAGTGATGATAGTGAGAGCATTTTTCACGAATGGCCACTTAGTGGCGGCCTCTCGAACTGGCGTGCGGCTTCTTGCAGCCAGTTCTATAGCCAAGCCCGGCCACAACTCGTCAAAAGCCAAAATGGCGGTTGGGGCGCGTTGCCTACTTTAGCCCAGGCGGGCTCGTGGTGCTAAGTTGCGACGTATCATGCGGGAACGTTTTCACAGCTACTACGTAACAGCGGGGTTCCTTATACATTGGATCCTATGGAAGCTATGCCGGGACCGGATGAAAACGACGTAGCAGCCGGGAAAACGCAGCAGTGAGGAACGTAACAGCGGAGTTCGACTGTATTTTGCAAGCTTTCTGCCATTCATATGTTTTTATGCATCGCCATAAATGTACCCGTATTGCCTGCTGTATCATATATGATATGCGAGAACGTTAGCTCATAAAATCACAACTAAGCGTTTCTTTAGAAAAGTGAGGTTTGTTTAGGCATTCCTGGCCTAAACAAAGGTTTGTGTCATTTTTCGGGGTGTGTGAATGCCAAACAGTAGATTTCGAATCAAATCAGGAAAAAGAAGCAGAATATCGAATATTAGAAAATTTTTCACAAAACTTACCCTATTTACTCAATTCTAACACGCTCACGATTGCAACCCACACACGTTTGCCGTGACTTAAAAAAAGTAAAGTCCTTTACAGTACTGCACACCTCATTCTTTCATACAGAAATACAACTTTCTCTCATTTGGAAAAACAAAGATTTACTCCCAATACACTAAAGTTACGATAAATAGAAAAAGTCACAGTTTCACCCGAACGGTGAAGCATTGATTGCGATAGCAAATTAGTAGACAGCTATATGAAAAGCCAGGATAGTAGTTTTATTGGCCATATAAACTTTTACACACTCGCTTACTAACTCAATTAACAAACATGGCATTACAAGCGCACAAGCAAACATAAACACGTCTCACTCAGTGACCGAGGAAACTCTTTAAGACGCTGGAGTGAGGAAGCGCTGTAGCAGGAGCGAGCGAATTGACCTTTGTGCGGCCTCTCGCTTCAATGTGAACTAAGCGACGAGAACGCAGTGTGGTGCGCCTAGATGCGTAGACTGTCTCCATCGCAGGTCAACTTCGAGACAGGGGCCGTGTGGCTGCGCCATATGCAGAAGCTACCGGAGTATAACAGCTCTTCTGTTTGCGCCAGTCCTGCACGCAAGTTCCGGGAACTCCGAACACCCTGATGAGGCCAGATTTCCGTCTGTTTCCGCACACATGATCACTTTGTTTTTAATTGTGTCTTCGCAGTCGGCGCTTCCATGCTGACAGAGCAAACGCAGAAAACAGGAAGATGGACAGTGCACTAACCTAAGCACACGTGCTACAGCACATGGATGAAGCTACGGCAGAAGCTAGGCTCGAAGCGCGTACTAGGTGGCCATTTTGAAATGCCGATGGCATTATGGTAATGCGGATTTATGGTTGTACTTGATGCTAACATGCACGCAATTTTTGGACCCGTTTTATCGGAAATAAAGTGCGCTTTAGATTTGAGTAAATACAGTAATGCTTTCAAATTTTGGGCAGTAATATAGTGTTGCATATGCTCAGGAGTCTCCTAGAATCGCATAACAAGAATGTTGCAAGCTATCAGTAACTTAGGTACACAGAAATAAAGGTATACAGCACGGTCTGCTCTTGTTAAAGAGAACACCACAGTAGTATGCCAGCACTGATTTACAGCTCAGTTCTAGTATACGAAGGTCTGGAAAATACTTTTTTTTCTGCGAATTGTGGAGTTCGGGGGCTGTGTGTGCGATCCCCGCATAGGGTCGACATCAGGGAACGTTCGCAGTCACAGTCCACTGCCGCGTCAGACGGGGCGGTCTATCTGAAGCGTGGTCGGTGCTCCTTTTCGGCCAAAAACGTAGTGAAACGCTCGTTTGGGCGGCATCGAGCACGAGGGGCTGCACGGTGCATGCAACACGTTGCACTGTGTGGGTCTCTACACCGAATGCATAAGATATTAGAAAAATTGAATAGTAGTAGATATTTGATTGGCAAATCAAATTATTCATACATTCACCACTCGATTCGGTGATATTCAATATAAGTACGCCTCTACTAACTTATTTTGCAAGGAAATAAATATTCATGTAGCAGTAGGGGGTTAAATTGAGGTTCAACATTCCCAAACTGAGCAGTGAGTTATGATGGTGCAGAGCTCTGGATTAATGTTGACCAGCTGGAGTTCTTTAATGTGCACCTAAATCTAAGTACATGAGCATTTTTACATTTAACCTGTGTTGAAATGGGGCAGAGGCAGCTGCGAATCAAACCCACGCCCTAGAGCACAGCAGCGGAATCTGAAAGTTCTGAAGAAATGTCACTGTCACTTTTGGCTGCTTCAGAAGCTCGAGAAACAGTGTGAGCTATTAAATGCACCTGTGAACACTTGAGCACTCGGCGCATGCCAGCAGCATGATCACTATGTCATCTAGATTGGAACTTAGCAGCATATTTGTGGTTTTGATGGCCAGCTTCCAAAAAACTTTCACACCGCTTCTCTTCCAAACTATTTCCCACAAAAATGCTGAAAATGAGTGTGAACCAGGTGGGGGGGAGGGAATTACAAGTTATATACACTACAGCCACTAATTATAGATGCTCTAAAAACAATCCTGGTCTCTCTTTGAAAGTAACTGTCATACATGCAACTAAACAGCCGTAGCATTAGCCAAGAATGCCATCTGGCCACCATCACTGCAAACCCTGCCTTGCAGCCTTGTGCAACAGCCATCCATCCTCCTAATGTTTTTTTTTTTTCACCCAGCTACATAACGAATGTTTGACGCCCAGCAAATGACTTTGCTAATGGCACACACCAGAGTGCACACGTCGCATTCTCTGAATTTCGCACTTACGCTTTTCGTCTGGATCCTTGGTCTTCTCCTTGTCAGGTGGCGGTGAACCGTTCTGCTGCACAATACCATTTGGTGCTTCGGCATAGGCTCTCTTCGACGCTAAGAACTTCTGGTCTGCTTGAACGTCGGTGAATTTTTCGTAGTCGAACTGGAATGGATCAATACACCTCGTTAATCAGTAATTAAAAAAAAAAACAGTATGAGGAAGAGAAAAGAAAAGACAGTAAGCGGACAGGTAAGCATACCTGAGACAGCCTGGTGAGAAATTTTTCGAACCTTTCCAAATTTAGCTTTCCATACTCATTGATGTAACCTGCAGACGAAACAACGGGTAGAACAACTCAGTTCTTAGCACTGGTACTTCTGTGTCTGTTATGATTACTAAAGAAAAGCACAAGAGAAGTTATTAAGGGGAAAAAAATAAGTGCTCATTAGGCACCACTAAGGTGTTATGGTTATGACCGACTAATAATTGACTGAAACTGCAAAATAATATGTACAAATTACATGTAAAATGACAAGTTACACAGAGGCTAAATGTGCCAAACATTGAGCTTGGCCATGTCTAACAATAAAATTTGGAGGGCGCTTAAGCTTCACCTTTAAGAGAGGAATGCGACAGCATTCAAAGATCCCCAACTGCATCTCGCACGTCCCGGCGACTGGAGTGTATGCAACTGCTATATTTACCGGGAAACGCTGGCCGCGAATGCTATGCACAAAGGCGAGCGCCAGCTGGAGGTATTGCAAGAAACCGGGGGTGCCGCTCTGTGGCCCCCACGATGCCCATCACGCCAGTGCGCGCAAATGGCGGACGTCGTGGCTGTTCTGTGTGTGTGAAGGTTTTTTTTTTTTTTTAAGTTTCCGTGTAACAGCTTCAGCTTGTAGCTTGAGAAATTGAATTAGTTCAATAAATTCCTTGCGTCACATGGAGGGCCTGGGTATGGGTGGTTAGAAAATTTTTTTAGCCGAAACACCATTCGATGCCAGACGCCAACACGGGATTGCGATAGGGGACGTCGATGCCGGATTTTTTGCAACACGGGCTCCTTAACGCTATAGCGTTAAAAGAAGAAAGAAACATGAGAAGCAGCAGCAGCTTCTTTCAACAGCACCAACTGTCCTTTCACAGAAATTAAATTGGACTGTATATGTGTAACCCTGTATCACTTCACTTGGGCTGCGTTGACACTGTGTCCCTCTGCACAGAAATATAGACTACGATGGTTCTTGATTCAATTCTGTCTTTTACAAACCTGTGAAAAAAAAAAGAGATGGAAGAAACATTGCATTTTGTTGCAGCTTCCTTGCCCAAAGGATGTGGACGCAACTACATCACTGGACAAGCTGCTACAAGCCAAGCCAATTATGCTGCCTAGGCTCTGGGAAAAATGAGAAAACACGAGTTGGTCACAAGCACCGTTTTCAAAATGCGATAAGTGATGCATCACATTTCTAGTGCATCACGTCCATGTGAACGGTGGTAACGTGCTATGAAGGTGAACTGCATTAACGCAACAGGAGGGGGTAGTTCTTGACAAGAAAACTAATCTCACATGGTGCATGTAGACGCTGGCATATCACTCTTAGCAAGAGAGAGGAAAAGCGAGATGGCTGCTGCTGTGCACTCTCCTCCCCTCGAAGGCGAAACGTAAACCACCCTATACATGTTCCAGCTTGTTTCACATGAAGGAAAATGCGCCACACGTGCTGTCACGCAAGTATTAGCCCGTTTCACTGAGAAATGCGATGCGTTGCTGTCCCATTCATGTAAACTCGGCTACAGAGCGAAGTGACCACAATGCTGCTCGAGTGCCACAGGCCTGTCAAGCTTTCTGCATAGCATGAACATCTTTCATAACCAACACACATGGCACAGCCCTTCCTTTTAAGGCCTTTAAGGCCTTTTAATGCTTTTAAGGCCTTTAAGCTCTTCCTTTTAATGCTTTTAAGGGGGGACGTGGCTTTGAAGATCAACTTCCTACTTCTTCATGGATTTTGATGAAAATTGGCACAAATGTTTAGAATGTCTCTCTGATGCTTCCATAAAAGTTTCAGAATGATGTCTTGAGAACATTTTATTGAATTTTATTGAGCAGAATTTTTTTTCCTTGAACTTTCTGGAGAGCCTGGGGAACTTAAAAAAATGTGATAGAAGGCTTCTTAAGTATTGACTGCATAGCTATATGCATGCTGAAGGTCGTGACATTCTTGTTTTCTCTTTATTACAACACAAATTTTCTGGAGTGCCATTTTTTATGTTACCTTCGCATCAAGCACACTTTCGGGGTAGACGAATTGCCATATCGTAAACTTACAAAGGGTCAAGATAAGAAAGCGAGAATGTCACGACCTGCATTGTAGCCCAAGGAACATGACGAAGAAAACGGAGTCGAAATATGTTAAAGGGTAACAAAGAAATCAGCTCCAGAAACTGAGCAGAAAGGCAAAAAAAAAAAAAAAAACAGGTTTGAGAAAACGGCTTTCAAAGTTTCACTTTCTCTTCAGTTATCTAAAAGGCACCAAATTTGTAGTCTTTCGGGTGTTTTGTGATGCAGGACTTCTGCTACATGTGGCCTCTGGTCTGGTGTGCCTTCATCCCCCCCCCCCTTTTTTGTATGGCATTCTTTGCTGCTGCTCTACAAAGAGCACAGTGCCTGGGTTTCAAACCAAGGTGCAGAACTCTGTGTGGGCATGAATATAGTTCCAGTGTGTGGGGACACGCGACCCTCACGCATCCCCTGATATGTTGTTTTCCCACATAGCTCCCCTCTCCTGTAATCCGTCTTCGCCACGTGGCTTGGTGCCAGCAGCAGTCGGTCTGGTTGAAGCGCATTGCGAGAAATGGCGCGAGTGTGGGTCTGCTAACGCCACTTAATGGCGGGGTTACTTGGGTGCAGAAAGGAGAAGGCTCTTCCTCTTTGGCTTGGCGTCGGCAAGCGGCGCGGACGTTCTGCACATGCGCCGATCCATGCTTCTGGGAGACCGTCTAGTGAGGCCTACTCCGGAATGGACGAACACAATCGTTCGAACGTGCCACCGTTCGCGTGACCGTACACGTGAACGACCAGGCGTTGGTGTTCAGCATAGGGCGAACATATTCGCTCGTTATCCGGTTGCGGTGAATCGGACTTCCGCGATTTGTTGCGCGCCCATCGGCATGTTTTGTGGATAGCAACTCAGCTAGCAGGCATTAGTCTATGAAAGGTGCAATAAATGCCCTTGTGATTGTTTGCCCTACTGTGTTGTCGTTCCTTTGTCCCAAAAGCGCGGGTGAGAATCCCACAAGTGTTGTACCTGCAGGCTGCCTGATTAATAGTAGTCTCCAGTACAATCAGTGAGGCATTTTTTTCTTTTGAGAATAGACCACATTACTGAAACAAAGCTCTGAGTGTCAGTAGCCTTCCAAGTCATGTTCACCTGACAATGGCTGTGGAAGTTAGGATCAGAGAGCCAGTGATAGATATGCTGCTGCTAGGTGCTTTCCAGAATTGTACTTTTGTATGATGCCTCGATCACTTCTGCAGCCAGGTGTCTGTGCCAGCCCAAGGTGCCTAGTGAACAGAGCTCATGATGAGGTTCTCTTTATGAAGGGGTGGTATGATAGATATTGTTACGAGCTATCGTGACAATATGATAATAGAGTGAATGCGCAATATGCTTGGTTGCGGACCTAGCCACAGATAAAAGGAGTCTACACTCGATGCGCTTAGTCACGCAGTTCGAGGTGCCGATGCGCGAAATGCCTAGACGCGGGGCGGGCTTGAGGAGTCGACACTCAATGCGCTTATTCCCACAGTCCAAGATGCCGTCAACCGAAATGCGTAGACGCAGGCTCGAGGAGTCGACATTCGATGTACTTAGTCGCGCAGTCAGAGGCGCCGATGCACAAAATACTTAGGCGAGGGTCCAAGATGTCCACGCGTGATGTGCTTGATTGACGAGTCGGAGACTCCTGTGCGCGAAATGCTTAGCCACAGTATGAGGATGGCGTGCGCGATGTGCTTGGTCACAAATTTCGAAACACCGAGTGCTGAAAGGCCCTGACGCATGTCCGAGGATTCCGCGTGCAAATCTTGGTCGCGAAGTCCGTGTCGTTGACGCTCGGAATGATTAGCCGAGGGTCTGAGACATCCACAAACGTAGGGATCGGCCACGCTACTGTGATGTCCGCGTAGCGCCAGTTTTGACACGTCGATATTACGGCGAGTGGAAACTTCCAGGCTCGCGAGGTGCAAAGAGCCGAGCAGACGACCCGAGTGCCGGACCAATGGCGAACCGCGCTGGAGTCGCGTGGCGGGTGCGGCCAATCGCAGACTCCGGCACGACCTTCAATCATTTGCTTTTTATGTGCTTGTTTCTGTATGGAGGAGATAGCTGAAGCGGCAAATTTGAAGACAGAGTAATGCGCTTTGCAACGAGACTAAGATGGCGGCGGAGCTCGGTTACGCCGTTCCAGAGATACTGTGGCTTGAAAAACGCTGTTGTTGGTTGATTTCCGCGAAATTTTTCGCCACCTTGGCTGATAAAACAAATCCTTTAGAGCACTTCTACGTGGTTCATAGGTGTGATATTTCGGAATCATATGTAAAAAGAATAATAGAAATTGAAAATGTGATTTTCAAAAAATCTCTTTCTTGGCCATTTTTCGCGATGCAAAAGTCGCGTGCCCCCTTAATTTCGGGTCGAGCACTAACCTTCCAACGTTGGCATCACATCAATGTAGGCCTGGTAGAGAACTGGAAGTGCATTGTGAGCAATGTGGAGGTTGGGCAAGTGTGGAAGAAAGTCATTGCCCACTAGGAAGCACATCAGCACCCAGTCGTCAATGATGTTGTCCACATTGAACTCGAACGGGATGGTCTCCTGCAAAACGAAAGATGAGATAGTGGGGGCAAAGGACTCGTTTTAGCCACCAGAAAACGTATCCAATCTATCCCGACTCTAACGTGCCCACCGAGAAAGATGAGCTGCTTACCTTTAAGGCTTGAAACTCAAGCTCCAAGTATTCTCGAAGCAGTGACAAATGGAGAAGGTGAAATGTGATCTCTTCGGGAACATTGAGCCTGTGAAAGCAAGAAGTCAACGAGGAAATGTAAAAAAGAAGGCAAGAGCTTGTGTCACGCACGGCAAGGAATAAGATTAATGATATAAACAAGGTTCCATTGTCTGTGAATGTACTGAGACTATCTTTGCATAATTATTTCGGAAACAAGTAAAAGTACACCTGAATATAGAAAAAATGACAAACACAATAAACAAAAGCATGCACATAGTGCAAGAAGAGCAGCTTCATCCATATGCATGCCAGACAAACTTGGACATGAACCCGTTAGGACCTTACAATTGAATATGCACAACTTTTCATTTGCTAACTCAGTCCTCTTAACGAATCTTAGGACAAAGCACTGAAACAAAACTAATGCTAATAGTGAATATCAAGCAACGCTTATGCACAAGGTAAAACTCTGCAATTTCTTGCTGCAACCAAACCTAGCAAACCATGGGGAACTCCTTGGTCTCAACTAAAATGCAAATGTGCTGAGGGGAGACAAAAAATAAAGCTGATCTCGGAAAGCTTGCCAGCATTTTCCTGAAGCCTGCTGTGTTAACTAATATTTTTTACCCAGTTTGCATAGTGAGAATGAGTGCAAATGCAAGCATAAAAAAAACTCATCTTGCAGTTTATGCAAAGAAAAATATGCAACTATGACAAAAAGGCAATGTCAGTTGGCCACAAATGTTTACACAGGTTCTACGAAAAACTTAAATTTTTGCTCTGATAAAGGCTAACTGCTACAAAATTTTGGACAGCCTAAAAAGCCTACTTAATGATGGCGTAGGTAAAGAGCCTCCATGCAAAATTTGACTTTAGCAATATGAGTGAAAGCATCATGAAAAGCTAGCAAAATAGCCGTTCTTTATCCTGAAAACAGAGATGGGTGGGGGGGGGGGGCTAATGATGAAAAGAATTCAGTGGCAATTTAGTGGTAGATGGGAGAAAAGCATTAGCATTATGTCGCACCTCTTTGAGATCCCAGATCCACGATTTAAACTGCATTCACCACATCACAACGTGTTGTTCAGGAGCTCACTCGACACACATCCTGCCTCTTAAATGAGTGAAGTGCAATTGACCGTAGTACAAGGTAGACCACCGTCAGTTGTGCTACAGACAGACACACACACACACACACGTACCCACCACATGACCTACTTCTACCACATGACTGGCTTTCCACACTTCACATACACCTTTCTTCACTTTAAAAACTCACAAGGCTGATGCAATAAAATGAAACACACTGCCATTATTACTATTACACTGCCATTATTACTATTAGTGGCTCAACATGACCTCCAAGATAGGGAGGCACCATGCTGGAACTTATGTCATAGCGACAACCACTAGGTGCAGGCATTGTCTACTTAGGTACTGTTTACTGAGTGCTAACAAGAAAAGTACACATACAATTACCAGCCCAGTGGCTTTGCCACAATTGCTTCAATGGTATATACTAGTCATCCATATACAAATTTAGGCAGAGTGAAATACCATTGCAGTTGGGTTTGAGGCATGGTGATTCTAATTAGATCGCTATGTAGATTGCAATCTTTTTTCACAAATACAGTGTACCATAAACTTTTGTGGTCAACAGTAGCTACTGCGTCACAGGGTGCACATAAAACATCAATTCACAGCCAAGTATAATAAATTGAGAACCAAGTAAATAATAATAATAAATAATAATAATAATTAATGGACAAAAGTAGTCATGAACATACACTAAACAACACAGAACCTTACAAAGAGGAACAAAAACTAACCTCTTTTGACTCTGCCTCTTGCCATACACAATCTCCTCCCGAAGAAGTGCAAAGTGTGGTTCGTGAGAACATATGCCTAGCATAATCTGCAATGGAATGCCACCCACATGAAAAAAGAAGAGAAGGAGTATGGACCTGTTGCTAGCAAACAAAGCCTAACGCCTATGCTTGAACATCTACAGTTTTTGTCCTAACTTTCAAAGCCACTCTTCAAGTGGTATGATTTGTTTCTGGGCCATGTGGCAAGGCCCTTTCCCATACCCCACCTTAAAAGTCTACAGCTTATACTCCGTTTCGTAATTATCAGGCAACACTGTAGAAGCTTCACAAGTAGTGCGATCACAGAAGGCCCACTCTAGGTGCTTTGCAGCGCAGTTGTTTTCGACCTGCAATGCTTTCAGTGGAACAATTACTTCAAATACAGATGACTTTCATGCATTCAACTTTAACGGCCCCGCCGAAATTGATCAACTTATTCCAGCAGATCGAACTAAACAAGATGCAGAAAAAAATGTCACAACACACTAGTAATTCATTTGCCAGCATTTGCCCGATTCTAACATGCGTCCGAATCAAACGGGCACCCACCTTCTGCGTGCCCAAAGTTAAAAACTATCATAGATATGACATTAAAGCACCTTAACAAAGTAAAAATCTCTTTTTAGCAAGAAAAATATGTGTTCCGCAATGGCAGCTAGTTTCCTAAAGCCAGCTTCACCGAATGGTTTTTAAAGAGCCCCTCACCAGGCCTGATAATATTGAGCTGACAAGCATGGTGCATACATACAGTGCGAGCTAATGATCATGATAATGAGCAGGCGCTGCAGTCCCAGCTGGAGAGTCGACATCAGTTGCACAAGTGCAACTATGTAAATGGCAGTGCTGTGGTGTCACTCACAATGACATGCGACTTCTAGAATTATTCGAGGCAACATCAGTTATTTGTTTGATCTGTTGCTTCAGTATACGAATTAATGTTTAGGGAAATAAATAATAGAACATACAAACTGAATGCCTGCATGTCTTTGTTTAACTTCATACGTAGCAAGAGAAATGTACTTCCGTTTTGTCTGCTTGTTCCTACGTCATGCAGTCACGCGTGTAGAGAACGAAACTATGTTATTTTCTACTGTGTTCCGGCACGCTATCATGCTCTTTCATCTACTCGCATCTACCTCATTGTTCATATGGCACTGACTTACTGTATTTGCACAATTCTACTGCGCCACCAATTGTAACGCGCAGTTACATTACCACCCAAATATCCGAAAAATAACTTGCTGTTGATTCTACTGCACACATCAAGTAATGGAACCCGAGTCAACGCATACCGTGTTCACACAATATTATGAGACATACAAATTCACACAGACACACACACAGCTAAATCTTAGTGGCTAGTGACTACCTCAGTCCGACGACACCCCGTTTTCGCTGCCTATCGACCCGAGAAAGTCATCTTTAGTTCCATTTAATGCATTAGAAATGGCACGTTTCTGCAGGCTTGCACAACCATCGTCTACGGGAGGGCATTCCTCCCGAAGCAGCGCAATGTGTGGTTCATGAGAACATATGCCTAGCATAATCTGCAAAGGAACCTCCCACTACAGGAGGTTAATGCAAGCTTCGTCGCAGTACACATGCGACATGCGCTAAAGCATACAAGCCAGCCTGCTTGTTCCACGGTAAATAGATTCAGATCTGCAGTAATTTCCGTGCAACAATTACATCACATTTTGCAACGTAAAAGTATGAGGCCTAATGTTACATCTAATTACATGACGCTTACCTAAACCTCTGTTTCATGTGCATGTGCGATGCACATAAAAGATTGTTATTTGCCCACACAGATGAAATACGTGTGGGCCAATAACAATAGATAATGTTAACACAATGCACTGCGGTGCAGGTAAATATTACAGTCAAACCCGGCTATATCGAACTCGCAAAAAAACGCCTATCAGTTCGATATAGAGCATAATTCGATATAAGCGTGCTAAATAATTGGATGTCATAAAAGCACATACCATTTATAAAATCACTTTATTAACGAAACTAGCTTAGTTTGGCATAAATTAGTCCTGCATTTTCTTCTGCTTGGGCAATTTCGCTGCCTGCGACGCACGCACTTCCCCACGTTGTCTAAGGAGTCGGCGCAGCTGAGGCCGCAACCTTCTGCATTCGCGCAGAAGCGCCAGACTAATGCGAGTGCACCAATCACTTCGGAGGATGTGGGCAAAGGACCGTAGTTGCTTTCCTCAATGTGCCTACTGTCATTTGTGCTCGGTACGATGTCGGCGATGTAGTCTTTGTTTCCGGGGTCTACCGTGGTCGCGACACCATCATCTGCACTCACAAACTCGTCCACCGTTGATTCGAATGTCCCGGAAATTTTGACAGCTCGCTCCAAACTTCGGCAACACCGGCAACGGCTTCGTTGCATTCATCAGAATTTACAGTCCTCACCGAGCACGCGGAAACTGGCACGTAGGAAGAACCCTTCGTACACTGCCGTGCGTATGCGTCGGGCGCCATGGGCACCGGGTTGCGAGTCTGGCCACTTTAGCCCTAATCGTGCCGAGAGTGCTCCTCGGAATCTTGCACGCTGCGGGGACATCCAACTTCTCATCGCGTTCGATGCGATTTATGATTTCGAGCTTCACGACGAAAGGCGAATTCTGCCGCTTCATCACGGCAACACTGCGGGAGAAGGCCCACAAGGCGCAAACGCGATAAACCAGAGAAGCAGCCAGACAACACAACTCGCACTTTCACCATCTTGCACGAAGAGAGCACAAGAGCTTCTGATTGGCTGTCTGAGCAAGCGCTGTAGGCGGGCCAGGATCACCTTTTGCTGGGGAGTGTCGCTAGATAGTGATCTAAAGAAAGGAAGGACGCTTGATTCTGCAACCCATGTGGGAGCACGGCGAAGCGTCGTCAGGGGAGAGGGGGTGGCAAGTGAAAGATGATAGAAAAAGAGGGAGGATGTGGCCTAATAGACTCCACTATGCGCGACACGGGGAGTGTCGACGGCTCGCCCGAACAGCCCGAGGCAGCGCGGTCACGGTAGGGAGAGCGGTTGGATGGAGCCGCGCCGCCGGGTTTCCCCGCTATCGCGAGGAAAAGCCAACTACTGGGGGCACTTTTCCGCCGCTTGACGTTCGATATATCGGGAGTCACTGCAATATTTGTTCGATGTAAGTGTAATTTTTGCTATATATACTCATTGTAACTATACCGTGACCAGAAATTGTTCGATATATAGAATAATTCGATGTAAACGGGTTCGATATAGTCGGGTTCAACTGTAAACATATAGTTTATTATTATTTATTAAAAAATAAACATCATAGTTTATTTGAGATACATCATGCGCATTTATACGTCCTCCAATGTAGCTATTGCTTGGTTTCCTACTAACTAAATCCTCCTGCTTTGGGGTTTATGCTTTAAAACTGTCCCATTTAAAATCACAGATTCATACAAAAGCATCCAAAGTTGGCAGGTATGTGAACTATAAAAGCAGCTACAACTATGTCTCTGCGAAAGGTCAGTGAAATGGTAATGGCATCAGCACACATTCTAATGTCTCTAAATCCCTACACTGCGACAACAGCATGAGCAATGCACAAGCATGCTAAGTTAGTAACAAACTTTCTCACCAAGTCAGCATCAAGCCCGTACAAACAGTGCCTTGTGTTTGGGTCATAACCAGGCTGGGACCGTTCAGTTCGGATAAAATCCATCACCTTGTGTTCCCCTTCACCTGGCGTCTACTCCAAAACACAGGAAAGAAACGGTTTGTCTCGTAAACAAAAGAACTCGCCATGCTACGCTCAACAAAACTATTCTACTAATTTACACTTACAGCAAACCGAGGGACTAACATATACATCAGCACAGTGCATGCACAGTTAACTACAGCATGCACAGATATACCAAATTAACTGCTATACCAAACCTTCGCTAAAACATTATTTGACGTGCGATTCACATGCACTTAGGACTTCTTTATAATAAACCTGCACAAGCAAATTGTGAATATACATCCAACTTTTACGCCTGAGAAAAGCACGAGGTATCTGGGGTGCCCTCATGTTCACTGAATCTCAGAAAGGGCTAATGTTTGAAAATGTGACCCTTTAAAGCCGAGGTGCCCAAACCAGGTTCCGCGAATAGCATTTTAGGATTTCACAAGCGGCGAAAATGGATCTGACCCAATCGCCCCTTTGGCAAATCTGTACATGAGAGTTTGAATCTAACAATTAAAATGACCCCATTTGCATCAGGAGTAGGCAGGGTTCCCCCAAGGCAAGGAAGTTTGGGAATCCCTGCTTCAGAGCATGGCCAACTGTTTGATGTGTAGCAAATGATGTGCAAGCCAACCTTTACACTAGTGTCATCAATTAGCCAAAATTAACTTGTGGCAACAAACCTGGTGGCCCGAGAGGTAAACCTTGACGCCTTGCCACAGAGGGTCGGTGGAAACCTTTGTGGCCACAAACTGCTGCAGCTGATCCTGCAGCCGTGCCATAAATTCAGTGCCTGCATTGAAATGCATGTTGTGGTAGTGTTACTCTTTGTATAAAGCCCTAAGTGTCACCACAAGGATACGCACTGGGGCTTTATGATGCATGTCTTGAAAATAATGTCTACATACAAACATGCATATAATTGTACAGTAAGCCACAGAAGTCTACAGGACACAGCTTCTACAACAAATGTGAATTTCTTCTCTTTAAGGCATGGCGCACTCAATTTGATGGATTACTGTGTACGCTGCAAAAGCTAACACAAATTGAAACTTTGAGGCTATAAGCCCAAGACTTGTGGGAATTTAGTTTTTTTGCAAATCCTGTGTCCTGCAAAATTTTTGTGGCCAACTGCACACACCCGCATACACGGGTGCGTACACATCTAAAACAAGCTCAAGCGTGTAGTACTTTGCAGACAACCTTCAATGACAATAAAGGCAGTACTGTGCAGTGAGAGCTTTTGCACACTATGGGGATGCTCAACTCTTGTGTATCCTGACGTGTTCCCTGCATGACTCTCACATTTCCTGGATTCCAGCTTCCTCGCATAGCACATGCGGCTGAGGGAGTCAGTGTTGTTAGCTATGCAGTACGGCGAGAGATGGAGCAAGCGTTCCGATGCTAGTATCCCGTGAATGGCATGGATACTAGGGTGCAAGAGACAATTGCTTCCTCCCTTTGGCTTGAGAATGGTGTTGTGCGCGGACCAACAACGTGCTTGTGGGTGTGCTTCACGGGACTGACCTGCCGAGGGTCTCCCTATCACTCGAATGCACTTCTGTTTATGAGACTGCACCTGTGAATGACTTAGGCGCCGGTATCCATGCATGGTGAATCAAACCTCAATTCTAGCAGTGTGTTCCATGCCTTGTATTTCTGTGAATGGTAATCTTGTATAAAGTTTGCAATAAATGCACTTAATGTGTTTGCACAACTGTCTCTGCTGTTATTCCATTGTTGCGAAGAGCAACTCAGAACCCACATGTACTGAAATGAAAATCAAACTGTGGGGCTAAAATTAAAAATTAAGTGGTGGGGTTTTAGCTGTCAGAAGCAATATATTATTACCATATTTACTAGAATTTAGGCTGGCCCCAATTTTAAGCCGACCCCCGAATATACGAAGCCAGAAAAAATTTTAAAAAGACTTAGCCCGAATGTAGGTCGAACAAACAAGTGAGAGCAGCGTTCACAAAATGAAAACAGCATTTATTTAATATGAACTTGCCAAGCTCACTCTACGTTATCATTGCTGCTAGCCTCGTCGCTATAGCCCAGACCACACGCATGCTTGCGGACACACACAAGCTTGCATGCTTCCGCACGCCTATGCATGCGCAGACAGTGCGGCACGGCTCCCACGCATTGAAATGCGGCGCGATCTCGGTGAACAGCTCCTCTCTGTTACTGCGCGCTTATTTTCTTTATCGCTGTCATCTCTTCATTGCGGAACATGCAAAAAGCATCCCCACTGCCCTCTCCAATGACAGACATTTTTCTCATCGATGCCTGGCTTGAAATTTTGACGCCTCTGCGGCTAGCACAACTTTTCGTGTGAAAGCGGCACTATAGTGGCATCGACTGTTTGTTGCCATTACGATAATGCCATGTTATGGGCCACGTCGCACGCCGATACGACACAGGTAAAAATAGCGACGTCGCTCGTGTACTTGTCTTAAGTTGGCTACTGGCGTGGCTAGTAGCGGATGTGATACTGACTTTTCTAGATGGCGCTAGCTATGCACCACATTTATCCTTTTTAATTACAACCTGGCGTGTTTTTATAATCCTCGAATCTAAGCCGGCCCTAGAGTTTGGCATATGATTATTTGAAAAAAAAAAAACTATCGGCGTAGATTTGAATAAATACAGTATAAGGCACGCCATCATGGCGGGGGACTTTGGATTATTCCTTACAACCTGGAATGCATCATTGTACACCTAAATCAAAGCAAAGGAGTGTTTTTTGCCTGTTGATCCCGTCGAAATGTGATCGCTGCGGCCGGGAATTGAGCCCATGACCTCATGCTTGGCAGTACAACGCCAAAGCCACTAAGCAACCATGGAGTGAGCAGCTTACCAACCACAGTTCTGTTAAAAAAGATATTTTAATTAGCTCTCACCAGGCGAGATGCAGTTTGAGTCAAACCTCTCCTCAGTAGGCAGGACCTCTCCCTTATCACGTGCCTCCTTCTCCAGTGCCTGGGCCTCCTTTGCAGACCTGACAACAAACAGAAGTGTGGGATATTAAAAAACACACAATGCCGACAGTACAACAGCAGCCTGGTGCGCTAGGCCTCGTAAAACTTCTGTATCATAAAACTTACAGGAAATTTTTTTTTTTACACTCTGCAAGGAAGTAAGCTACAGCTAAATGTAACGTGTTGGAGCGATTTTTGTTGCAGAAGTTTTAAGCTGGGCTGGTTGGCTCATGTTCAACTTGACAAACAGAGCAGACAGCAGAGCAAGTTGTCCAGTTCATATCACTTGTCTTGCTGTCTGCACAGTACACCATGTTGATCATTGTTGCCCTTTAGGTTTAGCAGCCAAGCAAGCTTCAGAAGCAGAGAAATTATTCTATTGTGGAGGTAGGGCCTACTCTAACCGTTTACTGTGGCAATATTCTAGATAAAATGAATGTGGAAAATTTCTCAAAATTGTAACAAACCAATAGGCAGCACACAATTTCTTTGATGCCACTATGCATTGGTTCTGCACAGCTTTGTCTAGGTCCAAAGCACCAAGCATACGAAGAGAGAGAGAGGATGAGCTAACATAGACGTGTCATAGTGCCATTGCGATAACTAGTAATACATCAACAAAGTTTTTTCTTATAATGATTGTATGTGAAAGTGACCTGACACTTTAATGAAAGAAGAAGCAACAATTGTTACTTTTACTGTAATCTAACTGAATAATTTCAGACTGCGTTACAAGTGGCACTACGTGTGGCACTAAAGCGGTTCAATGCATAAAAATATGCTTGGTGCAAGACGCAAGGAGAAAAAAGAAACAGATGTCAATGCCTATGCAGTCCTTTCATGCTGAAGTTTACAAGCTGTCAGGCAGGAACAAATTCAACAAATTGTTATGTCTGTACATAGGCGACTATGAAGAGCCTGGTGACAAAGTCACAGCCCAGCTTCATCTAGAGAAGTTTAAGATCCCCACGTGCTATCTCCAACTAGAAGAAGAGAACAATTTCGAGCAATACTATTTCAAGACATGTGGCAGACTAGCTGAAAATGCACCCCATGCACATGCAAACCAAAACGAAGTGTACGTATTTACTTGAATCTCCGGCCTCGCTGCTGATTCATCTTGGCCCTGGGGGCAACGCCGTCAACAGCCATGAAGAATGTCTTCTTGGGCTTGATCATCCGAAACAGAAACTGAAAACATGGAAAACTGGCCTCAGACAAACAGGCCAATAACTCAGTTCTCTGTCCCCATTACAATCAACGAAATACATGACATCCATATAACATAACCCTGTACTCACATCTATGTAATTAAAGATGTCCAAGAAGATTTTTTCTTCTGTAATGCGAAAGTGTGGGTCCTCATCGTTAGGGTGCGAGCAGACGTGGATAATTCCATTCATGTCAAGGTACAAGTTGTCGAACTCTGGAATCTGGGAACACAAATTAAAGCACAATGAAATGGCAGGTCAGTCTGATAACACACAGCTTGTCTTAAGATACATTAAATATTTGAAACTGGATATTGCAACTTATGTTTTAGTTTAGCTGGCTTAGTGGAACAGTGGAATCGAAATGTGCATGCGCAGAATGCTAAACGACCCATAGTGTTTAGCGCGTGTGTGCTGTTTCTCAGATCTAGTGTTACTGTCTTTCCTAATTTATATAATTTATGTAAAAGCATGGTGGCAGTCCTGGCTGCCCGCTTCGAACTAAATTTGGTGCTGCTTTTGTATAGAGTTCACTTCATTCGTAGCAAATGAATGCGTAAACAGCTTTCGCATAGCCCCAGGCCGATTTGATGGCAGCCTATTATGAGAAACCTTGTGGATTTTTTTAGATCATCTGTAGTTTCGAATGAGTCGAGGCTTAACGAGGAACTTTCCGGATGGCTGCGCCACCTATTAGCAAGGTCGAGAAGTAGGCACAACGGCATGTGGCCTCTGAGAGTGGGAGATCTCAGAGGCCTTAGACGACAGGCTTGTACCGATTTTCCTATGGATCGGCAGAATGGAGAGTACAAATACAGTGTGCTCCCAACTGTCACCGTGCTGCCTCTTGCACTTTTCAGACAACATGCAATGCTTGGTGAATAGGTAAATCACTTATGTGCACCTTGTATGCGAAATTTAAAGCATAGTTGAACAGTGTCCCACACAAAAAGTACGCTATTACGCTATACTAAAACTCGCTTCCTGCAAAGTTCATTTGCGGAATGGTAACAATATTTCCCTTAATCCCGCTATTATGCTAATTTTAAACTAAAACTGTGTATTGCCTGGCTATGGTCACATGACTAATGCTGGCATATTTGTGTTTGGAGAAAGCCAGAGGAAAGTTTGCTGTCGCTTGATGGTGTTCACGTTGATATCACAGTGTGGGCAGCAAGATGGAAGATAGCATCATTATCTCTATGCTGAAACTTCATAATGATAAAAAGGAATATGAAAGAAACCAGGACACAAAGAAATGATGACAACACAACTGCTTACAAACTAGTTTTTGGTATTGAAAGAAATACAGAGTATATACCTACTAAATGGCTAAAGTAGTGATGTACCCTATAGCGTATGCATGCATTAGTTGTCTTGCTCTTCCATAATATACGAAATGTGTGCTTTCTTTGTGTTGATGTAGCAGCAGCAGCAGCAAAAGCTAGCCAACTGTTTTCAAATGTCTTGATAGCAGAGCCAGGTTTCACTACTATATACCATAGCAGGCAGGCTGTCAGCACACTGCTGTCCTTTACACTACTCCAAAGGCCGCTTATGCCTGCCATGCGGCACCAAACTACTAATTGCGGTCGAAGATGCAACATTGCTGGAGCCAACGCCTTGACAAGGCGACTTATCTTCATCATCGCAGCTGCCCTGATGAAGATAAGTTGCCTAGTCATAACACTGGCTCCAGCGACATTCCTTGTTCAACCACCATTAACTTCAAGCTCCTGTCTGGATTGAATTACTAACGCAAATTTTCAGTGGGAATAATGCTAAGGTAAACCCATAAGTACTTTCATTTCATAGATGTGTCAGACAGCATGGATTGTATAACCTTGCAGTGCATTTGGCAATTGAACTAAGAATGCAAAAGCGGCCTTCTGTTAAACATTCTGCGGCTTGTGTTAATGCCGGTACCATGACTGCCAAAGCGAGAGGGCCTGCCCATGTCATTTCATGCCTGGAGCATCAAACATGCTACCCTCAAACAACAGGCAGCACAACCCTTCGAGTTAGATGGATGAGTGCCGGCAAAACACTGTGTGAGGTCACAAGACTGGTGAACGTTCATCTGGTACCACCCGATATCACAAACCGGTCAGATGGCACTGTGCCCCAAAGTTTATTACGCATCATTAGGCCACATGCTGCACACACAAACATACTACAGTTGAACCCAGACATATCGAATCTGAAGGGTTCCACAAAAAAAAAAAAAAAGAATATATACATATACATATATATATATATATGATATATATATATATATTAAGGAATTAAGGAGTGCGCAATAGAAGTCGGTGGTAACGCCGTTAGACAGGAAACCAGTAAGCTATCGCAGGAGACGAAAGATCTGATCAAGAAACGCCAATGTATGAAAGCCTCTAATCCTACAGCTAGAATAGAACTGGCAGAACTTTCTAAGTTAATCAACAAGCGTAAGACAGCGGACATCAGGAACTATAATATGGATAGAATTGAACAGGCTCTCAGGAACGGAGGAAGCCTAAAAACAGTGAAGAAGAAACTAGGAATAGGCAAGAATCAGATGTGTGCGTTAAGAGACAAAGCCGGCAATATCGTTACTAATATGGACGAGATAGTTCAAGTGGCTGAGGAGTTCTATAGAGATTTATACAGTACCAGTGGCACCCACGACGATAGTGGAAGAGAGAATAGCCTAGAGGAATTCGAAATCCCACAGGTAACGCCAGAAGAAGTAAAGAAAGCCTTAGGAGCTATGCAAAGGGGGAAGGCAGCTGGGGAGGATCAGGTAACAGCAGATTTGTTGAAGGATGGTGGTCAGATTGTTCTAGAGAAACTGGCCACCCTGTATACGCAATGCCTCATAACCTCGAGCGTACCGGAATCTTGGAAGAACGCTAACATAATCCTAATCCATAAGAAAGGGGACGCCAAAGACTTGAAAAATTATAGACCGAACAGCTTACTGTCCGTTGCCTACAAAGTATTTACTAAGGTAATCGCAAATAGAATCAGGAACACCTTAGACTTCTGTCAACCAAAGGACCAGGCAGGATTCCGTAAAGGCTACTCAACAATAGACCATATTCACACTATCAATCAAGTGATAGAGAAATGTGCAGAATATAACCAACCCTTATATATAGCTTTCATTGATTACGAGAAAGCGTTTGATTCAGTCGAAACCTCAGCAGTCATGGAGGCATTACAGAATCAGGGTGTAGATGAGCCATATGTAAAAATACTGGAAGATATCTATAGCGGCTCCACAGCCACCGTAGTCCTCCACAAAGAAAGCAACAAAATCCCTATAAAGAAAGGCGTCAGACAGGGAGATACGATATCTCCAATGCTATTCACAGCATGTTTACAGGAGGTATTCAGAGGCCTGGAGTGGGAAGAATTGGGGATAAAAGTTGATGGAGAATACCTTAGCAACTTGCGATTCGCTGATGATATTGCCTTGCTTAGTAACTCAGGAGACCAATTGCAATGCATGCTCACTGACCTGGAGAGGCAAAGCAGAAGGGTGGGTCTGAAAATTAATCTGCAGAAAACTAAAGTACTGTTTAACAGTCTCGGAAGAGAACAGCAGTTTACGATAGGTAGCGAAACACTGGAAGTGGTAAGGGAATACATCTACTTAGGGCAGGTAGTGACCACGGATCCGGATCATGAGACTGAAATAACCAGAGGAATAAGAATGGGTTGGGGTGCGTTTGGCAGGCATTCTCAAATCATGAACAGTAGGTTGCCACTATCCCTCAAAAGGAAAGTGTACAACAGCTGTGTGTTACCAGTACTCACATATGGGGCAGAAACCTGGAGGCTTACGAAAAGGGTTCTGCTGAAATTGAGAACGACGCAACGAGCTATGGAAAGAAGAATGATGGGTGTAACGTTAAGGGATAAGAAAAGAGCAGATTGGGTGAGGCAACAAACGCGGGTAAACGACATCTTAGTTGAAATCAAGAAAAAGAAATGGGCATGGGCCGGACATGTAATGAGGAGGGAAGATAACCGATGGTCACTAAGAGCTACGGACTGGATTCCAAGAGAAGGGAAGCGTAGCAGGGGGCGGCAGAGAGTTAGGTGGGCAGATGACATTAAGACGTTTGCAGGGACAACATGGCCACAATTAGTACATGACCGGGGTAGTTGGAGAAGTATGGGAGAGGCCTTTGCCCTGCAGTGGGCGTAACTAGGCTGATGATGATGATGATATATATATATATATATATATATATATATATATATGTATGTATGTATATATATAATTTGACATATGATATGAAAATATTTTATGCAAAACATTTCAAAAGGATTTTACTGCTGTTTATTATACACAATAATTCATTATATGTGGGCTTAGTACACCCGGGTTCGACTGTATGACCTTGCATTTACTGCATCGTGAATAAGGAACCCATAAGGGTTCTACAATGTTCATGAACTTTCGACTTTGTATTCTTTTTTTCCTCCTTTAAGAGAACATTTTAAGGGCACAAGTCATTATGGTAGCGCAGACTGCCAGCAAAATGAGCATAAGATTTGCCAACACCAGTCTAGTGATCTGTCAGTCAAAGTTGACATACCGAATGAGGGTATGTTCGTAGCACATGCCCACAATGGTGGATTAGTCAAGCATCGGATACGTAATATAAATGGACAAAGTTGTCGCATACAGATACAGTTTTAGGGTCAATGTAATTTTTTGAATGGGTTCGTGTGATTCTGCCGGCTGTCGTTATGTAATCACAGCCAGTCAAGGAGCACGAACCATGCAGTGAATGCAAAGACGGGACTCAGAACTGCCGACCAATTTTCTTTCAAGCAAATTCAAACTCAAGCTAGACCGCAACTGTCTCGTGTACATCGTTTTTGTAAGCGACATGACGCTTATGCGAGGCTCGAACAAACAACGAACAAACGACACTTGTCAGAAACAGGTTGCACTGTTCCCTCGTCGTCGTGTCGTCTTTTCACCGTGTGTTTGTCCCTTCTAGCGCTATCATCAGTTTTAAAGAAAGGTTGCACTGTATTCAAAAACAATGTGAGTAATGAAGAAACTTAACAGAGGTTTTCTTTTTGTACTCGCAAGGGAAACATCGCGTCCTGTAACTGATCCCCTACTTCTGTTGTCAGGCCAAGTTTTAAATAACGTTAAGACCACGGCGAAACAAGGTAAATGACCCTAGCAAACACGCGTCACTTTTGTTCGTCGGCACACAGAAACTGAAACATGAAGACACTTCCCCCCTTCAACGTTGAGTGGCACTCAAACTCATCGACGGCGCTCATAATTAGGTGCTTCGGATGTGGCGCTCGAACCGAGACGGAAATCGATTCAATACAGAACTTAGCACGGTTGAGCAAACTGTCGATTTTAAGCGAAGTCGCAAGAGCTATGCGCGTGATACGCAAGCGAGACCGCGCTTATCATCCGCACACTATGTTTCACTCCATTCCCGACAGCGTCTGAGACGTGCTATGAAACGAGGAGTAGCTAGAACGATGTAGACGGTAACACGATCTATGAACTGCGTATTGTGACGGTTGGGCTACCTGTCGCGACGTCAAACCTACCTGATATTCCTTGACAGCAGAACTCAGACAGGGGTAACGTTCGCTTATCCATCGGTAGAACTTCGGCACTCCCATTCTTATGCGCGGTTCGTTTACCTAGAAATTTATTTAGTCATAGAGCCAATAAATTGCTTGGGTCAGAATTTACAATAGCGCGGATGCAGAGACAGCAGAGATCGAGAAAATGCTTAGTTGCTGCGTTCCTTCACCTCATACACTACTACATACTATATAATAAACAATAAAATTTAAAATATGTAAAACAAAAATAATAATAAATTTTGGTAAAAAGCGCTATTGCTGAATAGTGAACTTTAAAAACTAATATTCTTTTCTGCGTACTAGTCATCGTAGCAGCTTGCCCGCCAGGCGAAAAGAAGCTGTATGCTTACGTGTTCCTTGTGGCTGTTTCTGAACCCGTGTTGAAACTG
Organism: Dermacentor andersoni; assembly: GCF_023375885.2. Classification (NCBI taxonomy): domain Eukaryota; kingdom Metazoa; phylum Arthropoda; class Arachnida; order Ixodida; family Ixodidae; genus Dermacentor; species Dermacentor andersoni. The sequence goes on along the minus strand of NC_092816.1, from coordinate 96,079,610 downwards.
TTTAAACTACCTTCCTGCTTGTGGTACTCCCACTACAAACGTACGTACAGTCATGATTGACATACCGTTCCTGACGCCACTGTTGGACCGGATTCCTACATACATGGTATGTTATATGGGCTACGGCTCTCTGCTTACGAGCCGGCTGGTTGCTGTGTTGCATGTTGGCTCGCTGACTGTGAGATTGTTTTATCCCGTTTCGCAGGATTTCGAGGGACAGAAGGTAGCGGAGAAAATATTTCAAGTGGTCATAGTTGCCTTTGCGGTAAGTGGATTCGCACTGTGGCTTCCTTCTCGCGCATTGTAACTTCAGTGTAAACGGAAACCGCGAACAAGCCGAATGTGTAACGTGTTCGTTTTCGTTTCGTTTGCAGTAGAGGCGGAGCAAGTGACTGTATAAAAAAATAAAGGTCGCATTGTTTTCTTAAAATTTTGTTTTGTTCGCGTAGTTGGCTATGTTGCGATGCCTTTTTGCGCTGGTTTCATTTTTGGGCGCATGGTAGAAAAGGAAAAAAGCTCGTGTCAGTGCAAGTGATGGAAGTCTAAAGCACTACAGAGGTAATAGAACAAACCTCACCATGCTAATGAAACACTCATGGCATGTATTATATGCAGACTAAACTGTCAGTGATAAGTCTGAGCACCACGTCACATTCTTTCCTTTCGCTTTTTGATGCGCGTGTTGGTCTGCTTGCACACAGTTTTTTTTTTTTATTTTCTGTGTTGACACTGACACCCTCTAAAGCCTTTTATTTTTCTTACAGGCGGCTGGACTTGTCTGGGGATACATTGTGCAGCAGTTCTCCTACACTGTCATCAGCCTCGGAATTGGTTTTGTCATTTCTTGCCTGGTAAGCAATCCGCCCGTGTGTCAGCGTGGATGTCATCTCCCAGACAACATGTTTAATTGGCAGCCTGTGCAGTGGCGATGCAGTGCACAGTTGGGTGCAATACTGATTTAACGTAAAACACTGCCCTGCGTTGCAAAAGAAATAATTCTTCGGACAGTATGACATAAGGCACAAACAATATTTGTTTGAAAACATAATGTTGGGTCTCACTCACACCTTCTTTACTGGAACTATCCCAGTCGCTGTGGCAAGAAAAAGAGGGTGCATGTCTCCTTACAGGTGACGGTTAATTTTATGTTTTGAAAATTTGTTTTTACATTGTCTTCAGCATGACTAAAAAACAGACAGAAGCAGCTTGGGCAAAAATTCTTGCAGTTTTTTTCAGTGGGTCTCATTGCATTCATGTATGTGAACTCTGTACCAAATTCTACAGTTGCTGAGTTAGAACATTTAACAGTCGGACCTCTATTTAATGAAACCCAACTTGGTTAAATTTTTTATTTACTGTAGCTCATTTGATTCTACAACTCATGTTCACAGAGCCTTATGCATTGAAAACTTTGGAGCAACTAAGTGAACTCAATGTCTTGCTCAATTTAATAAAGTCTTGGGGAGGAAGATGGGAGAAAGTACGGATAAACACTAAGTTTAAGGTTTGGTGATGCATGCTGTTGACCTGTATATAAAGTTCGGCGCTCCTATAAAAACAATACATGCGAAATGGGCTTGGTGCCTAAAAGAGAGAGTAGTGCCCACATAGGTTAAAATTCCATCATTTTTACCCTCTTGAATTCATATGCTACTCACATGAGTGTTTTAAGTATTCTCAATTCAATAAAGTTCTAGATGAAACGAAATATGTATCGAGTCCCATCATCTTTGTTAAACTCTATGCAGGAATAAAATAATTGTCATCTTCAGTTACCTCAACACAGGAATAAAATCATCTATTTCGTGTGTTCTGTGCTTTAAAGGGACACCAAAGGCAAATACTGAGTCGACGTGGACTGTCTAAATACCATTCCAGAAACCTCACAATGCTTGTTTTGGCCAAGAAAAGACTTAGTTTACGAGAAAATTGCATCTGAAGGGTCTGCATACCTTTTTTCTAAATTAAAATCTTCCGCTACCCACCCGGGGGGAGTCGTAACATTGAATACGCCATCACTACCCTTTGAAGCCGGCGGTGAGTAAAACGGCACCCGACAGACGGCAGTACCGAGTCAAGACAGAGTGGTGGATTCACAGCTGCAGCTGCTTTTTGGTTAAGTGGCACAGACCGTTAAAGAATCTCGTGACATCACATGGAAGTTGAATTCAATACTACTTGCAGTTTGTGCGAGTTTCACAAGCCAGCAAAACCAGCGCAGCACTACACGATCAGAAAAATATTGAAACGCAAACGCATGGGTGGCGCAGAGTTGAGCGAAAACGAAACATTTTCACCGCCCGCGTCGTTGTCTAGGGTATAATTTCAATTTGTTACTTTTTCTAAATATTAAATAGAACTGGACAAGTAGCACTTTATGTCGTCTTATAAAACAACGCAGTGATGTTTTTTGCAACGAGTAGTTGAGTACTAGTGACAGAATTTAACTGAGGAGAGCTTTCGTCATTGGGCAAGTACTTTAATGTCCCGGGGAAGTCTCTAATCATGTCTTGCATTTACCTTAATTTTTCAATTATTAAGGCTCTGTTCATGATAATATTGATGCCTTAGACATTCTCGAGCACTAATCTATCACTTTAGCTTGACGACTTAGTATTTGCCTTTAGTGTCCCTTTAAGGACATCCAGACGTTTCAGAAATTTGTGCCATGTAATTCATTACTGTCAAAAGCAATGCAAGATGTGAACTCACTACATACCCACATACTGGTGCTGCCAGCAATCACATAGGCATCAGTATGCCACTGCTTCTTTTTCCAGCACACTTGGAAGATGTGTCATTTCATGTTGCGTTTCCTTCGTAGCTTCATGCTACACTTTGGTGGATGACATTTTGCTTTTGTGAACCTGATAGCCGCAACATGGCCTATTGATAGTGACCTACTGCACTCGTGAAAGATAGCTGACCTCCTTTTTGGGTAGCGGCAAAGTAGGTGCACTCATATTCTGGCTGTCTAGCCCCATGATCTATCCTGTTAGATTGTCACATGCTATCCACTATATCCAGTGTTTCATCATAACAGCACCACTTACGACGGGAACAAAGAGAACAGGGCGCATGACTTATGTTCTGTTTGCTCTTCCCTGTTGTAAGTGGTGCTATTGAAGTTGGATCATTACAAACTTGCGCAACTTGCCACTTTTAATTGCTGGCGACATCCAGACTGTGTATTCATTGCAAAGTCGATAGTTGTGCAAATTGGTTGACATTCGTTGTGATGAACGCAGCGCAATGATCACAATCATCAGTAAACACAGTCAACTGAGCTCATTCTTATCTGTATCTCTCATATCCTCTTAGTTTACATACACTAGTTTGCCACGAGACATTGTGGGTCGAATGCCATTTCGGGGCTACTGCATGCTTAGCAACAGGCTACATAGCAGTACAAATTTAGCCATGCTGCGTTTTCTCCTAATCACACCTGGGGTGTTTATTATTGCTACCAATTGCTCTCTGCAGTGGCTTAATGACACTGGTGTTCTGTTGCTGAACAAGAAGTTGTAGATTCAGTGCTCAGCCACCGCATCCTCATTCTGATGGGGATTGGAATGCAAAAATACTCATGTAACGTAGTTGGGCATTACATGGTAAAAAGCCACAGCTGGCAAAATTAACCTGGAACCCTCAATAATATTGCCTTTCATAACTGCTGTGTTGCTTCAGGATCTATTAATCTATTCCTTGTTATAAGCGGGAAGTGATTTGCTCCTTTCTTAGTCATTTTTGTAGTTGCCCTGTTGCTTGTCAAGGGTTATAGACTTGTCTGCATCGAACCGTTCCTAATTAAAAAAAATTAGATTAGTTGTAGTCTTTCATTTATAAATCCTATCGCAAGGGCGAACTTTGAAAAGATGTGTACTGAAGTCCAGATTCATACCCTCGGCTCTCAAGAGCGAATTAGATGCTATCTCCATCATGACCTTACTACAGTCGATCCTAGATATATCGAACGTGGATGTATCAATCGAACAGTTGAAAAATCCCCTTGGGAATCCCATGCAAAAGTATAGTGCTATTGTTCGCGTATATAGAACTCCCATGCACTGGCATATCGATGTATTGAACTCCGTGCTGAGCTGCACCCAGGCAAGTGTGCGAAGATCTCGCGATGTTCCCGCAATCTCACGCGCGCCGCCTCGCACTCTGAGATAGGGGCGTGTGGGTAAAAGGCACGTGACGAGGAGCACTTGGAGTGCGATTGGGTGTGAAAGGGACGCGGGAGGGAGAAACCACGCTGACTGCAGGCGCCTGTTTCCTGTGTTTTGGTTGGCTGACGCCGCTGGCGCAGCGAGACGAACGAGGCCAGTGCAGCTTGGGCTTGTAGTGTGGAGGCGCAGAGCGTTGCGTTTTTCGATTTGCTTTGTTCCTTTTATTTACGAGGCCAACGCGAAGGCTTGAGACTTGTGTGGTGCAGTGCATTTTTCTTTCCGCTTTTGGCACGTGTTCCGAAGCCATGGCCACGAAAAAATGCAAGAATTCGGATTTTTCAACAAAGGCGGACATCATTCGACGGATGGAGGCTGGCGAGAAAAGTCGTTGGTCGCCGCGGCGTTCCGAATTCCTCGCAACACCCTGAGTACGATCCTGAAGAGCAAAGCCGATGCTAAGCTTAAGAAGAAGGCAATGTACGCTTGGTTTTTGGAGACACGTGCCAAGAGCATACCTGTTGACGGCCCAATGCTCGTGGAGAAGGCCAAATGGTTCGCTGTGGCCTTCAGAGAAGAAAGCTTCACTGGTGGCACTGGTCGGCAGCAGCGATTTAAGTCGCTACAGCATCGTCGGAAAGACCCTTTCGGGTGAAAGCAACACGACTAGCTAGTCTAGCTAGCTAGTGCTAGTTGCCTTGCTTTCGCCCTCGCAAATATTCAACGCAGATGAGACGGCACTGTTTTGGCAAATTCTGCCAAACAAGACTCTGCATATGAAGGGCACTGCATGCCACGGTGGAAAGAACGGCAAAGTGCGCGTATCGATTTTGCTTGCTGCAAATATAGATGGGTCATGCAAACTACAGCCGTTTGTTATCGAAAAGAGCAGGTCGCCACGTTGCTTTAAGAACGCAACAGGCCTCCCTGTTCGATACGCGTCTAATAAGAAAAGCTTGGATGACACGCAATTTTTTTCATTGAGTGGCTACAGGCATGGGATGCCGAACTGGAGAAGTCTGGCCACAAAGTTTGTCTTCTTCTTGACAATAGTTCGGCCCATCATGCCGTCTGCCCATTAAAGCATATCACCCTCAAGTTTCTGCCGCCAAACACAATGGCAAAACTTCAGCCTCTCGACCAAGGCATTGTGAAAGTGTATAAGGTTCACATTCGAGTTTATGCTGGTTGTACTTGTTATTCTAGAGTGGTCTTCTCCCTGAAACCATGTATTTATTGCTCTTGCAGCTCACGCTACCTCCCTGGCCAGTGTACCGCAAGAATCCCATTCCATGGCAGAAGCCACGGGATGAAGCCGGGTCTTCTTCAAGCAAGTCCAGCAAGAAAAAGAAATGATCAACCACAAACGAGCCTTTAATAATCTTTATCGCTTCTCTCTCTTTTTTTCTTCATTAAGACTATTTCATATTTTGAGCGAATCTGGAGCTGTGGTGGGTGTACCTTTTCAATAAATTATCCACAGTCTGCCTTCAATTCAGGGCATGAATAAGAAGGCAGTGCTTGGCAGCTCGTGTTTCTTGTTCTCTATTGGAACTTGCTGATGCACAGTGCCTCATTGCATGCAGCTCAGTTGATATATAAACGGGCAGGAATACTTTCTTATATTTTTTTCCAAGTTTGAACATTTTTAGGTAAAAATCAGTACATAAGTATATTAAAAGGACATATGAAAAACATGTTCTGTCCTTGGCATATGTTGTAGCGTAGCCGGCCTCTTTCATTTTCCAGTGTCGTTATGCAAATGTTGACATTCCTTTGTCATCCTATGCATCCCAGTTTCTTCCCTATGCTTGTCCCTTCCCACGATGCTTTCATGAGTCAGATGGTTCGCTTGGCCAGTTGGTGCATGGTGATCGTGTGAGGGTTCCAGCAGGTACAGATGCAAGCACGATAAAACAGATGCACATGACATTGAATAAGCAACCATCACACTATTGTGATGCTTTCGTGAGTGTACTGTATAAGATAGGAATGGGGCATAAGCATCTTAGGGGCTGCCAGAATAAACTATTTGTAGTCATTTGTAGAGCTATGTTGTATAGGAGGCTTCCACAAGCTGGCATTCATTAATACACATGTCGTAAATGGCACTTAGTTCAGCCCTTCCAGTGTGCCATTTTGCAATTTCAAATCTGCATTCAGCAGAGTTAGTTGCACGGTCAGGAGCGATGCAACAGCATTTTAACGGGCCCGGTGTGACCCCTTGTGGAAGGTGTAGAATGCATCTGGTTTCAAAGGGCGTCACAAATCCTTTCCAGTTATGCTTTTGAATGTGCCTTGCATAATCGGAGTAATTGGCAATCAAATAAACAGAAGAACTTCACAAACAAAAGTGACATTACCTGAAGTGCAGTCAAAAAGCAGGAAGGAGGCTAGGTAGAAATTGAGGTGTAGCTAGTGAAGCACTATAAGAGGAATACCTTGTGCTGATTTGTCTTGTAAGTTGACTGCAGCACCTAATATTTATACATTTGAGTCATGTTATCCATATGCATTCACATGAATGCAGCAGTAGCCTAGTGTTGCTGTTTTTATTCTCTTGAAACACGATGTAACAGAAAGCAGGTGTAGCAGACTTTTGCAGCTTCGAAATTCTTAGCCATGGGTAAGTACTTGAGGCTCAAAATAAATAGAAAGTGGGAGGCATAGTGAAGTGCTTGGAGGATTTGTAACCCTAATATGGATAAATGTGGGGAAGAGAGCAGGCACATACTGTTGCAGTACTGTTTTTGTCGCGAAGCCTGCCTACATCAAATCGCTTATTAGTATTTCTAATCGATGTACACGAGCAGTAAAAAGAAATTTAGCTGACTCGATTGTAGTTGATAACTGTAATGCTCAGTGTGGTGGATTCCATGCGGGAAGTTATCCACCCTTTCAGGTAATGTGTGCACAATTTTGTACACCGAGATATTGCGTCAACAGCAAAAGCATTGATGAAAGAAATGATAAATGTGTTGCATACATCTTGATACAGTTATGATTGGAACAGGGCTGCAAATTTTAATATCGGGCAAAATGTTTTAATAAGAGGAGTGGGAAGGTAGATGGGTGTTTTTTCTCAGTGTCAGTATGTTGTGTATAGTGGGCTCACTTCTTTCATTCTTTTCCATAATGTTTTGCACCAGGCATTCTGTTCAAGTGGCTAGATAGATCTTTTTCAAACCTGCTAGACGTGAAATAGTTTGTGTTCCTGTAGCGAGTTTTCGCATGGAGTGTACATTCTGTAAAGTTGTCAAAACTTGCTAAAAAATTGAAAATTCATCTGCTCTGTAGCTGATGCTTTTCATGATTCTGAAGAAGTAAGAAATGTGGTGAAAGTAAGTTTTCAATCAAAAGGTGCCTGAATGTATTAAGGGTGTTTTATTCTGCCTGTAGAGGCATGCGTCCATGGCCAAATTGAAATGCGCAAAGTATCTCAATGTGCTGGCCTGCGTGTGGGAAATTCCTATGGGTTTTCCATTCCGCCTGTTGACACATGCATCCGTGGCATAACGATTACAGTATATGCCTCTTGTCCTACGGGTCCCTGTTTGAAATTAGGCATCAAACAATTTTATTTATGTTTATTTATTTAAATAAGTACATTCTATATCTGGAACATCAGACCGACTAGTGGCCTCAGGAAGGCATACCCAGTAGCACATATCCAATGGTACATAATTTTAGACCACTATCTTCGGGATCTGCCCAGGAAAAAGCCGAGATACATTGCGAGATACACCACAGGAGCTGTCCTGATATGGAGAAGAATGTTCCATATTATCTACCATAAAATAACTATGTAAAACTTGTAGTCACGGTTCTATTAACACCTTTGGTTTTAACGTGGTAACGTTAAGGGCCCCATGTTGCAGAAAATCCGGTGTCAGCGGTGTTGTCCATCAGAAAAAAAAGCATCCCGAACCACAACGCAGGCACTCCGCATGGCGCATAGGCATTACTGAACTAATTGAATTTCTTAAAGGAAAATGTGTCAGAAAATTTGTAAAGTTTGACATACGCATAACCTACAGACATGATAGTGTTGGATTGTAATTTAAATATATGATAAAACAATTTTGTTTCGCGGAATCTCAAAACACCTTTTTGCTTGCTTACAAACACCACTGCTTGTAGCCTCTGCCTTATGGGGGTATGAGCCCTGCACTGCCGCCGGGATCAGCCCACCATTGTTTTCTTTTGGGCCCCATGACGCAGAATATCCAGGTTCGAGGTCAACAGGGCCCGATAACGTTAACGCATTCCACTCTTAAAGGTGAAGCTTAAGTGTCCTCCAAGTTTTTTGCTGAAGACTAGGGTACAACTGCTGACTCCCTTAGGCTTGCTCTGTATAAAGATGCCTCGGTGGTTTAGAAGGCCGCCATGTAGTCTGGCTGTTGTCCTTTTGGAAGGCTTGTGCTCCAATGGAAAACCATGATTTTGAGCATAGGAAGGGAAAAGACTGCATGCACTAGGAATTACTTGCGATCCCCCTCAAATATTTGCTCGTCTTTCTCGTGTTGTCATGGCACAGGTATCGTCTTATGTGCTTCATAAAGGTACAACGCGTAACACAGAATAAGCAGCTTACCCGGCAAAGTGTTGATTGCATATCTACATAAATACAAGGTGTCTACCTACCAGGAAACCGGGAGTTCTCGGGGATGTTGAGTAATATGGAAATACTCAGGGTAAACTCGGGGAATTTGTGCTTCATCAGGGAAAATTAGCTGTAATTTTATTGAAATGGGACGAAAGTCGCGGTCATATTTGCTCGATTAACAGAAAGAAATCGCAGCGAATCTTCTTTGACGCCGTGTCATCGGTTGGAGGAGTTGCCAGTGTACAGTCAACGACCGACTTTCCGGATGCCCGATAATTCGGACGGCTTCACGACGCCACCACGTACCCCATAGAGTCAATGTACAAGAACAGCTCCGAAAATGTATCTGAAATTTCGGACGCATTTCGGACGCAGGAATAATTCGCCGTCCGATTTTCCGGATTTTTCGTCGTCAGCACAGGTCCCAAACTGCAATAATCAAAGCCGCCCCCGCTGCTGCTTCGATTACCTCGCCGCCTCAAGCCGGCGCTCTCGCACGCAGATATGCTGGCAGCCGTAGCCACCACCACGACCTACTGGCCACCACTGCGGTAACGCTAGGCCTAGCTGCTTCGACATTTGCTATTAAGCTTCTTGCCGTTGGCGGTCGTGTTTTTCATTGAAAGAATTCGCCGCTGCCAGCAATGGCACCGAGTCCACCTTTGTGGTCCCTGCGATTGGCTTCGAAGCTCGGAAAGCACGTTGCTTTGCATAATGCCGGTTCCTGAAAGTAATCTTCGCCTCAATACAGAAATGTTACGCTGTGAAGCATACGTGAAAATATTGCGGTGAAGCATAAGCGTGGCAAGGGGCAATTGTCACGGGACCCAGTATGAATTTCTTAATTATATACAAGGGCACCCGCCATCTCTTGTTCCAGTACGAGTACCGATGTGCCTAATAAGTGTACTGGACAGCTTTTTCAGATGTGCCTGTGGCGATTCGAGCCTTTAAGGGCAGTTAAAGACATGCACTGATTTTTACAAACTACCCGATTTTTCGGACGTTTTCGCGGTCCCTAAGGAGTCCGAAAAATCGGACGTTGACTGTACAACTGACCAAGAGGATGCTTCAAACGGTCTGTGGCGGAAGGAGGATCAGAACACAAATGACCTACACATTGACGAATGAACGGGAAAGGAAGCGTGCCGCCACTTCTTTGAAGTAGCTTGAGCGCAAAAAACAGTGTTGGCTGATGCCGAGATGGAGGTATCCCTCATCCAAACCAAACTCTTTAAAGCAGTGAAGCGCAACACTGAGGCGTTGTGCGTGGGCTGAGAGTATGTCACGGTAGTTGAGGTTGATACACCAGCTGTTGAGAGCTAGAGAATTTCACTTGTGACAAAGTTCGGGCTTCATACCAATGAGCTTGCTATCAATTGATGCAAATAGCTCATGTTCGAAAATATTTGCTTCTGTATACACTCCTTTTTATTCGTATTTAAAAATGTTCGACTCAATTTGAAATGGGTTTTACCATTTCATTTCGAACGTATTTTATTCGCTGTGCATTTTACGAGCCCCTCCCTTCTGTTTTCTTTTGGAATAAAATAAACGCTACTTCCTACTATGCAAACTCGATTAAGTGTTTTTTTCTATAACGTGCTTGCTAGAGAGTGACAGCATCGGGAGACATGGTATCAGCCAGGCTTGACTTAAAACAAATTTTTAGGTTACTCAGGGAATCTTGCAAAGGCACTCGGGGAAAACCTGGAAAACCCAGGGAATTTGAAGATGTCAACTTGGTAGACACATTGTATAATAATATTGTAATGTACTTTGACACGGGCTAACAGCTGTGTGAGATGTCAGCCCAAACTGAACGGTGGACAGGGAAAGTAGCGACTGGTGAAGAAGTACAGACGATGGTTGCTTGTAAATTTCAAATCAGTCAATGTCGATGAAAGAATATTCTGTCATACAAATGCGATTGGATCTGTCGTAGTAAACACTCTACACGTGACGTCGAGCACAGTATTACATTTTTGTACAAACTACTTGTGTTCTTTACCTACGTGGCAATAAATTAGACAGGAAACACAAACTTAAAGTACATAGAAAAAATTATGCAGATCCCACGCACCGTGGGAATCAATGTTAACAAAGCATTCTGCGGGCAGCTAGCAATCAAGCACTGTTTGGGGCTTGGATAAACATTGACAGATAGACCAAATTTTTATGTACATCAAGCAATGTTGTTTGCATGACCTGAGTGTGTGTGACTCAACAGCAGTAATAAGTAATAAGATGATGTGAGTATGACAGTGATGGCATGATGACTGATGCTTTATGCCCTATTTAAGGTGGCGACGCAGGTTGTGCATTCCTTGAATAATATATGTTGACATGCTCACACTTTGTACATATTGGGAGAAGAAATGTTACATGTTTTGTTGTGACTGGGGCTGATACTGAAAGTGGTGCATTAAAGCACAGTGTCTGGAAGGTGTTACAGCCACGAGGGAAGAATGGGAGACAGTGACTTTTTCTCGCTTTTATAAGCAACTTGTTAATATGGGAAGTGACACACATTGAAGACATTTGTAAGATTGACTGTCACTCGCTCATTCTGTTTCCGAGTCTCTGGTCAAACGGAAACTTGAGTGTGCACACGGGATATTGCTTGTGCTATGTGACATGCCGTACGCACCAGATGTCTGAAAGAGCTAGGGCGAAATATGCATGTGGTCATGACCTAATGATTTGAGCACCACACTTTTGTTCCGAGGGGGACGATGTTCGATACCAGCATTGGACAATATATATTTTTTATGGAAGAGGCCTAAAACAATGCAAGACAGGAACCCACCCACCCACATATCTGTCTACATACCTCTGAGTGCTTGGGATGAGCCAAAGAATGCTTTGCATTAATACCAGAGTAGAAATATATATTGATATGGAACAGGCCGCCACAGTGTGGCTGTACTGAAGAGGAGAAAGATGAGGTGTTCCCGATTGCTATAGGGTCACCATCTTGGCCACCATTGGCCTACGTGTAGATATGTCGTAAATAGCCTTGTGCATCAGCCACACGTAACCCCATTTGATGGAGGTGGACGTTTCCCGTACCCGCCATGGAGTTTCGCAAAGGTTGCATTGCCGACAATGCAATTTCGGCTCCTGCTTGCGGCACTTCATCCACACAAGCCTCTTAGCCCCTACGTCACAAATACCCTCCCTCCTCCCTCGCGATCATGACGTTTTCACCGGAGTCGACAGTCCTGGTGTTAAAGGGACACTAAAGGCAAATACTGAGTTAAGGTAAAGTGATAGATTATTGCTTGAGAATCTCTAAAGCGTCAATATTATCGCGGACAGGGCCTTAATAATAGAGAAACTTAGGTAAATGTAGGACATGATTAAGACTCCCCCGGGACATTCAAGTACTTGCCCGATGACGAAAGCACTCCTCAGTTAAATTGTCACTAGTACTCAACTAGTCGTTGCAAAAAACATAATTGTGTTGTTTTATAAGACGAAATAAAGTGCTACTTATCCAGTTCTATTTCATATTTAGAAAAAGTAACTATTTTAAATTATACCCTTGACAACGACGCGGGCGGTCAAAATGTTTCGTTTTCGCTCGACTCTGCGCCGCCCATGCGCTTGCGTTTTAGTACTTTTCTGATCGTATAGTGCTGCGCTGGTTTTGCTGGCTCGTGAAACTCGCACAAACTGCAAGTAGTATAGATTTCAACTTCCATGTGATGTCGTGAGATTCGCCAATGGTACGTCTATGCCACTTAACCAAAAAGCAGCTGCAGCGGTGAGAGAGAGAGAGAGTAAAACTTTATTCAATGTAAATAAAATAAGGCGGTGAATCAACCACTCTTGTCTTGACTCGGTACTGCCGTCTGTCGGGCGCCGTTTTACTCACCGACGGCATCAAATGGTGGTGATGGCGTATTCAATGTTACCAATCCCCCGGTTCGGTAGATGAATATTTGAATTTCGAAAAAAGGTATGCAGACCCTTTAGATGCAATTTTCTCGTAAACCAAGTCCCTTCTTGGCACGAAACAAGCGTTGCGAGGTTTCTGGGATGGCATTTAAAGAGTCCACGTCAACTAATTATTTGCGTTTAGCGTCCCTTTAACGACTGTCTCCGCTTGGACGAACATGCCATCACCAGTCACAGGTGGGATGTGACTACTATGCTCGCAAACGTTCTTTTCTACCTCGACGCCACTCCATGGAAATGGTTCCAGACTCACAAAGAGGAGATCATGAGCTGAGATCTCTTCAAAGAGAAGCTCCACGACCTTTTTGTCAATCCATTTGGTTGCCAACTGAATGCAAAGCAAGCCCTTGCCGCACGTGTACAGACGTCGACCGAGTCCTACGTGTGGTGCATTCTCGACATCTTGGCCCTTTGTAGCAAGGCCGATCCAAACATGTCGGAGGACAATAAAGTTAGTCACTTCCTCAAAGCATTGCTAACAATGCCTTCAATCTGCTGGTGTTTAACAACGTGACCAGCATCGATACGGTCCTCAAGGAATGCCACCGTCTAAAGCATGCTAAATGTTGTCGAGTATCCCAACACATCAGCGCCTTCCCAACACAGCTGGTACGTCATCTTGTGACGACCTTTTCCACCAGCCCTCCCGATGTGACAACTTCGTTGTCCTCCGCCAAGAATGATCTAATGTCGGCCTTCACTCCGTTCGTCCCGTGTGCCCTGAACCTCTTTTATCCACCCACGTTCCCACCTCGCTACAAGGCAACCCGTCCGAATGGCGCACCGTTGACCACAAGCCACCAGCCGATTCATCTATCTGTCTGTCACCTGTACGCCGAAAGCTCCTCCAGCGTAACTGCCGACGCATCGGGCATATCGTACGCCACTGCCGCCGCCACCGGACTTCGACACGCTATTCCTTTTCCGACCACCCGCCTCCCTCTAGTTAGTCCTTTTCGTTTGCTCCCTCTATGCCCAAACCAACATCTGACCATGCGTCATCCCTAACAAGACCCCGCTACGCCCGCATCTCCTGCCGTCAATGCCTCCGTCACGCCGTGTTCCTTCCCTGACCTATATTCGCAGCACCCCCGACCGGAAAACTAGACAGTGCAGCTTCGGGAGGTGGAGCTGCATTGATGACATTGGCACAAGGTCCTCGCTTTACCATACCCATGAACCAGAATCTTTTGGACGTTTTTGTTGACAATGTTCCTGTGTGCGCGTTGATTGACACTGGAGCACATGCATGTGTCTGATGTCGGCTCAAAAAAGTTCTGACGCCTGCCTAGTACCGAGCGCCGTACGAGTCGCCGAAGGAGGGATTGTCGCTATTGTTGGCATGTACTCCGCCCGAATCACCATCACTGAGAGAACCACCGTGTTATCTTCGCCGTCATCGAGCATTGCCCTCATGACCGCATTCTCGGTCTGGATTCGTCTTGACTTGCCTCTTCTTGCCGACCCTGTGGACCCGCCTCCAATCCGTTTAAGCTACATGGATTTTATTCGCCTCCCGCCCACACGTGACATGTCAACTTGTTTTCCGCACCAGCTGTACCTGACGGCAATTACATGGTTGCACATATTCAGGCCGTCATGCGTATACACATGGTGTTACCGTTCCGTATACTCTGCTGGGAGTTACTGGCAACGGCACCTGCCTTCCCATTGTCAATTTCGCACTAATCGCGCAAGTCCTCGCACAAGGGATCTCATTGGCTGAAATTAGCGTTGTGTTGAATGATCAGGTCGAGCCCTTCGCAGTCGACGCTTGTTGCAGTTCAGCCCATACCGCGACGTCATCCCACGGCAGTGGCGTTGACGTTGAGAAGATGGTTTCCTCTGACCTTACACCTGCTCAAGCTGAAGCTCTCTGTCACGTTCTTGAAGGCTATCGCAACATTTCTGACTTTGACAATCGACCCTTGGGCCAAACATCTGTCGTGACCTATCGCATAAATACTGGTGATGCGAACACTATTCACCGACGTCCATATCGTGTTTCCTCGTCGGAACGAGCAGTTATCCAACAGGAAGTAAAAAAGATGCTTGAAAAGGACATTATCGAGCCTTCACGTAGTCCCTGGGCTCTCCCGTCGTAATTGCCAAAAGGAGAATGGAATGTGGCGCTTTTGTGAAGATTATCCCCACCTGAACAATATCACAAAATAGGACGTTTACCCTTTGCCACGTACTGATGACGCTCTCAACCACCTATACGGTGCCACTTATCTTTTCTACTGATTTACGGTCCGGCTACTGGCAGATTGCCGTCGACGACATAGAGCGAGAGCATTCGTTACCCCTGACGCTCTTTGTCATTTCAAAGTGATGCCTTTCGGTCTCAGCAGCGCTTCGGCCACCTTCAAACGGATAATGGAGTCTTGGCTTCAGGGGTTCAAGTGGTCCACCTATTTGTGCTATCTGGGCCAACGTTACTAGACTACGTTGATCTGGACGACGTCATCGTTCTCTCGCCCACATTCGACACGCATCTCGATAGTCTCTCAGCGATTCTTGATGTGTTCCGCCGGGCCGGTCTCCAGTTGAACTCTTCTAGATGTCACTTCGCTCGCCACCAAATCGCTGTACTTGGACTGCTCGTGGATGCAAGAGGCGTGCGACCTGATCCGGACAAATTCACGCCGTTACGAACCTTCTTACCCCGAAGTTCGTAGATTCGTAGGGTTGCACTCCTATTTCTGGCGCTTTGTAAAGAATTTTGCGACCATTGCACGTCCCCTAACCGACCTCATGAAGATAGACGTCCCGTTTCCTTAGGGTCCTGATCATGCTGCATCTTTTTCTCATCTCACTATTCTCCTTAGCATGCCTCAAATACTGGCCCACTTTGACCCGTCTGCCTCAACGGAAGTTCGAACGGATGTCAGTTCTCACGGCATAGGAGCGGTGTTAGCGCAACGCCAGCGTGGACATGACCGCGTTATAGTCTATGCCAGCCGAATTCTATCACCAGCCGAGCGCAATTATTCAATCGCAGAGCGCGAGTGCTTCGCTTTTGTGTGGGCAGTCGCGAAGTTTCGTCCATACTTGCAAGGACGCCCATTCTGATCAACACGCTCTATGCTGGCTCTTCTCGCTCAAGGAACCCACGGGACGACTCGCTCGCTGTGCTTTACACCTGCAAGAATATACCTTCTCCGTCGTATATAAGACGGGACGCTTGCACCAGGGTGCACATTGTTTGTCCCGCTACCCCATGAAAGAACTGGCAAGTGCGGATGCCACCACTTCCGTTTTCTCTGTCACAGTTGCTTTAAATCGGCAACGAGCAACGCTGTGACCCGTCGTTACGAGCCCTCACTGACCGGCTAAAGTCAACGCCTGCTGACGCCTCTCCCCGCTGTTTATTCTGAAGGAGGGGACGTATATACCGCCGTAACTTTGACCCCCATCGTCCCGACCTTCTGCTCGTCATCCCATCACATCTGCGTTCGGCTGCTGTCCGCCAACTTCACGGCGGTCCTTTGACTCGACACTTGAGCGTCTCAGGCGCTTACGACCGTGGACGCCGTCGCTTGTTTTGGCCAGGTCCACTCTGTGGCCAGGTCTCGCCCGCTCCGTGCGGTGTTACGTTGCCGCTTGTGAGCCCTGCCAGCACCGGAAGTAGCCTTCCGCGCTTCCAGCTGTATGTCTCCAGCGAATCGACGTCCCGCCCGAACAATTTTTCCGAGTTCGTCTACAGCTTCTTAGGCCGATTTCTCTCTCGGGCTCCGGAAATAAATGCGTCACCGTCGCTACCGATTACGCTGTATACGCGGTACGCCATCACAAGAGCCCTTGATCCCGACAAGTTTCTACTCTACATCATTTTTGGCGCGCGGTGCTCCGCGTCAATTACTAACTGATCGTGGCCGTAGCTTTCTTTCGGCAGTCGTCGAAAGCATCCCCCACTCCTACTCGACAAAGCACAAATTCAGCGCGTCATACCACCCACAGACCAGCGGCCTCACTGAGCGCCTCTACCGTACCATCACCGACACGCTTTCGAAGTACGTTGCGGCCGACCACCACGACTGGGATCTTCATTCAGCATAGGTGACGTTCGCGTATAATTCGTTGCGTCACGACACCGCCGGCTATTCACTATCTCCTATACGGCCGAGAACCCGCGTTCCCCTTGGACGCCTTGCTGACCTCGCCCGCGAGTTCTGCCACTGAATACGCCCGCGACGCGATCGCACGCGCCGACCACGCGCGGCAGCTCGCCCGCACCCGTCTAGAGGCCTAGCAGGAGCGTCAGATGACGCCTCTGTGATTGCCACCATCGCGACGTGCACGTTTCTCCGGGGTTCTCTGGTGCTTCTCTGGCTACCCATCCGCCGCGTGGGCCTTTCCGGAACGCTGCTGTCGCGTTACACTGGTCCATACATCGTGTGGTGCGACAAGTGACCGATGTCGCATATGAAATCATCCCCGCCGACCCCTCAGCGTCGTCGTCAGCTGCAAGTTCACGTAGCGAGACTAAAGCCATATCACACCTTTCACCAAGGATGTGTAGCTTGAGCACCGGCACGGTGCTTCTACTTCCAAGCGTGATGATGCGGAACAGCCGCCACAGTGTGAAAGCCGCCACAAGAGGAGAAAGACGACGTGTTCCCGATCGCTGTGGGGTCGCTATCTTGGCCACAGTTACCCTACCTTTAAATATGTTGTAAATATCATTCTGTATCAGCTACACGTAACAATATGTTACGGAATCGTATTTGAATGCGCATGAAAATTAATCTGCCCGCTTAGCCACTTGATTGTCGTGGATTTAATTAGCCATTTCAAGACGCAGTTGAAGGTAACTATTTTTTGTACTTGAATTTCCCGCTTGAAAGACTACTAAAAGCTATTGCTGAACCTCGTACATAGACATATGACTTTAAAGATAGTGTAAAGAAGGCGAGTATCCTCCGAGCAGCGTCGCCAGTGCTCGTCGCACGCAGTTGGTCGTTGCTGTGCTGTCTATTTGACACTGTGCATCATGCTGCATCGTCGTTCCAGCTCGTGGCGTCGTTGCCTAATCACGCAACCAATCAACCTCATCGCAATAGTAATTTGTATTGTGTAATTCTGCATATTAATTGCATTGGTCTGAAATCGTGTTCAAACCTTATTCTGATCAGAAAATTTCAGTGTGCACGGTCTAAATTATCCCGGGGTCTAGCACTACGGTGTGCCTCATTATCAAATCGTGGTTTTCGCACATAAAACACCAGAATTAATTTTTTTTTAACATTATGCACTCGAAAGTCATACATTTTCGTTTAATATGGTCTGTTGTCTCTGCTGCTCATGCGTTGTACAAAATATCTGTGCACATCTCGCGAATACGCAGGAGTTGTATCGCATCCGTGTTGTTTATTTAGAATGAGCAACATGTAGACAAATGGTCTTCACTCATGTAATGTTGCGTATCTGCAACATGGCGTTGAGGGTACGGTGTAAAGCTTGATGGTGCTTGCATGATGTCTGAATTATTTAGTTTTATTTATATGCGCATACACAGAAGAACGATGACGGAGTCAAAGGCACTGAATCGAGTAGCACTAAAATAAGGAAACAAGGTATGATGGCGCGTGTGGATGATTCGTATTGATGGATTGATTGCGGCATACTAGAGGGCAATCTGGCTATGTACGTTACAAAGACAACTTTCTGTGAGCATCAAGCAGAATTTCCGTTTGGGACCTCTGGAGGCAATGACTGCTGAATATAAATTCAACACGTTCATCTCGCGGAGCCTAAAGAAGCATAGTGATGGAAAAACGTACTGTTTCTGAAAATGTCAGCAATCCTGAATGTCGCAATTTAAGTGGGTGGTGTAGGTTGCGCATTCACTAAATAACATATGTTGACATGCTCACACTTCCTGCACATTAGGAGACAGCTAGCATAAACTAATTACTTTTCACATACAACATGTTCTGGAAAGATTATGCTGCAGTAGTAATTACATGGCCATGAGAGACAAAAAAGAAGGCAGGTTGCAGCAAGATGCATCATTTACTGGTATGTCTTCAATATGCAATGGTAGGTTTCTTAGAGCGAGAAAAACAAGACAATGCAGTAGAAAATTGGCCTATTTGCCATCAGTCCCTGTCCGCTGTCAAAGAGTAAGCAGGTCAGTATTTGGCATCATGTTGCTATCGCGACTTCAAAAAGGAAAAAGAAGGCAGTTTCGCCTGACAGGCGAAGCATTGATTGTGAGAGCAAATTATTAGGCAGCTATACGAAGTAATGTTAGTCGTTTTATCAGCTGCATCATCATAATCATCATCAGCATCATCATCATCATAACCATCAGCCTTTTTATGTCCTCTGCAAGACGAAGGCCTCTCCCTGCGCTTTCCAATTACCCCTGTCCTGCACCAACCGATTCCATCTAGCGCCTGCAAATTTCCTAATTTAATCATCCCTACAAGTCTTCTGCCGTCCTCGACAGCGCTTCCCTTCTTTTGGCACTCATTCTGTAACCTGAGTGGTCCACCAGCTATCTAACCTACGCATTACAGGACCTGCCCAGCTCCATTTTCCCCTCTTAATGTCAATTAGAATATCGGCTATCCCCGTTTGCTCTCTGATCCACACCGCTCTCTTCCTGTCTCTTAACGTTAGACCCAACATTCTTCGTTTCATCGCTCTTTGCGCGGACCTTAACTTGTTCTCGAGCTTCTTTGTCAGTCTCCAAGTTTCTGCCCCATATGTTAGCACCGGTACAATGCATTGATTGTGCACCTTTCTTTTGAATGATAATGGTAAGCTTCTAGTCAGGATCTGACGATGTTTGCCGTATGCGCGCCAAACCATTTTTTTTTCTAAATTTCCTTCTCTTGATGAGGGTCCCCTGCGAGTAATTCACCTAGGTAAACGTACTCCTTCACAGACTGTAGATGCTGACTGGCGATCCTGAACTCTTGTTACCTTGCCAGGCTATTGATCATTATCTTTGTCTTCTGCATATTAATATTGAACCACAATCTTACACTCTCTCTGTTGAGGTCCTCAATCATTTTTTGTAACTCGTCCCCAGTGTTGCTGAACAAGACAATGTCATCTGTAAATCAAAGGTTGCCGAGATATCCAGTTTAATACCTTGAATACTTTTTCCAAGCACGCAGTGAATACCTAGCATTGGAGGGATTATGTCTCCTTGTCTGACCCCTTTCTGTATAGGTACCTTCCATTTTTCTTGTGCAGAATTAAGCTAGCTGTGGATTCTCTGTAGATAATTTCCAACATATTTACGTAAGCGTCCTGTACTCCTTGCTAACTTAATGCCTCTATGACATGTTGGTATCTCGATTGAATCAAATCGTAATCTTTTCGTAAGCTATGAAAGCTATTTAGAGAGGCTGATTGTACTCTGCGGATTTCTCGATTACCTTGTTGATGACATGGATGTGATCCATTGCAGAGTATCCCTTCCTGAAGCCAGCCTGTTCTCTTGGTCGACAGAATTCCAGTGTTGCCCTTATTCTATTGGCGATTACCTTGGTGAATATTTTATACAATACTGAAAGTAAGGTAATGTCCCTGTAATTGATCAATTCTTTAACGTCTCCCTTTCTGTGGATTAATATAATAGACTACTGTAAACATTCGCTTACTATCTAAATTAACAGCTACTTTGCCACGCGCGCACAGGCGAACACAAACACGTCACTCGATGACCGCGGACACTTGCTGTCACAGAACGCTGGCTTGACTAAGAGCCGCGAGCGAACTCCCCTTCGTGCTGCCTCTTGCTTGAACGCGAACCAGGAGCGCGAGAACAGACCACAGATTGCCTCCAAGATAAGACTCCTTCAGCCGCCGCGGCTGGATTGAAGATGAGATGTACACTAACCTCCCTCCCTCCCTCCCAGCGCCCGCACATCTTCCCGGACCGAGCCCCGCCTTCTCCTTTCCCTTCTCTTCCTTTATTGCGGCGTTATGCTTTACGCATTGGATGTTTAGTCACGTTGAGCGACACAACACGCATGGCGAAGAGGCACTTGTGCGTGTAGCTTTGACTCTGGCAGGGACGAGGCTTCCCCAAGAGGAAGGCGTGCCACGTTCGGTTAGACATTACAGCAGTTTCAGGGCGGTGTGCTGCGCCGTAATACTTTGCAGACACAATCGCGTGCGCTTCATGTGTACGCTACACTTCTTTTTTAAAAATGACCAAACCTATCGACCAATGACCAAACTTGGTTAAGAAGCCCTTTAGAGGCACTCGTCAAAGAGCGCTACTCCACACTAAGCGTCAGCGTGGGGAGAAGCCCTCTTCAGTCGTTCGCTTCGTACACTGCGCGCCTGCGATTGAGCGTGCGTGCGCATGCGTGTTCCCGGGACAACCGTACAGGCGTCGTTACAAGTAGATAGCAAATGCACAGCAGTGGTGAACTGGTGATTGACTCAACCTGTAGTATGCGCAAGTATGTGCTGATATCTTTTTCTTTTTTGTAAATTATGCTTATCTTTAAATCATAGGGAATTATTCATAACGCCTCAAATTTCACATACTCTCATCTGTGATGTGTCAAATGCGGCTAGGCACCGGATTCTCTGCATGAGTATCAATATAATTGAAGCAGCCGCGGAAGCATGTGCACATATCCACACCTTATACCAAGTAGTCTCGCCTATATACGTCTACGACGGGAGCTCATTCAATCTTAAAAAGAATATATGCAGCTTTTTTTTGCCATGAAAGAAGTAATGCCTGTATTCACAATAAGTTCTTACACTTGAATTGTTCGTAAGAAAAAATTCCAACCAATGTCGACGCTAGACAAAATATTAGCGAGTGCGGTCGGCCCGTGGCAAACATCCCTTAGGAACGAAAATCTTTGCAAATTCGGCCCCAGGTCACTGACAATAGAAAAAATTACGTGTCGAGATCCGTGCGGATACTTTGTTCACAAGCGTGTGATAATTTTGTCTCGACAATAGTCGGTGGCCGGCTACTTTCCTAACAATGATTTCACCTGACCAGACGGTGCACTACGTCGAACTCTCTCGACTGCATTATTCTAGGACATTTACATGAATGAATGAATGAATGAATGAATGCTCATTCAAGAGAAACATGACTCGCGGCCTGTTTGGGGATGGCTTGTTCGTAATGCGTTTAGCATTCTTCTGGAACTAACAGTGGTTTCTTGCGATTATCTAACCGCTTTCGAGGGCCGATCGCCGTGATAGCGCAGCCTAACACAACGCTGCAAAGCGCATCGTGGTCCGGTACCACCGGTAGCTAACGGTACCGCTACCAGTCAGCGGTACTGCACGGTGGTACGGTAATATAAGCGGAACGTTCTCGCATTCTTCCCTCGTGTCAGCTAGCGTTTTTGGTACGGTGTCATTGAGACTCCGTGCCTCTGGTCGAATGCGCTGTCGTTGAGACACTGCATGAGAATCCGGACTTGTCGTTGGGGAAGGGACACTACAAGTACATAAGAAGGGCATACCGCCTTGGACGAGTTGGTAGCGTTTGGTGACGGTATAGGCTTTTGCGCACTAACTAGAGCACGAAGACAGAAACGACTACATGATTGACTACGAGCACAGTGGTTGCTCCCGCGTATTGGTAAAGCACGCCGGTAAGCGGAGCATCACCCATAACACACAGTGCAACGTTGTGCCACCAATAATCACTTCCCAAAGCGTGCTAAATGCATGCTTGGATAGCAACCGGGGTTGATACTTCGTAATATTATTTGTCGGTGGGGTGTGGGGAAGGGGAGTCAACAGAACGGCATTGTGAGAATGGGAGCCCCTTGGTGTTAAGCCACAGGCATTCCTTGACGGTAAAAATAAAACGAAGTGATAAGGTACTGCTAATGCACGAGCAACAGCGCACCAGGGGCGTAGCCAGGGGGGGGGGGGGGGGGGCTTATGGGGCTTCAGCCCCCCCCGAAATTTTTTCGTGCTGTCCATGCACCGCTGACCAAAGCAACCCCAGGCGCAGGAAATGATTCTGGATTTTGTCGAGAATGCCTTTTTCACGCTCGAAAAGCCATTTCACCGCGAAAATTGCGAACTCGGGTTGGATTTCGCGGCAACGTCCATGCACCGGGAGTCACATAACGCAAGCAGCCCCATCCGGGCACAAAGTTTCAGTGGCGTTTTGATGACAAAGGGGCTCGCCGTGGCCTCTCGCAGAGGCCGCGGAATCTACACTCTATCATGGAATCTACGAAGCGCGTGGATGTCAATTCCGAAACATTATAGGTATAAAGTTCTCATAAACTTTTGATGTGAAAGGTGCATTGACATTTCGAAACGTGTGCTTTAGATTTTCAATTGCGGAACTTTGTAAGTGTAATGTTCCCATAAATATTTGATGCCAAAGGTGCATTAACTTTTCCGAAGTCGTACAACGGGCCATACAATGAGACAAGCTACAACACACTATCAGACAGGTTGTCAAAGCCCACAGTGAGGCCCGATGGGACGAAGCGTTGTGGTGGTTTATTCGTGCCGTCATGTCACATAAAAAAATATCAACATTTTTTTTCACCTGCGCCAAAGCCTCCAGTGAAGACACTAAAGCCAGCCAAGGTAACTATGTTCTTATTTATTTATTCTACTTCGACTTTTAATCGGGAGGGCACATTGAGCCTCTTCAATTTTTTTTTTTTTTTTTTGTTCTCGCTCACCTACCCGGGGGCTGCCAGAGCCAGCCAGAGCGCATGCGTTTTTTCAGTGTTGCCCCGACCACCACGCGGCGCACTTCGGTGCGCGTTCTCTGGCCGAGTGCATTTTTGCCTGGCAGAGTTTTGGACGCTTTCTAGCTAGCAGTCGAGAAAAATAAACAATGGTCGCTCGCCGCCATCACAGTGGGGACTCGACGGATTGCACCGCGTTCGCTTGAGCACAACCTCTCCAGAAAGTCTTGTCTCGCCGGTGTAGGATACCGAGCAGTATGCGCATTGTTCTTGGTAGACCAAGCGTCTCGTGTTTTCTTCGATATTCCTTTAATAGCCACATTAGTTGCCCAAAGCAGGCATTCGATTGTGACCAACATACTTTGCGTTTTCTTTTTTCATTATGGTTCCCCCGCCCCAAGAATGAAAAAAAAGGAAACGCTAGCAGAAATCACCGAAGCACAGACCAAGGCACAGGTCGTGCGGCTGTCGACCACCAGGGCCGGCAGACGCATCCTAGAAGAAGCAGGTATAAATGCCGATGCAGAGTGCAACGCACGCAGCGTCGCGCTCAGCGCGGCGGTCAGGGGCACTTTCAAGGTAGAACCGCTTCCGAGAAACGTCCACCCGCAATTCAACGAGGGGCGCCGAAAGGCAAGGGCCCGAGCACTGCTGAAATCGACCGCCAGCTGTCCGGGACTGGCGGCATTTGTAGACGCGGCCCAGTACGGGCGCAGCGACCGGTACGCGGCCGTCTCGATACGCTGGGATGGTACGATCATCAACGCAGCATCGGTCAAGGGGGTAACGTCCGAGGTGGCCGAACAGGTGGCAATAGCCATGGCAATGAGGGACCCCGAACGTCCATACATATACACAGATTCGCGATCGGCGGCCAGAGCATTCGCCTCGGGCTCGATATCGCGGAAAGCAGCGGCTGTCCTCGGCAGTGAGGGAGCCGCGGGTCATCACATCCTCAAATGGTTTCCAGCCCACATGGGGGCCGACGTGCACCCCGACTTTCCCAACGCCAACGAGCTGGCACACGGACGCGCGCGAGGACTCACGCACCGCGGCGATCGTGGCGAGCGAAGTGACGGGGAGGGAGGGGAGCACCGAGACCCGCTGCTCACCTTCAACGAAATAACAACACATTATCAGCTGTCGAGGAGGACCTTCCCGCTCCCCCACGCTAAACTTACTCGACCACAGTCATCTATATTCAGAATGCTGCAAACAAGGTCGTTCCCCTCGAGAGGCAGAATGAGCCTTTATTCACCGGACGTAGAGCCGCAATGTCCGGATTGCGGCGAATCGTACTGCTCGCTATCGCACATGCTTTGGCAATGCTCCGCGTTAAGCGGCACCGTGTTCAGCAAAGAAGAAGACTGGATGGACGCCCTGCGAAGCGACGACCACCAGACCCAGCTCCGGGCCGTCCAGAGGGCTCACGAAAGGGCGGAGGCTCACGGGCTTCCCGTCCCAACGTGGGTGCGGCCCGCGACCCCTGCCGACCACTAAACCAAGAGTGGGTGGGAAGGGGTTCCTCAGGACCCAATAAAGTTCTTTCCTCCTCCTCCTCCTCCTCCTTGCGGCGCAGCGAATTGTCGCATGGTGTAAGTTCTATTTTGTTACATCTTTTGCGGAAAGTAATAGGCCATGGGACGCTTCAGCTGCCGGACACACTTACTATATTATTGCGATAGCAATTATATGGAGACTCTAGGCGCATTCCTGCCGTCGCCGTCGCCCTCATGTTCCGCATAAAGTCCAAGGGCGATAACATCGTCACCGCGCGCCGCATGCTGTATGTGCGAGTGAAAGCGGGGGGTGTGGGTGTGGGGGGGGAAATGGGTGAGTCAACGATGGTGGCTTAGTCTTTTGTGCGCAAAGGAAAAAAGCGGGGAGCAAGCGCGCCGCCATCCGTCGCGCGCAATGCACCGGGGGGAGTGGATGGTATTGGGGCGGGATCTAGGATTCTGTGAACCTGTGATTGCCCAACATGGTTTATTTGCCTTGTTTGACCCATTATATGCCATGACTTTTTCTTAGATACGTAGATTTATAGGAGACTTATACGTATGTTTGGATATCTTGTTGCGAGGTTTTGTGTATACGTGCAGTGAACTTTGTCTCCAGTGGCAATTTTTTGCCATTTATCAAGCTGTATCTTCGCATTTGTATATTCCATTGTATCTTCGCATTTGTAATGTACGAGGGCTAGTCAAATGACAGTGAGCCTACCCACCCCGCGCAGTTATGGTTCTGTTCATTATCTGCAAGGCCTGCGCGTAGCACGCAGGCAACTCTCATTTACAAAAGTGGCTCGCAGGTATGAGGATAAATGTTCTTTAATGCGCTCGTACACTGGGTTGAACATGGTTGCGTGACGTAATGGACGCTCCAGAAGTTGAGCAGCGTGCTGCCGTGAGGTTTTTGTCAGCTGAAGGTGGGGGTTTCCCAAAAAGAAATTAGTCACCGTATGGCTGCCGTGTACATTGAACATTGCATTTCATTGGCTACTGTGAAGCGTTTGAACAAACGGTTCAAAGAAGGACGTGAAAGTTGCAAAGACGATCCCAGACCGGGCCGAAGCCATCGTGCAATCACCCCTAACGAAATTGCAGTAGTTGATGAACTGATGACACAAGAACGGAGGATAAGCATCGATGAACTGGCAGAGCGTGTGAACATCAGTCACGGTTTTGTTCACCGTCACCGTTCACGCCATCATTCATGAACATCTCGGTTATCGGCTCTTGTGTGCCCAATGGATGCCCAAGATTTTGAACCACCGCCAGAATACGGACAAGTTCGGTACTGCCTTTACTCATCTGATCCGGTATCTCAATAAGGGTGACGATTTCTTGTCTGCAATTGTGATCGGGGACGAACCATGGTGCCACTACTACGAGCCTGAAACACGACGGCAAATCTTACAATGGAAACACTCGAATTCACCACCCCCCAAGAAAGCAAAGGCTATCATTTCCGCCGGAAATGTGTTGTTCACTTTTATTTTTCGATCGTCAGGGGCCATTGCTGATAGAACTTGCTAAATCTTGAAAGACTATCAATTCTTTCCCATATTGTGAAACGCCGGATCGGCTGCGTGTCTCAATCAAGAACAAACTACGTGAAAAATTGACGAATGGGGTCATCTTGTTCCACGACAATGCCCGTCCCAACGTCGCTGATGTGGTTAGTACAAAACTGGCGAAGTTCAAGTGGGAAACGCTGCAATATGCGCCATACAGCTCAGATCTGTCGCCTTGCGACTTCCACATTTTGGGGCAACCGGAGAAACAGCTCAAGGGAACCAGATTCGTCTCGGACGATGACGTGAAAGTCAGTTGCAGACGTTTTGAAGCAGCAACCCAAGGAGCTTTATGAGTCAATGGGACAAATGTCTAAATGCTCATGGAGGCTACTTTTAAATAAAGTACCCCGTTTGTCATATATTCGCATTGCCTCACTTTCATTTGACTCGCCCTCGTATGTTCTGCAGAGCTCCTGCTTTTTATACGTGCTCTCTGCTGCGACTATACTTTCGGTGCAATTACTCACGATACAAGACCGGTGACAGCTGCTCCTGCTTAATACAGTGGAACAAATGACAGCGTCAATGAGATTTTTCACTGGCCGTTGCATATGTACAAGAATGTAAACAAGGATCTTGAATGACAAAGTTTCATTAACATATTTGTGCTCAACTTGTTCATTTTATGGTCTTTACATTTTTCATATCAGCGGCATGCACTGCTTTGTTGGTATCTAACGGATGTAGTTCTGAAGCTCGTGTGATATTTTATTCACTTATTAAATAGACAAAAACATGGAAGTATTGACATCAGTTATGTTGGGCACAACTTTTGGCACATACGAGTATAATATTTTATGAAAAAATACATATTTTACTTGTATTGACAGTGCGTAGCGTTCAAGAATTCGTTTGCAGCATCTTTTGCAATGGCAATGCAGTTATTATTCATGTATTTGATCCCTAGGCAAATTGTTTAAGAGGAAGCTTTAGCTTGGCCCCACTCCGACGCGGCCTATTCAGATACAAGTAAAACGCAGAAACGCTTTTCCGAGATAACTCCTGAATCGCTCTTAATGAAATTTGTTGCATTTGAGAGAGTAAGTTAAATTCTAGTGTCTGTTGGAAGCGGAATTTCGATTTAGGGTCGGAACTTTGTTTGAAATATTTAGAAAAATTCGAAACTTCAAAAAAAATATAAGGACGAAGTTCACAAACTAATAGCTCTGCATCAAGAACAGAGATCGCGGTTCTGTAAACGGCATCCATTACACCATTCAAAGTGGACAAATTCGATATGTCCTTTTGTATCTTACGTGAATTGGTTATTTTATGTACAAGGGTTCTGTAAGAGCCGTATTTCCATAATACTTCATTTTTTGAGGCTCATGTGTAACATATAAAATTTGTCCGCTGTAGATGTACTATAACGTGCAATTCACAGAATTGTGATATCAAGTTTCATTGCTGATTTCCAGAGTTGTAACCTTCATTGTGTCATTTTCTGAAAATTTTCGATTTTTGCCACTTTTTAATAAAATATTGACGACCTAAATTGATAATTTAAAACAAGCAGTCACTAGAATATGAGTTTTTCTTTTAAATGCTACAAACCTGATCAAATTTGGCGCAGTGGTTGCCGAGAAAAACGAATTCTCTTTCTACATGTATTTAGATAGGAGCATCCGACCTAATGTTTCCTCTTAGGAGGAGGCCGAGCTTAATATGAGCCCCCCCCCCCGAACGAAATTTCTGGCTACGCCACTGCAGCGCACTACACGCGTGATATATAAACTACAGACGACATAACATCAAGACAACCAGATCAGCGTCATAACACAGAGAGGGAAAACGTTTACTCTTTCTGGGAACACCACACCACCGCTGATACATCGCAAAGGTGACATCCTCTAACTTCATCTGTGAGCCCGAGTAGTCTGTACGATTAGGTGTACAATCTTCGCTTAATTTTGTACAGTAAGGTTAATGTCGTCGGTTTCTAACCTATAACGGCAACTGATAAGCCTCCTCCGCCGTATACTAGGAATGACAAGGCACGCTGTTAGGAAGGGCCTGCAGAGGTGCCGACATGCAAAGTTTTCTCAGCCAGCTGCAGCTGCGAGCGTGGCGAGCTTCCCCGAAGCGACCATCGAAGCTTTCCCCACCGGCCGCGGTGACTCGTTTCTTAGGGACGACGATGTGCCGCGTCAACACCCCCTCGGCGCCGCTATGACTAAACGCGGTCGGCGGACCAAGCATTGTTCGTGGATTCGCCGTGT
Source organism: Dermacentor andersoni (assembly GCF_023375885.2). NCBI lineage: Eukaryota > Metazoa > Arthropoda > Arachnida > Ixodida > Ixodidae > Dermacentor > Dermacentor andersoni. The sequence goes on along the minus strand of NC_092816.1, from coordinate 96,050,907 downwards.
CCGCTGTTTGAAGCAGGGGAGCCCCTGGAAGATATTTTGCGCGGCCGTCTCACGGGGCTTAGAAGTCATGGACGGACGCGGTGGCCATTGTCTGCGGGGTCAACACTGGGATGAAGAGGCGCCTGCCCGGGCCAAGCCCCGTGTCTCAAAGAACCCACTCACCTCGGCGTGGTCAGTAAAACCTGTGTGGAAGTGTGTGCAACCCTCCCCCTAAAAGGCGGGTCGGCTACGATGTCGTTGGACGCTACGAATTGGCGGTGAACTGCCGTTTTTCCCTCACCTAGGGAACTAGGGACGACAGAGTGTTTATAAGCAGCTGTTGTGCGTCTGCTGAGTGCGCTTTCTCTCGCAGTCATGCTAGACTGATGAGCTGCAACGTCCTTATGTAGATACTGTGAATAAATCCATATTCCTCGTTCTCGATGAGAACAAGTCTCTCACTTCAACAACGTCCTCAGCGTGGATGAGTTGGACAACGGCATGGGCCAGCTACCATCTAATTCATGCCCGACTCCAAACATGACAACGCTTGAGTTTGTCGGAATCAAAGTACTTGCTGCGGATGTGTAGTACCTCAGTGGCAGAGACGCACGGTTAGCGGCAGAAAACCAGGAAATGCCGCTCGTGCGTGGTATGTCCAACTGAAAGGAAGATGGCGCACGCTGCCGAGAAGGGCATATACTTCCGCGAACACACGCGCCCTGCTTTCACCTTCAACTCGTCAATCGCGTGCGGGTGAATTTTCGGCTTTGAATTTGGGAACAACAAATTCAGGGGCGATTTAGCGTAAATGCTTAGCATTACCTCTTTGAAGTATCGGATCCATAAGATATATAGCCGCGCTCACCCAATTGCGAAGGAGTGTTCAGGAAATCGATCGACACACGTCCTGCCTCTTGGAGGGGCGAAGTGCAATTGACGGTAGCTGGCCTGGAGCTGACCTCCACCACTGTCAGTTGCGCACACACACACACACACACACACACACAGACACACACACACACGCACACACACACACACACACGTGTGTGTGTGTGTGTGTGTGTGTGTCTTTTCTACGTGCCGGCATTCGTTAGTAAAAAGTGCCATGCCGCGTTTCGCAACAACACGTGAGTATGTGTACCCCAGGTGCCTCATCTTCTTCCGAGGCTCAACATCGTGGAGGAGCGACTAGCCGCGCCTCGCCTTCCATTTATGTGCCTACGGTGTCTCACGCACGGCAATGGACAGTTCGCCATTAAGGGGCCCACATTAATGGACATACAGGTGGTCACCAGCTTGGTCACCCGCTTTCACAGGGTGGAATATGGCACTGAATTTTTTCCATTCTGAATGATAACGCATTAAAACAAACAACAATGGGGTTTAACTTCGCGAAGCAACACACGTGCTTTTTGAGAGAGGTTGTGTTGGGGCCTAAGGACTAATTTCGGCTACCTGGGTTTCTTTTTTGCGCACCATTGGGACTGCGGCTGGGTACCGAGCCCACGACCTTATGCTCAGCAGTAGGACATTACCAATTGAGCCACGGAATCGAGATTTCCAAAATATTGCCGCGGCTTCTTTTCTTTAACGCGATAGCGTTAAAGGTCTCGTGTCGCAGAAAATGCGGTGTCGGCGTCCACGGAGTTGTCCGTGAGCTAAAATTTCTGTACATATTTAGGTATGTGTATGTGTCACGCTTTGCTATATGGCATGCGGTATGTGCGAGTTAATATTGCCACACCATTCTATCGCTAAAGTTGCTCACACCTTGTCTTACATTCTAGACAAAGTTGTTCGGAATTTTGAGAATGAAAGCCCACAAAGAAATGTCACGAAATAAAAGACTGATATCTAGCGCATGCGTTTTATGTGAAATTTTCTCCGACTTAAATTTTAAAAGTGCGAAGCAATAACAGAAGCCTGAACCTCGTGTAATCTTGGTGCGGCTGTGCGCTACCTCCGGGATCGGCGCACTCAAGAGGCCGCGCGTCTACCCGAAGGCTCGCCTTTGTGCATAGCGTTCGCCGCCAGCGTTTCCCGGTAAACATTACGGTCACACAAGCTGCGGTTTCGGGAAAGCGTGAGAAGCAGTCGGGGACCTTTTAATGCCATCGGCGTTCCACTCTTAAAGGCGAAGCTTCAGCGTCCTCCAAGTTCTTTCTTTCTTTTGCAGTGATTAAGTGTGCAGTGCTCAGCAATAGAAACGCGATACGCGGAGCGCATAGCTGCTTGGCACTATTTGCGCCACCGGTGGGCGCTGGGGGCACCGAGCCGATGCGTTTTTATGTCACATAAAAGCGAGAGTGTTTGTGGTGCGTTGCAACATGCATTCGGCCCCTCAGCGATCGCCCAGCGCTAATCGTGAGAAAGCGCCGACATGCGGTACGAGTATGGAGGTTCAATCGCTGAGAGCTGTACGTCAGAATCCTATAAACCCCGAAAAAGATTGCGGTGAAGCGTCAGAACATTTATTATAATTTACTGTAACGCTTCTAGGAGTCAGTTTCGTTTTTTTTATATCTGTGGAGGTGGATGCGTCGATCATGATGACAGTCTGGCTTGCTGAGTGGCTTGTCCCAAGTCCTCTGACCTTATATACAGGGTGTCCCAGCTAATTTTAGCCAGAGTTTAAAAATATGCCGATGCACTCTAAGGCGACGCGACCAAATGCATGTGGCCGACTACTGTATGGAGTAAGTCACACTATTTCTTGTATTCTGCCTAATTGCATAATTAGTCAAGATTAATTAACCAACTTCGGAAGCAACGAAGTTAGACCAAAAATTTGAATGAGAAAGTTGTAGAGCGCTTTGCAAAACGTCCGATTAGACAGTTTCTAACTTTCTATCTATTAAGCATTAGTGTTTTCCCGCTTTTTGCAGATGCACACGAAATGCGAAAAAATACCACGTGACATGCCCGCTTGCGCGTCGTGATTACAGCGCTCTCAAACGTTCCTCGTACAAACGAACATAGCATCTATCAGGGTGTGCTGCCTCTTAAAAGGTGGCAGGGCAGTGACGCAGGCGATGGCCATGCGATTTACACGACCGATGTGCTTCCCTCGCGGCGGCTCATTATAGTGATAAGCAGGCGCAGCGGCAGCGCACCCGGCTAAATGCTATGTTCGTTTGTACGCAGAGCGTTTGGGAGCGCTGCGATCCCGGCGCGCAAGCGGACATGTCACGTGCTATCTTTGGTATTTCGCGGGCATCTGCAGTAAGCGGGAAAACACTAATACCTAATAGATAGAAAGTTAGAAACGGTCTAATCGGATGTTTTGCAAAGCGCTCTACAACTTTCTAATTCAAATTTTTTGGCCAACTTCGTTGCTTCGGCAGTTGGTTAAATAATTTTGACAAAGTATGTAATTAAGCAGAATACAAATAATAGTGTGGCTTACTCCATACAGTAGTCGGCAACATGCATGTGGTCGCGTCGTCTTAGGGTGCATCAGCATATTGTTTAACTCTGACTAAAGTTATATGTGACACCCTGTATAATAATAATAATAATAATAATAATAATAATAATAATAATAATAATAATAATAATAATAATAATAATAATAGTAATAATAATAATAATAATAATAATAATAATAATAATAATAATAATAATAATACTTTATGCGGATTTATCCCTTTGCCTCTAAGTTAAATATAGTAGCGCTGGTTTTGTTTAAATAACATGGTAAGGCAGCCCCAAGAAACTCGCAATTTTGACGAATGTATCTCCAAAGGGTCATCCTCCTCTTCGCATAAAACGCAAGTGATGCCAGGACCCACCATGGTAACTGGCCCCATGCAGCGCCTTCATGCGGCGTGTGCTCCGCAATGCAAGCGTGCAAGGCGCGAAAGCATCCCGCAGGTGGTTCGCACGACGGAGAACCGAAACAGTCCTTAGTGCGGTCGACCCCGCGTCGTCTGCTAGAGTGTGTTGCTGCGAGGCACGAAAGACAATACTTGCTACAGAAGCAGTGGATACGTAACATAAAAAAGGTATTACTTACTTGGCCGCTATTCTGAAAAAAATATTCGACCCTGTAGCTGTTCTGTTCGATTTACTATTGTGCTAGAATGAAAAAAAGAAACATGTATCTCATACCTGATTAAATCAAGCAGGCAAGGTGACTGTTTGTCACCGCCCAGTTTCAAAGGTGATGCCACTAAATTATCACCACCAGCAGCAATATCATCAGCATCGAATCGTGTCACTTGTCCCGCGATGTGACATGCGCGCCGCGTAGCGTTGATACGTGCAAACTTTGCATTGCAGTTGCGTTGTATTCCCACCAGGTGTCCCGACATGTGGCAGTTGCATGTTGCACGTGTCTGGATCTGGTTAACCCAAGCAGGCTAGGCGAATATTTGTCACCGCCCCATATCAAAGGGGGCGCCAGTAAATCATCAGCATCATCGTCAACAGCGCCGTATCATGCCGCGTGTGGAGGGATGTGACATGTGTGCCATGTGGCCTGGATGCCTGTGTTTACCCCTCGGTACACTTTATGGCGACTCCTCGTAAGGTACGAACCACTGCTGAAGAAACGAATCGCAGAGCTACGCGCGCTGCTACAACCAGGCAACATCGGGCTCAGCAGACTGCTGTGCAGAGAGCAGGACAAGCCGCAGCTCGCCGTCGACGTCGGGCAGACAGTTCAGATCGTTCTCGTGAAAACTAGGCGAAGAGACTTCGCCGCGAAGACCCTCTAGTGCGTGCTGCCGAAAATGGAGCTCCCATGAAACCGCTTCTCCAGCTTACGCTGCAACTGTGCTGGGTGTGCCGCGCTGGCCTGCGACTTTTTTGTTTCTACACAACGTCAGAAAAGTGAGCTGCGTGTCATGACATCCCAATAAGGTCGTTGGCCCTGGCGTGGAAATTGGATAACTTTAGTATCAAATTACTACAGTATCTTGTAAATGTTCCCCAGTCTTCGTACTTGCTAAGTGTCACCATATTACGTGCGACTATAGCATGGAGTAGAGTTTATACAACCTCGAAAATACCAAGGTAATCCGAAGAGTAAAGTCTCCAAAGCGCTGGGGCAGCAGGGAAACTGTTGGAGCGGCTGTTGGCCACATTCCCGTGTTTGTTGCCTTTCCCCTCTCCCAGAAGAGCCATCGCTCAGCCAGTTTGTAATGCAGCTCCCGCTCGTCGCTACCCCCAGGTGCGAAGTTTGCGTAATTATTCGGCTTTTGAACGCAAAAGGCGTTCAACCTATCGAAATTCAACACCGCTTGACTGAAATGTATGGAGAGCTGTGCATCGATGTCAAAAACGTCCGCAAGCGTTACAGGGAGTTTATAGCTGGTCGCACTGAGATTCACGGCAAAGAAGCGGGAGACCGTCAATCTCCATCAAAACAGTCACGATGGTTGAACAAATCATGCGTAAAGATTAAACGATCACTCTCAATCACCTCTGCATTTGGGTTCCCGAGATTTTTTGAAGCGCCATTCATGTGATTTTAACGCGACAGCGTTAAGGGGCCAGTGTCGCAGAAAATACGGTGTCAGCGTCCCGCGTCAAACATCGTTTCCTCAAAAAAAAAAAAAAAAAAAAATCGAGCCATTTATATCCAGGCCATCCATGTGGCGCAGGGAAGTTAGTGAACTAATTGCATTTCTCAAGCTAAAGTGCGTAAAAAAATCGTAAAGTGCGACTTGCACACAACTTACAGACATGGTAGCTCTAGGACTGCAATGTGAATATACGAGAAAGCATAATTATGATACGCGATAACTTAACCTAACCTAATCTGAAAACCTCTTTTCCAGCGTTTTTACCATTCGCAGACTGGCGACGGCATCCGCCATTTGCACGCGCCGGCGCATGAATATCTCGGAATCCACAGAGCGGCGCGCCCGCTTCCTTGAAACACTTCCAGATGGCGCTTGCCTCCGCTGTAACTGGAAGAAAGCCAAAGAAAAAATTCTGAAGCGCACAGCCACAGGGCTAGAGGAGGTTACTGTTAGGCTGCTTAATGAACTAGGTGCAAAAATTAAGAAAGGTCTGTTGAAAGCCGTAGAATTTTTTTTTAAACATAGACGAATACCAGACAGTCGGCGACAAAGTGGAATGAATTTAATTTATAAAGGTAAGGGGGGAAAAGATAGAATTCCCTCATATAGACCGTTGATCATTACATCGGTAATATGCAGGTTAGCAATGCAAGCAAATGAATTAAAGGTGCAATCATGGGAAGAGAATAGTGGCATTTTGGGAGAACTTCAGGATGGCTTCAGAAAAGGTAGGCGTCTGGATGACAACTTATTTGTCCTTACTCAGTGTATTGAAATATCCAGAGTAGAAAGGAGACCGTTATATGTGGCCTTTTTAGACATTACAGGAGCGCACGAAAACTCAGACCGCAACATTTTGTTTGATATTCTGGAAGGGCAAGTCTTGAGCGACGATTGTATATAGCTCTTGAGAGATTTACCAAGAAAATACCGTTTGCGTTAAATGGGAAGGGATGAGGAGTGAGGAGAAAGTTGATATCAACAAAGGACTGAGGCAGGGGTGTCCTTTATCCCCACTGCTGTTTATGATGTACATGGTGAGGATGGAAAGGGCGCTAGAAGAAGGTAATATCGGGTTCAATCTCTCATACAAACAGGCGGGTACAGTAGTAGAGCAGCAGCTTCCAGGTTTGTTTTATGCGGACGACATTGTGTTGCTAGCTAACAAGCAAAGTGATATGCAAAGTCTAGCTAATATCTGTCGACAGGAAGGCGTTCATTTAGGTTCTGAAATTTAGCTCTGAAAATCAGTTGTTATGGTATTCAATGAAAACAGGGAAGAGACAGTGTCAAATCAGGGCCAGGAAATACCTCGGTTAAAGAATATAAAAAAATAATATACCTTAGTATATGGATAAACGAAGGCAATAGATATATGGACACACAGGAAAAAACAATAGAGAGTTTTAGAATAGGGGCCCCAAACGTTTTGGGGCCCTAAAGAAATAGCGTCGAAGCCACTGCGCATGCGCGAGACGCACACTGCCTTTGGGTTTTGCGTTGGGAACGCTATTTCACCGATTTAGAGGGAGCTCAAATAGCGTTCCCAAAAGCTTTGCGTCAACAAACATGGCGGCATCCATCGAAGCGACGGCTGTAACCTAGCACCAAACTGGGTTCGATTCGCGGTAATGCGTGAAGTTCGCAAGCTAGGAGAAGTGACTGCAGTTATCGCTTTCTCTTAACTAGCGTGTGTTATCAAGATCGATTCATTACACGCCGCTGATTCCGAATTCGAGTGTGGATTTTATGGCTCGTAGGCCTAACACGGCTAAGCTTGGCTGGTGAAGGCACGTAAAGGTGGTTTTGTTGCTCCAAACTAAGCACAACTAATTGTTTGCTGCTTGAAGAATAACCTAGCTCTAAATTGTAATTAAACGCGAATACACGCAAGTCAAAATTGCTATTCATATTAGAAGATGGTATACTTTATTTAATTATTTTTAATCGTTTTTCTTAGACGCCGTAGTGGCGCTGTCAGCGCAAGACGCTATCTGCAAACGCAAAGCCCTATTCTAAAACTCTTTACTCCTGCGTGCCCCAACGCTAGCACCCGCAAAGCTCTTTGGGGCCCCAAAATATTGGGGCCCCTATTCTAAAACTTTCTAATAACAGCAAAGGGGAAGAGAAATGCGGCCATAATGAAACACAACGCTATAGGAATATAATAGGTAGGAGGTGCTCCGGTGTATGTGGAAAGGTGTAATGGTTCCAGGACTTACATTTGGAAATGCAGTTGTTTACTTGAAATCGGCGGTACAATCAGCACTCGATGGCAACCAAAAGTCAGTGGGACGCCTCGAATTGGGCGCTCACGGGAAGATTAGAAATGAAGCTGTGCAGGGTGATATGGGCTGGAAAAGCTTTGAAGCGAGAGAAGCTCATAGTAAAATTGATTATGAAGAGCGGCTGAGGGATAGGGAAGAAAGTAAATGGGCTGGGAGAGTTTTCAGTTATTTGTACAGGAAAAAAACATTGATTCACAGTGGAGGAAAATAATTAGGAAGCTTACCAGCAAGTGTGCGACCTGTATGGTGAGCAACATGGCAACAAAGAAGGTCAAGCGGAAAGTCAGAGAGGCTGAGATAATCTCATGGGTGGCGGCAATGGAAAAGAAACCTGCTGTGAGTATCTACTTGGAGGAGAAAACGAAATCAGGAAAGAAACAATTTATGATGACTCAAAGGGAAGCTCATTAGTTTTCGAAGCGAGATCAGGGTGCCTTAGAACACGCACTTATAAAGCGATCGATCGCGAGATATAAGAAGGAAGAAGAAGCATGAGCTTGGGCTGCGGTAAAGCTAGGGAAACGATGGAGCATGTTTTATTATAATGTGGAGATGTCTACCCAGTGGTCGATTTAGGCCTCTCTGGCCTCTCGAAGCCCCTGGGTTCAGCGAGAGCAGGGGGAAAGTAAACATGTCCGCAGTCGGGGGGGGGGGGACATTAGTAAGCGGAAATTGGAAGATAGGAAGAAAAGTAGGGAAACGACAAACAATGGAGGCGTGCTCAAACAAAATTCACTATAGGGGTTCACAAAATTTGGTTATGGGAATTCATCGTAGTTTCTTTTCGCCTTTTTTTTTCTTTTTAACATAGCTAGGACATTAGGCAATATAATAACAAGACGTTAATGGGGCAACCCACCACCCCGTTACAAACCGCTCCACTCACAGCATCCATCCATCCATCCATCCATCCATCCATCCATCCATCCATCCATCCATCCATCCATCCATCCATAGCGGCCCATGCAAGAGGTCGCGTTTCTACAAGAAAGCCCGCGTTCGTGCATAGCGTTCGCCGCGGGCGTTTCCCCGTAAACAATACGTTTACTGCAGTCGCCGGGAAGCGTGAGAAGCAGTCAGGGATCTTTGAATGCTATCGCGTTCTACTCTTAAAGGCGAAGCCTAAGCATCCTCTAAATTTTTCACTGAGAAATTGGAATGTCGGAAGGCATGCGCAATATGGGCCCTGCGAATGCTTGCAGCAGACCACCTACGGGAACGGGTTGACTTTCCTGCGAATTTCTTCGTCTCTATGCAAACGAATAGGGCAAATTTTTGGATTAGATTGTTACGAGTGACTAAACCTGGGTGTTTACATCGCACCTGAGACCAAAATAGCAATCACGTGAGTAGCGCCATTCATTTTCGCCCAAGCGGCGAAAAATTAAAACGAACACAATCTCGCGGCGCTGTCATGGCAACTGTGTTTTGGGATCAGAAGGGAGTATTGTTGATCGACTTCATGGCTCCTGGGACCACAATAAACGCTGACAGATATTTTGAAGCGCTTGAACCACTCAGACGGGCTATTCAGAACCGAAGAAAAGAAGAGTAGAGCCAGGGCGTAAGCTTTCTCCACGAACATGCTAGCCCGTACGTCACGTGTCAAACCGTCACTCTCCCGCAACAGCTTAGATGGGACATCATCACCCACCCACCCTATGGTCCGGACTTAACACCCAGTGACTACCATTTGTTTCCTAAGTTGAAAGAATATTTGGCCGGAAGGGGCTTCAACGACAATGACAACGAGAAATATGAGATCCAACACTTCCTCAACAACATGGCGGCTAGCTGGTATGACGTGGGCATACAAAAACTGCCCTAGCGCACACAAAAATGCATTAACTGAAATGACAGTTATGTAATGAAACAGAGGAATGTTCAAGCTTTCAAATGATGTATCATACATTGAAAATAAATGTTAGTTTCTGTTTCTAAAGCAATTGGAGACCTTTTTTGGGGGAGATACTGCACTGTACTTCTTTCGGAAGATACTCCCCACCCTCTCCGCACTTCTCTCCTGCTCTGACCGCACCTGATATCCCGATCACACAGCACTCTTCTGATAGCGATCGAGGCCGATCGGAATCGATTACGATCAAAAGTGCGCGGCGTGACAGGGTTAGGCTTGAAGAGGCTGCCCTAACTGCAGATTACTCGACCAGACAGATCATTGGTGGGCAATTTGCTGCTCCTCGAACCACCCAGTGCTGTGAAGAAGCCGATTCTAATGAGTCCCAGCAATCATGTGTAGCTCATGTATAGTGCGGCGAGTTCTCGCAAAATTTGAGATCTAGCCGTCTATACGCACTACGTCCGATTATAATTCTGATAGCTATATAATGAAAACCGTTATAGGATGTCACCACGCTCTAATCCCCCTTTAATTAACGACGTCTGTTATACGTTCCATCTCTTAAAGTAGAAACGGCACTCCGACCGTCTCATTACTGCAGAATCGCAAGTTGAATGGACGGCCACTACCACGATTCGTTTCCGCAGAAGGATGTTTCGAAAATTCCTCGCATTTCCTCATGCTCTTAGAAAATAAGGACTGTCGTAATGAGGAGGATGCGAACGTATAAGAGTACAGCGGCACTACCTGTTTCGCTTTGTCGTTTTAACTCTTTCCACGTGTCTTGAAAAGTCGGCCAAAACGGGTAAGATGGCAAGGCTTAGGACTCGAAGCCAAGAGGATAGCGTTTTCTGAACGAAGCAAGCGCAGAGAAAGTGCGCTCGAGCATGAATAAAGAAAGAAAGAAGGAAAGAAAGAAGTGAAGTAATTGGACCGGCTCTCACGTCGCCGGCCCATTTTTCCGCTCCTTTTACTTGAAATCTGTCAGTATAATATATAGGAAATTTAATTAAAGCACCGGCTGGGGCACTCTGCTGGGCTGCCAGCGTCGGGAGTTTCGGACAGCACTGCGTAAAGCTTGATATTTGCAGTTCTTTGGCAAACACACGGATTGTGCAGACGCGTTCCGCGCTGCAGAACACGCACACGGGTGGATGGTTGGACTTTCAGAGCGTGGCCAGGTGGTGACGACTCTCACTTTGCCACGTAGTAAGAACACATGCGTTAAGAGTGATCTCTTCTTACTCCAACTTGACTTTCAGATTGCCGCGTAGTATAAACACAACGTAACGAGTGATCTCTTCTTATTCCAACTTGACTTTCACTTTGTCGTGTAGTATGAATACAAATATTACTAGTGATCTCTTCCTACTCCCATTTGACTGTCGCTTTGCGACGTAGCATGAACATAGGCGTTACGAGTGATCTCTTCTTACTCCAACTTGACTTTCACTTTGCCACGTAGCATGAACACAAACGTTACGAGTGATCTCTTCTTACTCCAACTTGACTTTCACTTTGCCGCGTTGTATGAACACAAATGTTATGAGTGATCTCTTCTTACTTCAACTTGACTTTCACTTCAATTTCTTTTGCTGCTCCGCCTTGACTTCAGGGAGACTCTTCCGACCACGAAGTATTACATTTTGAGGTACCCTCTATCATAGGCTCGTCCTTTATTTTTTTCAGCCAGAGCGTCGGGTCCGAGCCGGAAATTGGGATAGTCTTTTCGACCGTCGCTGACTTTGCGAGCCCGACGCGTCAGAAATTCCTCGGCTAGTTCAGCGTCTCTGACTATCGCTCTAACTTCTGGCCTATCTTGAGCCCAGTACCTCACGTTCTCAGGTAAACGGTTATAAAATTGTTCAAGTGCCAAACACTGAACAACATTCGCGTGATCACCATACGCTTTTTGTTCCTTGAGCCATTCCTCCATGTTTGATATAAGCTTATATGCAAATTCTGTATAGGACTCATTTCTAGCCCTTTCCATATTGCGGAAGTTCCATCGGAACGCTTCCGCTGACAGCTTATACTTGCTCAGCAAACTGGACTTTACTTTATTGTGATCCTTTACTTCCTCTCTGGTTAAGCGAGCGAATAGGTCCGTTGCCTCGCCAGGTAACAGTGTGAGCAGACGCTGTGTGGCCACTAATCGCGGGAGAAGCCTTGCTTCTCGCACGTCCGCTCGAAGGTCACCAAGAACAAACCAATGTGCTCACCGAGCTTAAAGGGCCGCATCAGCTCTGTCATCTTTAATGATACGCGCTTTTCTGCACTGTTTCCATCACTCCTTTGCCCTGCTGCTCGAGCGCGTTCTATTTCAAGCTCGAGTCGCTTCAGTTCAAGTGCCTGTTTCCTTTCCTCACGCTCTTTCTGTTCTTCACGTTCCGCTACCTCACTTTTTGCAGTATACTTCTCTTTAATGTCCTCCAGGTATTGCTTAGCTTCATCATACTCAGCCTCCTGAGCAGTAATAGCCTCAGTCAACTGCGATTTTCGGAATGTGTCTGTGACCTCCAGGTGCAACTCCTTTGCCAGCTCCAACAACTCCGGTTTATGCAATGACTTCAAATTAATGGCTGTTTTCAATGCTGCTCTCTACTGTACATAACTATCCTGCCGCAACCTAACTATGTAGAGGACAACAGCAAGCCCGATTGTCAGGAGGGACATCGGGGTTCGATTCCCCGATGGGGAGCCAAAATGCCCGCCGTGGTTGCTTGGTTGCTATGGTATTGGACTGCTAAGCACGAGGTCGCGGGATCGAGTCCCGGCCACCGCGGCCGCATTTCGATGGGGGCGAAATGCGACAACATTCGTGTACTCAGATTTAGGTGCACGGTAAAGAACGTCAGGAGGTCCAAATTTACGGAGTCTCCCATTACAGCGCGCCTCATAATGAAATCGTGGTTATGGCACGTAAAAACACATAATTTAATTTACTTGCATATCTAGGAATGGCAGCGATCCATTCTGTTCGAATCGCTGCCATTCCTAGATGTACAAGATTCACGAACAGACGGCATTGTAAAATTTTCAGTCTACCGCAAACCAATTGACACGGGCAGCTAGCTTCACTTCGAATCCAACCATCCGGCAAACTACAAGGCGTCTGCTGTAAATTCTTTATTGAAAAGAGCCGAAACTCATTGCTCATTGGAAATACATCAAAAGAAAGAAAGGAGAATGGCTCTCGACGAACTTACAAGGAATGGCTACACAAAGGCCTTCATTCGAAAAACCGCTCTCCAGCAAAAACAGAAGAAACAAACTACGGGACCTTCAACCGTTGACTTCCCCCCTACCCCGGAAACGAGTGTTCCTCCCATACGTCAAAGGTGCCAGCGAAGCTCTCAGCCGAATATTGAAAAAATAAGGCCTCAAAGTCACGCACAAAATGATAACCACTTTGAGTATCCTCCTTTCTAAACCAAAAGACCGTCCATCAAAAGAAAAAAAAAAGCAGTGGCTTAGCTCGGCTATGCCAGGATATACGTAGCGAAAGCTAAGGCATAGCATGGTTAGCCTTAGTTAATCTTGATTGCAAGTCCAGGTTAGTCTGGTTGTCTAGCTATGTTGCGGCGTTTAGCCAGTCGTTCGGCGCGCTCTTCGTCTGTTTCCTGGGCGATTCGTTTCCCCTTCATCTCGTTCCGATGTCGATTCCAGGCCTCCTCCTGCTTATCAGAATTGTCGCTGTCCATGGTGCCGCCTAAACTGTGGTTGCGGTGCACGCGAGCTCTCCTTTTCAATCCTCCGACATGCTATCAGGCATGCGACGCAGCTGGCGAAGCGATCGGAGGCGAGCGCAACGACGAGGAACGCAGTGTGACGTCATACCAAACGGCGGCTGCGGATAGGCGCGGCGCTGCGCAGCCGCGGAACACCTGTGGCTCGGTGCTACTAGTGGCGCATGCGCAGTAGTGACTAGGGAGCGATAGAGAAAGAAATATCGCGATGAGGCGTGCGTTGTGACGTCATGTGCCTCCTCTGGAGCACCGCCACGGTCGAATCGCAAGTTCGCGGCCAGTAAAGCTTTCGCTTTAAAAAACTTAAGGCGTCGTCTATAAAATCAGCTGTGCCGACTGTCCGGCGACGTACATCGAAAAAACCGAAAATCTAAAAGTAAGAATCAGAGAACATGAGAATGACGACAGAACATTCAACCGAATAAACAGCGCCGTCGCCGAACATTCTGAAGACGCCAACCACAAAATTGCTTTCCAAGAAATCTAAATCTTTTAAGCTGAGACGGACTCGCAAAAAAGGCTGCTCTGGAGTCAGGGCACATTTAGAATACAGCGGGTAACACAAATGGAGTGAAGGGCAACCTACCCTCTGAGTATATCCATGGCCTTGGCGACACGACGAAAAGAAGAAAACACGCCCAGCCAGGTAGTTCCCCCATCTAGGTCACCAACACCAAGACCTCTGTGTTCCTCCCCCGCTCCCCCCCCCCCCCCCCCCCCGGTTCTTCAACGGCATTCCCACTGGTCAAGCACGCCAAGCATCGGTCATCCCAGCTGACCAGCACCGCCGCAGACATCCCACCCTTTCGCCCTTCCCGTCTTTCAAGAAAACGTTTCCAGTCAAGTGTCTCTCCACCTTCCGCGCTCTCCCGTCCTTATTTAGGAAGGACCATTTAAAAGATGCACACCGCCGCGCCGAAGAATAGCCCGTGAAGAAGGAGCTGAATGGGTTCCGAAACGTCGGGCTAATAAATTCGCTTATTTGGTTGGAATCACTCTCAAAGTGCTAATCAATTTTCCCAACCAGTCAGGCAATTCTGTCGAAATGTTTAGCTTAAAAGGTCGTCGCTTCAAGCTAAAACTTTATCTTTGGCTTAGTCGTGATACCAGGATCAGCCATAACATTTGCCCTATAGACATTCGTGTTTCATCCTGAAACCGGTCACACAAAGACAGACGTGGGCGGAGAAATAAAGCTGTTTTTAAACCCGCAATACCGCTTGGCGTCGGGGAAATAGGCGACCCTCATAAGTTGCATATAGTTTGTGCATAATCGTGGGTGGACTCCTGCTGGCTCGGCTCTCGTTCAGAGCTGAAGGAGGGGTACACTGCGTTATCGTGGACGGAGCCTGTTTGTAATTTTTTTAGGTTGTCACCGACTACAGGGAGTCGCGGTGCAGACGCTACTCGTTTAGTGAACGAACTAACAGGTGAAGAGGGTCTATTAAAAAAAAAAAAGCAGTGACCTTACAGAGACTAAGTGTCCATGGGCCAGCCTCATTTTATTTTTGTCGATTTACTAACAAAATAAAGGTGTCACAATAGTCATCATTACGAATATTGCACTGTTCATATGATTACGCTTGTTTAAATTATTCGATGAGGTAGCATTTGCATCGCTATTGTTGCTTAGTGCTCTTAAAGTAATGTTAGGACAAATGCGGCATAAGCGGCTAGCAATACTTCGCAGGTTGAGTGGAATAGCAAGCATGTGAATTTGCAGAATAGAGTTCGCTCCGATACCATCCAGACGTTGACGCATGGTCCATGTAATACAATATCACTTTACTCATTTGACAAGGTGTTTTTCGTTAGAGTACGGTTTCTTTTATTTATTATTATTATTACAAGTACACATATACTCGGACACCATAGACTCCGGAGGAGGAGGAGGAATAAACTTTATTAGTAGAAATGAGCCGATGGTAAAATCGTCCGAGGTGGGCGGCATCCCTAGTCCAGGATGCCGTGGGCCTGAGCTGATAGCTTGGCCCTGCTCACCAGGCGATGCTGGTCTTCAGGGCTCGAGCCTGTCAGCTGGGCCTCCCACTGCTCGGCGGTTGGTCCGGTGATGGGCGGTGTCGATGGGTTTTGTTGACATTCCCATACCATGTGGTAGAGGGTATTGGGTGTAGAGCAGAAGGCGCATTTGTGAGTATAGCTCGCAGGATACATGGCGTGTAGCAGGGTGCCGTGCGGGAATGTGCCGGTCTGTAGTTTTCGGAAGATCACCGCCTCTTCTCTTGTCAGCTGGGGATGCGGGGGTGGATAGATCCTCCTACCCAGTCTGTAGTGCCTCAGGATATCGGCGTATCTTTTCGGGACGCTATCTTGTTGGTCTACCGGTGCTCGTGAACCTGGTGGGATAGCCCGGAGAATGTGATCTCGGGCAACGGCATTAGCCTCTACATTACCTGCCAGGGACTCGTCTCCCGGGGCCCAGACAATGTACAGCTCTGGAAAATTGTCTCGTTTTTCGAGGATGCTCAGGGCTTGTTTGGAAATGCGGCCCTTTTGGTAATTTCTACATGCTGTTTGTGAGTCGGTGATGATTGTGATTAGATCTTCCTCTCGCTGGCCCGTAGTGGCCGCCAGGGCTATCGCTGTTTCTTCCGCGCAGTCGATGTCTGGAGTGCTTACCGAGGCCGCTGCTACCTCTTGTCCTTGGCCGTTGATCACGCTGATAGCGTGGGCCGCTCTGTTCTTGTACTTTGCCTCGTCGGTGTATCGGACTTCTCCTTGTTTTGGTCCTTCGTAGGCCTTACGTAGAGCTTTCACTCTCGCTCACCTCCTTTCTCTGTGGTATTCAGGGTGCATGTTTCTCGGGATGCTGGCCACCATGATCTTCTCCCTCAAGGGTAGAGGAACCCGCTGTTTTGTGGACTCATATTCGACTGGGTAGCCCGGAAAATAATTTTATACCTAGCCACGCCCGAAGCTCTTGAAAGAGGGCGCGTTAATTATGGATAATTACAAACCAACATTTCCACCCATGGCACAAAATACAATCTCATTCAGCCGACACTTTGCAGATACGACTGTAAATTATGCCACACGTCAAGCACCCTGTGCCACGTGGCATGTGAAGGTGATCGAAACACCGACACCTCTCCCTCTCTCCCACCCCCACCCACACTCACGCAACGGAACAGTGGAAGACCCAGGTGATGCAGATCGAACATGACCGGGTATAAAGTACCCCATAGTTCTGGAGAATGATAAGAAGAAAAACAGCAAGATTACCAAATTTGTTTTGAGAATGTGTGGGATACGTTAGGAGCAACATGCAGATAAATTTTGGAGTGTGTGTGCGTGCCAATTAGGGGTTGAATGATAATTGCTAGACTCTCATTCTCGGCCCGTTTAAAGGCGTGGCAAGAAACGTGCTAAAAGTTTCTCCGCTTGCCTGAGAGGACCAGGAGCAGCAGATAAATCATCTTTCTTTTCGGGAAATGGGAGCCACTTTATGTGTGATGTGTACCGAAAGCTTGAAGTGCGTAGTTTGATTATGCGCTTTGGAAATTACCTGTATGCTGAATACTCGTCCTCACCCCAATTTTATGCTTTGCGCAAGGTATGTAGTTGCTTTCCCCCGATCTCGTCGGTTAACTACGCGAGGCACGGTGTTTATACTTCGTTGAAGTAGGAAGCATGTTGTGAGTGCCGAACAAGAAATGTTTAATCTGTGTAGGTTAATTACAGCTACGAAAAAAAAATGCTTATTCAAACGTTGCAGATTGTCATACCGCTGTTATAATCGTAACGTTTCCCTAACTGCTAAAGCAACTGCACAGAATACCAACGTTAAATTTGGCGACAATCTGGGGAAATTTAAGTGTAATCTGTAGCGAAAGTTTCATATTTCTGGCCTAGACAGAAGCGTTGGAGGCAATTTCAGAACTATCGCGTTCTCCTATTGTCACGTGACATATACAAGGTTCGTAGTTACGTTTCTCCGGTATGGTCGGGAAACTAAACGATCCAGCTTGTTTACATCTAGCGAAAATGAGGAGCTTGGTATGGGCTGTATTGTGCAGGAAAAGCTCAACGTGTGTGGGGACTAATTACGGCGCTTGCATAAATTACGTTAGCTTTTCGTAGAAGTAAGACAGGTGTTTCGGCTCGCGTGCCACAGACCGGGAAACGTCAGATGACGTGAGCAGCTGACGTTTCTTGCGCACGTGGTTTTCTGTAGGCTCCCCAAGCGCCCAGTTTCCCCAGTAAAAAAAAAAAAAAAAAGTGAGAAACTCTCTCCTGCAGCAGGGGGCTAGGAGAAAGACTTTCGGCGCAGTTTGAAAACTCATATGCAAACTCATTGCATAGCTACAAACTGTACATTGTCAGTATATAGCCACAGAACTGCGCTAATTAAATAGATTATTTATTGTATGTACCTATAGTCAGCGAGAAAATTAGAATAGATAATCTGTTTCCTGACCATCGCCGTTTCAGATAATATGGTTTCTAAAGAAGGTGACATTTTTATATTGAGCGCATTGTCCTTTAGGAAATTTTTTCCATGCAGTCCTGGGCACAGCGCCATGCAGGACTGCATGGAAATAAGTTTGGAGGCTGGCAGAGCTTGTTGGCGGCCGCATGCAACACATTGCAGAATCAGAATTCGTGACGAAAATGCACATGGAGTGTAAAGGTGGTCTGTAGACCACACGCCTTGCCTATTTATAGATTTCCCCTTTTGCTTGCAAAGAGCCTAGAGGTGGCCTCGATTGTAAATTAGTGTGTGTTCCAATTCTGGCCAGCGTTTTATATCATCTACGTAGAGAGCTAATAAGACTGTTTCGAGCCCAAGTAATGGAATGCATCCGGAATCGTCTGGAAGACGTCACTATAGTGCTCCTGTGTATACAGCGACACCTTAAACGTCACTGAGACGTGACGCCGCCTAACGTTGACGAGAAAATGCTAAAAAAAGATCACATTTAATTGCTGTTTTTTAACACTCCGCGCGCGCAAGCCCATAAAAATATTCAACGTCGCTTACATTAAGCGCATAGGCAAGTGTGAATACGTTCTCTTGTGCGCAGACGTCCTATACCCGTCTATAGCTCCAAGCTTCCTGCTCATCCGCCATATTGTTTGAACAACAAAGAAGCCTGAATCGTTGTTTTCACGTCGATGCTCTCTTCGCGAAGCTGTATTCTTTGACGGTTTCATCAGAATTGGAACGGGCCTGAAGATGGCCGCTGTTCGCTTAAGCGTCTGCTTTGCCGTCTAGGGCGAATATTGAAACACAGTCTCAGTGAACTAGTCTATTTCTACTGGTCTAATTAATTGTGGTTCATGCACATTTTTTCAGAATCTTATTGCCTCCTGCATTATGCATACATACATACATACATACATACATACATACATACATACATACATACATACATGCATACATACATACATACATACATGCATACATACATACATACATACATACATACATACATACATACATACATACACACATACATACATACTCACATACACACACATACATACATACATACATACATACATACATACATACATACATACATACATACATACATACATACAGGGCAGATAAAGCGTTATAAACGAAGCCACAAGAACGTCTGAAGCCACAAGCACGAAGATCAGACAAACCGACGAACTAACCATTATTCCCGTCTTGGCTGAACGATTGCAGCGCCAGAGTTGCTCCAGAAATTGTTGTGGTAAACGCTATGGTACCGCCAGTAAACCGAATATTCACAAAACCGAGGGCTACCTTACTTCTTGACGTAGCGCATTACTGTTTACGCATTTGGTGCACAGTCAGCAGGCCTCCGGCCAGGTACTAGAATCGAAGTTCCCATGCACGGTGTACTTTCTATCTGTCTGACGAAGGTGGAATGTCGCGGCGAATACTGTTCGTACGTCGCGACAGATGCTTGCCAAGCAAATACCCTGAGGTATCTGGCACGACTGGCGGCAACGCTAAGTTTCAAGCTTCGTCGCGCTTTTCGTCACAGGGCGTGTCCAACGGATACGACACCGGGGCCGCCTCTTCGGCGCTCTTTGCACTCGCTTTCGATATTGCTTGGGTTAAACATTGAAATTTGATGAAGAATTTATCAAATTAGATGCGATTTTCAATGTAAAAAAGAAATGTGAGTGCATCAAAATGTGACTGCCTCCAAATCTGCCATTTAAGCAGCTGCACGGCCACAAGGCTACAATGAAAAAAAAAGAAGGTAGTTAAAATTTTTTCGTTAACTACTCTTCTGGAACTCACGTCTCACCGACGAACTTGTGTGGAGAAAACGCCTCGTTCTCTGCCCTCCTAGCCATTTTATGAAAGGTCTGCGTAGACTAAAAAAAAAGAAATCAAGCAACAAGAAAGTGACCTGCATTTGTTTTCAATAAAACGGAAGTAAGTAAATACGCAAAAAAAAAAATCTCGCAAATGCAAGTGACTCATTCGGGATGTTCGTCCACCGAGTCCGTTACGTAACCTCGCTTACCGTGCTTACCTGAGTCCGCGGTCTTGGTTCTGCGAGGCGAGCCCCAGTGTGTCTTTTTCCAAATAAAGCGAAGTTGACGCCGAGGAAGAATGTGAGTGAGCCGCGCACTCGGATTTATTTACTGATTTCACCGCGCACAACAGGCGTGCCAAATTGTGGTCACAATTAGGCCGCCGTCGACCAATCTCAAAAAAAAGAAAAGAAAGAAAAATGTGCACCTGCTGGTATACCATGACCGGAACTGGCATGCATCGACGTAACCGGGTTCGGGCTGCTGGCACTCGCCCACTTTGAGAGTAAGGCAACCTCCCAACAACCTTCGATGGCATGCCATGCCGCGTCAGTCAATTCGCGACAGCAGCAGCAGTTTCTACGAGGCACTCTCCGCGGTAGCTCAGTGGCTATGGCCTTGCGCTGCTGAGCTCAAGGTCGGGGGCTCGATCCCCGCCGCGGCGTCGCCATTTCGATGGGGGCGGGATGAAAAAAAAAATTCGGGCTGTTTGATTTATGAACCAAACTCGGTTGCCGCAGAAGCCGTGGCTGCTGATGAACACCGCATGCGCAGTGAAGATAGTCAAAACAGGTTTGCAAGTATAAATGGCATTGAAATGTGTATTTACTCATGGAAGAAAAGTACGTGTCGGCGGGAACGAGGAAATGGTAAAAAAAAAAAGGAACTTACGTGCAGAACCGATCTCACCACGACTATCGTACTTAACGCCATTAACATTCAAGCAACGCAGCGACACAGCCGTACTGCTAAGCATACTGTACACTTATAATGTGGAGCATAGTCACTGTGGAAATTTCCGTTGCTTCGCTTAGTACGCCGCATACACAGCCTCCGGGATCGGCCCACTTTGCTACAAATGACACTCGCCGTCCAGAGTCGGCCGTGACCGTGGCGGCATGACGGCGACTGTGTGACGAGGAAGAAATGACGTCGATGGAACGATGACGAATGCGGTATAAATGACGACTCTGGCTTGAGGTTTCTGTAATGACGATGACAGAGTACTCTGTCATCGTCATCGTCAACGACCGCCGCGGCACGACGACAACGGAATGACGACGACGACGAGAGTCGGATGATGAAGCTGGAATGACGAAGGCCAGGCGACAACGACGCGGCATCGCGACCGCGAGCAAGTACCTATAGTGACCCAAGCTAGTAGACAACGGATGGCAGTCACGAAATGCATATGACATTGTAATAAAGGAAAAAAAATAAAGCGAGAACCACAGATATTCTTTTTTTAATGTGAAGCTTTCTTTGCCTCTTCTTCCGACTTTCCGGGTGCTGCTGCGATGGTCCTGCCGAGCGCGCCGCTGGGTTTCTTGCAACACCACCAGATGGCGCTGGCCTCCGCGCCGCGGGCCGGGATGTGTAGTTTGCGCGCATGGCACGTGATACGCTTGCTTTCCTATGCGACGAAAATGCATGTGCTGGGCTGCGGAGGTTGCGGGCTGGGTTGTGACAGTGTAGACGTTACAATCGTCCGTAACCTGAAGAGAGCGCTTGGCGCTGGCGTCCCAACAGCGTGCTGGCCACGTATGCAGAAGGAGCACGTAAACACAGGCCAGCAAAATGGCTCCAAAGCGCGCACTCAGCGTCGAAGACACCCAGGCCCGAAAGAAGCGTCGCGCGGAACGGGAGCGTCTTCGCCACGCAGCGAAACGTGATGCAAAGCGCGAATGTACGTATACAATGCATACATACAAATTTGTAATAAATTATTCAATTACGTACAGCCCCGCGATCCCAATTAAAGCTTAACACTTCTGCTACTATCGATGCGATGTGCCAACAACGCCTCAACACGCAACAACGCCTCAAGCAGACACATCTCCCCGTGTGCTCGGTTAAGTACACAGATAAACATCAGGGTGCACTCAAGGTAACGTTTAACATCAACTCACGACTTTCGTATTGGACTATAAACGCTGAAGAAATTACAGATTCGCTGCCAACATCACCGCTAATTATCGTCACTCAAAGCAAACAGCATACAAAGCTTTGCTTACATCGATTCCCACAGTGCGTGGGAAGATTTTGTCCATTTCTAATTAACCGTGGTGAACCACGGTGCCAACAACCAGGATGGGTCTAACGCAGCTCAGATGTCGCCATAACCAGCTGTCTTTGTCAATAAGAAGATCAATGAAAGCAAGTTTTATTAATATTCATGATTAGGAGTGCAATAACGATATTATACAAATCGAAGTTCATTAGTTTAGTGACATCAACAATAACGGCAACACCAACACCCCCAACAACAACAAAAGTACCGCGGTCTTTGCCAGTCATAGTTGAAATGACATCTAAAACGGGCAACGCAACGACGAACGATGACGGCCAAACGAGAGGGCAGAGAGATGCATGTGCATACACATCCTACCGAAGTGTCAACCAAGCAAGGAAAACAAATAATTCCTCAGCACTCGATCAGCGGCTACATCTATCTACCCGGGGACTGGAGTGAATGGCCGCGCCTCAATAACTCTGCGCCCGCTTACAGTCAGGTCGTGCGTGCTCGTCAACAGGTCGCTCGTTGTAAAACAGCACAAGTGACCTCCCGCAATGGTTCCAAGCAAAAAACAGGGGCGCATACCAGACAGCCACTGCTGCTGCTTTTAAAGATAAATGCGAAGGGAGGCAGCAGACGGCGAGTAAACAAAAATGCGTACCAAGAAATAGACAAAACGTATCTCCTCACGTATATTATATACGCGCAGAAACCGTTAGCGCATTCGCCCGATCAGTCTGCGCCCCTTTTTCTTTATCGGGCCATCGGACGGCTGCAGGTGGTGGGGGGCTCACTCTACACTCGAGAGGCACAACCGGTCAGGCTTCGCGCGCCGGCCTCGCATCTTTTTGGTTTTACTGTTGTTACTTTTTGTCTGCGTCTCAAGGGCGGTTCTCCTGCCAAGGTCACGCACATTCCACGATCTGGAGAGAGAGAGAGAAAAGAAAAGAAGAAGAGCCAGAGAAATAAAAGTGCGCTCGGAATGAGAGCAGCGAGGGTGCGGTAAACCAGGAAGGAGGCGACGCTCGCCGCCTCTCGGCGCACGAAGTTGCGTGTCGTCTGAGCAGGCCCGCAGACACGCACGCACACGCGATCGCGGAGTGAATGGCTGCGCCAGATCCGTGACTAAATGAGCGACCAGAGAATTCTTAAGGTTTCTGGTGGGCACGGATATATAAGACGCCCGCTACATGGAGAGAGAGAGAGAGAGAGAGAGAGAGAGAGAGAGAGAGAGAGAGAGAGAGAGAGAGAGATGTGTTTAGTTGGCTACGCTATAAAATACTTTACGCCCTTAAAAGCGAATAAGTGTGTAAATCAGCAGTTTACCCCTCACAATCCGTTTACACCCTCACATCTAAGGATGTGGCGGCGTGAGTTGTACACCGACTTAAACCCTTACTCCCTTCTAGGGTGTGAAGAGATAAGGGGTAGAAAGAAGCGAGGGGGGAGGAGGCGGTGAGCGTGTGCACGTGCGCGCACAGCACCACGCAGACAAAATGACAAAAACGGCTTCACCGCATTTTCAGTGCCTACGATCGGCGGGGATGGTGTTCCAGCATGCATATAGCGTCTGCACGGACACTGGCAGATCGTCCGGTCGTCGCAGGGCCTTGAACAGAGAGAGAGAGGAAGGCAGGGAGGTGACCAGAGGTACTGGAAGTAGCCGCGGTTGGCTACACTGCATGGGCGTGAAAGTAAGCTCATAGTAAAGGACATACGAGAATAAATCTCAGAGAGAGTAAACAACTGCGCGAAATCCGATGGGAAAACACGACAGTGTCTAACCGCTTCAGTTACAAATTATATGATGGACAGTCAGTAAACGGGTCTGAGTTGCATAATTTTAATCCGACACTACATTGAGAAAAAGCCAAGGTGGGAAAATGATATCTTGTGCATTTCCTAGTGAGCCGTCGTAATTACAGAGCAATTAAATATCGATATAGTGTGCAGTCAGTCATGCCACATTTTTGCGTAAAGATAATTACAGCGCCTGCTATAAGCACGGGCACGCGTTAATCATCGGCTGCCGGCATTGCGAAACAGTTTGTCGTGCTAAGTTTGTCATGCATGTCCGTTGGCCTCGGGTGGCCATACACGACAAAGGGGTCAAAGGAATACGCAGAAATAGAGAGAGGGAGAATCAAGTCCAATTTTCGAGGAACCACTGTCCGGACTTCCTGTCCTTTCTTCAGCAAGGTCTAGCCTTCTGGTTATAAGAAGGCTCGATCAACCACAAGATAACAAGTGGAGCCACGGGACTTCATGTTGGGCTATAGTTGGGCTATAGTTGGCCTTGGCGACAGGCACGTTGAGCCCAGATTCCCCAAAACATGGAGGAGAGACAAATAAGACAAAATAGGGACTCAGCCCGGAAACATTTCAACAAGGTCATGACGAAGACGAGACCTCCCTGTCAAAGCACCGGCTCCGGGCTTAGGTTTCACTTGTTCGTGCGCCACTTGATAAAAGAGAATCCTTGTGCTACGCCGGTAGAGTGATATACCATTTACACCTTTCATATGGATCCTACCTAAGCGGGAAATACCCCACCGTAATAAAAATAAAGTTTATCTCCCTCTTTCCTCTTCACTTTCTCTCGCACTCACGGTGCCGGGGTTGTCGCGTTAAAGTTGCGAACTGCGTCGTTATGGCACTTGCCACACGAGAGCGGCACGTGAAATCCTTACTCAAGGAAAAGCATGGCGTTGCTGATATGAAGGAGAAGGGGGTGCCTCTTCGGGTGGAGGCGTTGACCGGCAGGTCGTCACTGTGTACGAACAGCCGGGCACGGACAGTTTACGCACCACGCCATCGCCCGCCGAACTCGCGAGAGCCACCCGTTCTTCGTAACGGATCTTTTCAACTTAATGCGATTAGAATTGCTATGATGTTTCACTCGCTTTCTGGTATCTGTCTGTGCCGGCATCTTAACCATTTTTCTTTCACGCAAGCGTGGGTTACTGTGTATGTGCCGCTTTTCAATGAAACTCGTTGATGTCAACTTGGATTGGTGGATATGTTACATTGGGCAGGTGTCGCTCCTTCAATGACAAAAAAATCATTTAAGATTTCTTCGGTGCTGGGTGGTAATGATAGCGCGTATTCGAGCGATCTTGTCTGGATGTATATTGAGACACGCGCCCCACGCAAACTTCGCGGCGGCGGCGCTGGATGGCGCAACGTGTCCACAGGGAAGCGCAAGAGAGCTAGGAGCCCGGCTGCAGCGAACGCCTCAAACATGACGCGTTTCGGTGGAGACACTACGGTGTGTCGTAATATTGCTTCAGTTCTAATCACATTAACGCCGGCCTGTCAAGCTGGGGCGATTTCTGCCGGCATTTCTTTTTCTGTCCTCTGTTTTGTCTTTTTTCCCTCGCGCGAAACGACAACGAGTTGCCAGTGTAGAAACAGATGAATGATATTACATGTCACAGCAGAGCACGTGGACAACTTGTGTTATAATACACGTCGCAGCCAAGCAGGTTTTAAAAAAAGATTGCTGGAGTGGGAATGATGTCCCGAAAAAAAATGCTGCACCACCGCCATTTTAGGAAGGGCACTATTAGGTTATAGTGGAGGAATAAAAGCTCTTTCCTCGCACTTCCCACGAGTTTAGCGTGGCTTATTTCGCCGTGCAGGCACCGGTCGACGTCTATCTTTGTGTTGCTGGTTTTATGATGAAGCCTGACCGTCTTGTCAAATTTTGTTGGAGATAACTTCGTCAAATACTCAGCCAAAAATAGTAGTTTCATCGAGAACAATCAGCTTTATTTCCTGATTAGCCTAGAATTTGTGTTAACAAATGCCAATTAAGCACTTGATCTGTAAGTGGAGACCACCCGCCAAGGCTTTATTTTGAGTAGGGTAAGAAGCTTTTGATGAGCATTCGTATCACTACAGAGGTAGTACCGTTCAAGCCGAATTAGACAGTGAGCTAATGCCATAATGCTAATGCCATCGTTGATAACCACCGCAGTTGCTCTGCCAATCTTTACAAGTTTCTGACAAATCGTTCTGCACTGTCTGTTCAACGGGAACAGCAAAATAGCCTTCGCAAACCGCTTCTCTAGCAACGAAGGTAATTTAGCTCAATATGGTGTAAGAAAAATATTTAAAGAGCAAAACTGTCACATTGAAGGTCCTATTTTACAATAACGCGCTTGCGAGAGCCACTACCTGAACGACGACCCTCGTTTATATACCACAATAATTAATAATCCTAATTTAGTCACCTTACTTTTTATTCTTGTTATTTCTTAGACCTTCGTCATTGAGCCACATGGAGCCCCATCCCTGCTGTCGGCGTAATTGGCCACTCGATGAGACTGGCGATAAATAGAGTAAAGAAGAAAGGTAAACAAATATAATAATAATAATAAACAGAAACAACGGCAAGTCCTCGAAATAACTTCGCGTGCGCACCTCTTTGATCTTTTGTTACCTATGAATCTCTGCTAGCACGTCGACTTTGATTATGCAGTAGTGAAGCTTATGTGATTACAGTTCCTAAACTCTACAGTAAGCTTGTTGATAATTTTAAAATATTTTACCTGATCCATAGGGCTAAAATGTCGTCAAGGTGCTTTAAGTGTCCCCCGCTCTGCCAAGCTATCAAGAGATAGCGTTTACCGTGACCTCCTCAGTTGTCTTGTACGCACGTAATCGTGAAATAAGCAGTTAAATTAAATTAAATTAAATTGAATTAAATTGGATCTGATGGAAATAACGCTTACAAACCACGGTGCTTTGTCCTGACCGCCACTGCCGCGAAGGAGTGTATAATGCATGCATGGCACATTGATCGCTAGGTCCATTGACACTTTAGCCCTTTCTGTGCGCTTGTGATGGTGGATTTGTGTTACAACACGCTTTAGAACAGCACGCAAAGCGGTGACGTCGCCCAATGGTGCAAGCCTCGAGCCGTGGCGTCAGCACTGTACTGTTGTTCTCTCTGTCTGCTGCAGGCAGCCTGACGTAGACGGACGAAAATCCCACCGACCCATCTGGACGGAACGTGCTACAGCCGTGTGGAAAATTCGTCCGGACACGTCAAAGGCTTATATTGGTTACCACCGCCTGGGGTCGCTGGCATCTCTTCACACTGCTGGAGACGTTGCGCTGACTTTGGGACTCGCTGGCCGCAGTGCCCCGATTCTGCAACGAGAAGCGACAAAGGTTACTTCTTGTTTACTATAATACAGGTCCTACCTATGACGCCCTTGCAGAGGGGCATAAGCAAAAAAGAAAATATTAGTGAGTTGTACAAACATACCAAAGGAACGTGCACAGCAAAACACGAGCTATAAGTATAATGAAGATGCAACAGGTCAATAGTCGTCAATATACGTCAGAGCAAAAAAAAAAAGAAAAAAAAAATTCTAGTGCCGAACGTTGGAGGGGGAGGGGGAGTCACTACATTCAATACTTTCAGTAGTACAGTGAGGAGCGATAAGGGTAACGTATTACCATGCGCTATTGTAAAAAATTTAAAGACTAGTAAGTTGGGCTGTCAGGTGACGCTTTGCCGAAAGTTGTGTGATGGAAGCGCGGCTGAAGACACGAGGCGCAAGTGTGGGCGGAGCGGACTTCTGCGCATAAATCATGCAAGTTAAAAGAAAAGAAAAAGAAAAAAATGCGTCAGCGGGAGCAGCCCTTCTCCCTCGTTTTTCTGCTTTCGGGTGTACGTTATCTGCCACTCTGTTTTTGTTGTGATGTCTTCAGCCATGTATGCATTTATAAAGGTAAGCGCCTCTCCTCCCTGCGTCCTAAGCGGCGCTTCCATAACGCAATGAGTCAGTGTACACAATCTAGCCCAACGATCATCAACCATTCTTATTTATTAAAGGCTTGGTCATGCATGGTGTAAACAGCACGAATAAAGGAAAGTATACAACGACGACTGGTTACGCTCTATGCAGCGTTTGCGTGTATCTTCCTCGTGCATTTCTTGCACACAATTTATGCCCCGCCTCTGTGTACGAGCAAAACAAAACAAAGGAAGAAGAAGGAGAAGAGAAAGAAGAAAAAGAAGAAAAAGAAGAAAAAGAGGAGGAAGATGAAGAATAAGAAGAAGAGGAGGAAGAAGAGGAAGAAGAAGAAGAAGAAGAAGAAGAGGAAGACAGAGAAGGAGGAGGAGGGGGAGAATGACGTAGTGTGGGTATAGCACTGTAAATGCATGAAAATTTACGATGTCGTGGGTTACACTGTCTAAGGGTTACACAATAACCCTTCGACTGTTTCGCATGGAGGAGAGGAAAAAAATATTTACATCTTGCAAGTCTGCCTCACCAAATATTCCAGAACGTGTATGCACGGACGTGTGACTGTGAAGGTTAGGTATGCATGCCTCCCCCAACTGCAAAAGTTTTCGGATCACGGGAAACCGCGAAAAGATCTGAATTTCACAGCAGGTAACCTTTCGCAGACGTTAAATGTTCAGTGAATAATTTCGCATACGGTCATCACACTGCACCACCTAAACTTCCAGACTCAAAAGCATGGACAGTTGGGCGAGTTGTTACGGTAACATATTCTCGGTCTATAGCGGGCAGGGACACAGACGAAGACTGGAAGCAGAAAAGGGCGAGGGCTAACTCTCAACTAAATCGTTATTGAAACGATCAACATATATAAAAGTGATTGCAAAAACAGTAGCAAAGAAAGATCAGATGGTCTAAAAGAATATCAGTTAACAGATGAACATATCAGAAAGTAAGGAAGCCGTAAAAAAGAACTAAACAAGAAAATGTACTACTTGAGATGTACGAACGGGCATAGAAGATATTGAAATTCACTGTCTAACAGTGATATTGATGACTGGCTAATGGAAGTCTCTCGCAAGAGGAGACTTGCGTTAGCCAGGCATCAATATCACTGTTAGTGAATTTCAATATCTTCTAAGCCCGTGCGTCCATCTCAAGTAGGGACTTCTTGTTTAGTTCTTTTTTACGGCTTCCTTACTTTCTGATATGTTCATCTATTAACTGGTATTACCTTCGCGCTTTCGAGTTCCGCATAACCAATGGGTCCCATCTTGAGGCTCATGCCCTCTGTAACCGATTTCCTTTTCTCGTTTTTACGGTAACCAGAAGTAAAGTTTCCTGGTGATGAAGTTTATAGCACACGAAAAGGCGAGGAGACAGAAAGGCGCGGTACACACAGGCGCTGGTCAGGACAGCGCCTCTGTGTACCACGTCTTTCTGTGTCCTCGTCTTTTCGTGCGCTATAAGCTTCAGCATGTGATACCAACACGCCCAAAACTCTGCGTTACTGAAACTTCCTGGTGACAGTGCTTTGTAAATGCCTGACTTTCTCCGTTTTTTTTTTTTAAAGCTGTTTGGGTAGCCCACATCTGTTAACGGACACACTCGAACGCGTCGTCGTCGTTGTCATGTCTTTATTATCACCCTTGAATTGTGGATGCGTTCGTTAGCTTCGGCTTAAATGAAACGAGCCGTAAAAGCTACACCTAGTTGGCTTCTTATCGCTGTAAATGAATTCAGGGTGCAAGAGGTGTCTAAGTCCGAGTTGCAGTTTTGAATTCAAGACATGAGGCAAGAGCATGCCACTTTAACACGCATTTAGGTAGGCGGTTGAACTTAATGAAAACAGTAAAGAAAACTTGCTCTAAAAATAAACTAAAATTAGATATATTATTTCGATCTGTTTCTCACAAACACAGAGAGGGGAACTGCAGAAGAAGCTATTCTTGAAAGCTTCTCAACCATAAAAAACAGTCATTTCCACTGACTGCAGCGTTACGTCGCGCTAAGCAACGTTTTCGTGGTTCTTATTCCCAGCTTCCCATCAGAGTTACGAATATAAAACGATTGCTGCATTCCAATTAAGCATGGGCAGCGTCGGTGCAACGTTGTCGTCGTCTTCATCATCATTTTAGTCATAATCTTAACCATATTAGCCCATTTTATGCCCACTTCGTGAGCAAGGCCCGTCCCAACAATCTCAATTCGCCCATCTGCGGCGTAAACTGGTTCTGTCAATATCTCTGCGAATTTCCTCATTTTTTCAAAGCACCTGATTCTCAGTCGTCATCGAGTGCGTTTCCTTTCGCTTGGCACCCTTTGCGTAACTCTAACAGATCCCCGGTTATATGCTACACACAACGGCGGATGAGAACACTATTTCTTCAATTAAGAACCTCGAACGCCGGACCTCCCCCCCCCCCCCCCCCCCCACACACACACACAATAAATAAGAAAATAAAGTACTGTACCTAATGGTTAGAGGATTTCACAAGCCAGTCGGCGAAATGGGCAACACCAAATGATTCATTACGAGCGCAACTGCATATGGGCTGACTTTCCAGTCACCACTGCGGAAAAAAGGTCGCGACATCCGCGAATCACCGAATAGTAGTGCACGTTGGCGATAAACATTTGCATTTGGTTATATCTATGTATCGCTGATACATAGATAGAGCTATTAAGAGAATG
Organism: Dermacentor andersoni; assembly: GCF_023375885.2. Taxonomy (NCBI): domain Eukaryota; kingdom Metazoa; phylum Arthropoda; class Arachnida; order Ixodida; family Ixodidae; genus Dermacentor; species Dermacentor andersoni. The sequence goes on along the minus strand of NC_092816.1, from coordinate 96,020,525 downwards.
GCGGGATGAAAAGATTCATGTCTGTTGAGGTCTGCTTAGTACAGAGCACCAGCTTCGACACTATAATAGCTGTTGGAGCGGCTATGCTATTGTTCACCACGTGAGCAGATGTTTAATAAGATCCCCTTAAAAACAGGATGGTGACATATGCCAGCAACCTTGCCATTTCTTTATCTGTCTGCTGCGTATTCTTCGAACAGTCAAGGTCACTGGTTCTGGAAAAAGAGTCATTCAGTCTTTAATTATTTTGCTTCATACACTAGATTACATTGAGCGTTTTTTTTATCCTAGATTTACTCCCACAGTCTTTCAGCCGTCTCTACCGAACGTCAGTTCACTGTTGCTTCATTGCCTCTAAAAGCCTCAGCCAGACTAATTACGCCCACACGCACTTTCGGGATCGATACTGAGACTTTCAGAGAAAGCACCTCTGTCTGATATGGGGTTCCTTACCGTTTCCACACGGTACGAACTAATCGTCCTCTCAGGTGTACTGTTTCTTATAACTGCGCTTTCTGGGCAAGCCTGACGGTATAGGCTCGAATAGCAGGGCACTACCCTCCTAATTGGCGCAATGTATTTCACTTCTGAACTTATTCCTTTCGTCTAGACACGTTGTGATGCCCGACTTGCCCTCAATTACGTGTACTCACTAAGCGCGTCCCTCTGCGTCTATTGCCGTGTACAGTTAACGCTATTTTTACCTGCCACACCGCATCCCCTTCCGGCACCGATTACTTCTGTCCATTAAAATTTACTTCAACCACATTTATTGCGTCTTCGTAATCACAAGGAGCGTACAGCTGCAGAGCGGACTGAGAATATTCAGTGAGTTTTGTAACGTTTACAGAATTTGGAGTACACGCGACAACTTCCTGCAGGAATGTCAGATAAGAGATCATAAACTGATGTCTAGCGTACTTGGAAATAACCTATCCAGCCACTATAAGAGCATGCGTCTGAGAGTAAAACATTCCGAAAAACCAAGAAAGAAGCGGATCCGTTACGTGCACGCTTATTGTTCAAACTTTCAGCACAGGTCCAATGAGAACTGCTTCAAGATGCATGTGACACGTTTTAAATATAATCATCTTCATCGACGGTAAGGGGAACCGAGGGGCCCGATTTTTATTAGCCGCAACCATAAAAAGCTAACGTACAATGAGGCCAAGAGTAGCACAGGTGAAATTATTTGTAGCTTTTATTTTTTTGTTGATTGAAGCTTCGAAACGATAATGTAAAAGAAGAATGAAGGTGGACGAAAAAAAAAACTCGCCACCGGTGGGAGCCGAACCCACAACACCCGCTTACGGGGTGCATTGTTGCACTATGCCAGTCGTGCTGTACGGCGGCGGCTGTTCCTTGTGCTTGCATCATTATTTTCATCAGTGAGTTTTTACTTTTTGTGTGTGTGTGTGCATTGTCTTGGCGCGCACAGTCGCGCTCGCAGCGCCCGAAGGGGCAATAATTCGGTCTCACCAATTCCGTGCAGTGGAGCGAACGCTGGGGCTCGTGTCAGCCAACCAGTACCGAGATGCAGCCGTGCGTGTTCTAGTGAAGCAAGGAGGAGGGCTCGCCCATTGCGCGCTGCTAATCCTTACGCGAAGATACCTCTCCCTCGGCGTCGCGTTGCGGCCGTCCAAAGCGGACAATGGGGGAGCCCTTCTCTTGGTTCGCTTTTCGGGTGGGCTGACGGGACCCGCAGGCTTCGCATGCACTGCACGAAGTTGGTGAAATGATGCTTGCTCTGTACGTAACTTCAGCGCAAACACACAGGACAACCACAAAGAAGAAACGAGGCAAGCACTGGCGAAACAGCGCCAGTGCTTGAAATTTCCGAATCGACTCGAGTGTTGGAGTTCCTGAAAAACGACCTCCAAGTATCGAATTTATTATCGAATATTTTTCTCATATCTAAAGAAAATGGGAATAAAGAAAAGTTGCGTGATGCCCTGCGGGCAAACTGAAGAGGGTTATTTAGACTACCTGATACATGCACGTAATTCCGTTCGCAACTGGATGACCGCTTATCTCACGGGTTTGCCAACGGGAAACAACTGCGTTCTGTCATCTGGTGCGCCACGAAGGTGACAATGCAGTGAAATAAACGAACAGCACGATACCACGTGGCGCCTATAGCGCGTTGTGCTCAGTGCAACAAGGAGTCCGGGACGTGGAGGACGCGGCGTGGCGACGGGCACTAGCCCATAGAGAGACTCTGTCTTTCTGCCGCCAACACCAGAAGTCCATCAAGGCCGTCCGCCCATACGACCACAGCGTCGCGGGAGCGCCCTGCTTTTCGAGGCTAGCGCAGGGGTGCTGCAAACTCTGACGCGGCAGCGTGCGTTCGATAAAACAGTGGCGTGTGTGTTGTGCCGCTCCTGTGGGAACTCGGATGAAGCAATCGAGCATGTGGTGCTTCAACGTGACGAGCTTGGCGAGTCTGTGTCTGACACAGCGCTAGCAGTAGCGCTCGGCTTCGACGACTCTGACGGTGACGTGCGGGATGCTGCAGCGGCCAGAACTAAGCAACGCCTTGAACAGTGCAGGGCAGCAACAATGCAAGCAGGCGGTTGCCATTAACGTCAATGGAAGGCCGGGGGCGAAATGTCTGTGGTAATGTGGGTGTGCGTTGAGGGGGTGAAGCCGGCCACATAATAAATTGCGTCGCCTAAATCGAGACAGTAACTTCGCATACATCCTGCAAGAAAGGCGCAGCATTCTTACTGAATAAGTGAGAATTACGGAAGAGAAATTATCTGCCCCGTTTGTTGTTAGCTCAGGAATTAGTGCCTGGAGAACCGCGGCACCCCTTTAGCAGAATCTTTCGCAACTGTCCTCATTTGCATCGATCTTTCACCCTCGAGACTCCGATGAGTGTTGTCATCCCTTATATTCGAAAAGAAACGAACATCCGACAGTTTGGAATAGTGAAATCTTGAATCAATACAAATCGAATTGCAAGGACTGTTCGATTTGTAGGGGAAATTTTGAGTATTCTCACGCCCCTAGTTTTTACATTTAGGACGTGCCTGCGCCCGTGATGCCGGTCCTACATAAAGGCTTAGTACAAACTGTCTACATCGCGTCAGGGGACGCACATTCTGCGAAGAATTCCGTCATTTAGAATACTTGCCAAGGAACGCGCGCAGGTGACGCAATGCAGCGTTCAGCTAAAGCACGCTCACTTTAAAACAGGCGTCTCACATTAAATATTACATTAAATCACGGGGCTTGACGTCCTGAAAGGGCACAGCGGGGTAATGAGAGACACCGTAACGGGTGGCTCATTTCGACCACCTGGGGTTCGTTAGGGTGCGCCCAAAAGTCTGGCGTGCACGATCATTTTGGCCTTCCGATCCCATCGGAGTATATGGCCGGCCGCCACACCGCGTAGCCGAACCCGCGACGTCGTTCTCAGCAGTGCAACGCCATAGCCACTGAAAGCCACCGCGACGGATATATAATCCTCACATCAGTAACCGCGCAGTGACGTGAGGGGTTATTAGATGCTATAGGCAAGGAAGAAACGACTCACGGCTTGGAAACGGCTGGCACGTGGCGGCGCTCCCCTGAACATAGGCGATTTCCTGGCTTGTAGTGTCTATCGCAACGATTCCGCTGGCGTTGGACATCCATTTGGCTAAACTTCGTTCAACCTGTCTGCCAACGCCTATAGAGTCTCTCGACCGGAAAATCCGTGGTCATTTTCCCGTATAGGCACGTTTGCGAGTCACACCGGGGGATCGCGCTCGATTGTCACTGCCTCACGCTGTTGTGTCGACGCGCCACGTGTTTGTTATAAGAAAAAAAAAACCAGTTTGACCGCATATTGCCGCCGCTCGCCTCGCGGCTATCTCAACCTGACCCGACGGATGCCGGGACAGCTAACTGCGCAGGTGAGTGAGCCAACAGGCATGCGCGTGCCAATAGCCTTAGGCCAAGCACCTATGACTACTAACTACTAACGATATGGTGCGTTGGCCACTTCGCGCCGCGATCCGCTCGGAATGTGACGTCAGCGACGGCTTAGTCAGCTTTCGAGGAACGAGCGCCGGTGTACAATGCGTGCGTCGACCGTTCATTGACAGACTCGATCGTTTTGCATTTCTTCTTCACGACGCAGCACAAAAACGTTTAAGCGGCCCCGACGCGTGCACCTCCACAGAACGTATATTTGCGACGTTAATTTCCGTATTGCGTCGCCCGCCGTCGACACCGTGGCTGCTCTGTTATCGTAGAGAAAAGTCGTGCTATATAGGGCATTCGCTTTTGCTATAGCTAAACACGTGGAGTGCCTTGTCGAGACATTTGTCTCAAAAAGACACTCTAATTTGTGTACGTAGGCCGTAGCGTATTTTTGTGCATGTTATTTGTGCCTGATCGTATGTCGTCTATACCGTGTGAATCCTTTCATTTTTCGTCATACCGATCTGGAGTAGCCCGCTGGGTGTGTCGCCATGCAAACCTCTCAATGATTCATTAAAGAACCCCCCTCTTTCTCTCTCTCTCTCTCTGTCGTTGCTGAGAGAGGAAGGAGACAGAAATCTCTTCATTGAACTATAAATCTGTTTATTAGAGATGAATCACTGCCACCCAGATTACAGTGCGATCACAGTGCAGCTAAGGTAGAATGGATGTGTCGATGGTGGGAAACGTGGCGTTGAAAATACGTCGAAATTACATCGAAAATACGTCGCATCTGGCGTCCGCTTCTCTAGGAGTCCTGACTAATCCTTGCACTCCCGAGTCACTGCAAAAGTTCTCGTACTTTGCAATATGCCTCGGCTTCGACCGTATATATATATATATATATATATATATATATATCGTTACACATTTCTAAAATCTGTAGTGGTAGCAAGTTGTCCGTACGTACATGCCGACTCGTTATATGAGTGCTGTCCTGTGTTAAGCCACGTCGGGCGATGACGTAGTTTTTGTGAAACGGAAGTCTGCGTGAGTGTTACATAACGAGTGGTATCAACGTGGCGCGTCTTATAACGTGACGCGAACACCTTATATACCGTTGCTGCTGCATAGCTGGCCACATGCCCAGGCGCGCGCGTGCTAATCTGCACGGTGGGTCTCAGCTATATCGCGCGCGAACGAGGAAAAGTGAGCCTCATAGCGTTAGCGACGTAGGCAATAGGTATATATATAGCGCTGGGCTAGGACGCTTCGTTATTGAATCACGATGGTTTTGTTTCGTCAACTTCCTACAGTCGCCGTCTCGCAGAGGTGTATGGCATCGATACTCCCCATAGGCTCGTGGAAGGGACTTGAATGGACACCGAAAGGGACGCGAATTTACACGAAGTTTCGAAGCTTTCATCCTGGCTTCGCGTAGTTCTGAGGCTGTTTCGATTCGTTGGCAGCATTTAGGCGTAAGCATTTCGTACTCCCCCCCCCCCCTGCCCCCCCCTTTCTTTCGTCATCGGGCAAGTACTTGAATGTCCCGGGGGAGTCTCTAATCAGGTCCTGTGTTTACCTCAATTTCTCGATTATTAAGGCTCTGTTCGCGACAATATTGACGCCTTAGAGATTCTCAAGCATTAATATATGACTTTAGCTTGACTTAATGCTTGCCTCTAGTGTCCCTTTAAAGTAAATGCTCGTTGTTTAAAGCTAAAATAATAATTTGACTGAGGAGTCATATCAGGATCACCCATAATATTTGTCCCAGACATTCAAGATTTATCCTGAAACCAGTGACACAAAGATAGACCTGCGCGGAAAAACAAACAAACAAACAAACAAACAAACAAACAAACAAACAAACAAACAAACAAACAAACAAACAAACAAACGAAAAAGCACCACCGTTTTAAACACGCAGCATTGCTTGACGTCACCGAAATAAGCGAACCTAACTGGTTGTTTATATATAATTTTGAGTGCACCCTAGCTTGGTCGGCTCACTTTCAGAGGTGAAAGGCACGTGCGCTGCGTTTTTGTGGGCGGAGCTTGTTTATAATTCTTAGGCTGTCGCCGACTAGAATTAATTGTTTCGGTCGGCAAAGATGGGCTATTCTCGCAATATAAGGGATTCAGTGTTCGAGTATTGAGGCTCCTGGCGCGAAATTAGCGGAAACGGAGTTTTGAAAGAGTACTTTGTCGGCGTAAATTGATTTAGTATTTCTATTTCGTCTCCCTTTACATCTGCTTTTTCATCAAGATGTGCGAACCGGCTCAGTTGAGCCTGCTGTTAGCCCACATTGCTGAACGTCAGTCCTCGTAGTTCACGCTGCGCTGGTGTCTTTCACTTCGCGCGTATCCCCCGCCTGTAAACGAACAAGGCCGTGCTTCCTGACGTCGCGCCACTGACGCCATCAACGAAGGACGCATCAACACACAGGACGCATGAACAAACAAGCGGATGAACTTGGCGCCAACACGTGGACAAATTTAACACCGACCGGTCACGTATCAGAGCTAGGCCTAGGCGATTGATCCATTAATGCTTTAATCGCGACAATCGGCTGCTGTCACGTGAGCAATACGAGGCAAGCGTCGGCACCGAGGTACTCCGCTTCACTTGCTGAGAAGCCGGGATAGATAGCACAGGCTGAGTCACAAGGTTTATAAACGCCGTATTCTAGATCGTTCCTGTACTCAAAGCTCTATTTCGACTGAATTAGCATGATGATGACGATGATGATACGTTGGCATCCCCTTTGAAACGGCGCGGTGAGAAATAGTCACCTAACCTGCTTGAGTCAATCGGGTATATGCTATACGTGCTTTTCATTCTAGCATTTTTGTATGCATCTCCTGAAGTATTTTTCTCTGCCTCAAAACTTCACTATCGACATTGTATTGCTGCCTATGCCTGTAACGGATCCGGTTGCATAAATCTCTTCCCTGATATTTTTTTTCCCACGAATACTCTACACATGTCTTGCTTATCTCGACTGCTGACCGGGTGATGTTTCCGTCCACTTTAAATCCAAGCGCTCTTGGAGTTGTGCGTTGCTTACTCAACGGGCGCGTAGCTACGCATTCCATTAGGACCTGCTGAGTGGTCTCCGGATTTTCGTTCTTCTTTTTTTTTTGTTTTTTTTTTGCCGCACCAGACACCTGCCTCATCTTGTTGCGAATATTTGGTCCGGTATATTTTTTCGTTCTTTGTCCTTGGGCAACCAGCTCGAGCTTCAAATAGCAAGGTCAGTGCCCTTTGTGTTATCGTACAGAGTTTTTTCCCTTCAAGAAAGTATACAGCAACGCCACTCCTCGACAGAAGTAGGTACCGATCTTCATGATCATCGCCGGCACTTCGAAAGATGTGTAGCATCACCATCAATCGCGGGGTGGCGCTGTGCTCCGCACGGCGGAGCGAAGCAAGAGCTTCGAGTCGAGGATCGTGTGTGAATGAGACACGGCCCGTGTGCACGTCTTGCGGGAGCCAGTACGAAGGTCGCCCGCACAGCTGCGCTTAAGTATTGCGAAACACATGGGCAAATGATTGCCCTAACTGCAGCTGATTGAGATCGATATGTGGGCAATAACCCAATGGTGCCGATGACGCCATATAGAAGGCAACTGTCAAATCCGATAGCAAGAAGAGTGAGGTGGCTCACTCTTCGCGCCAAGTCAATGCAAAAAAAAAAAAAAAAAAAAGAAGAAGAAGAAAGCAGCGGCGCGAAATGCGGAACGAAAAACATGGTGCACGCATAACACAACTATATATACAGAAAAAAAAAAGCACGAGTACATCACTACACTGCAGAGCAAGAGTGCTACACCTCCTGTGTGGCGATTCGTGGTAAGGCAAGAGCAGTGTGTAAAACATGGACACAAGTTGAGCAAGAAGGACGACACAAAATAGCCGATGGCGTTGGCGCTTGTCGTTGTCCTTCTCGTCCTACTTGTGCACGGGTATTGCACGCCGCCCTTCCGCATGAATCCTTACGCACTCACGTGCTCGAACTCCAGTCGTTTTATAAGCTTCCTGTGCGGCTTATGCTTAGGCCTAGCACTACAAATGTGTGTGTTTTTTTGTTCTTCGCTATTAAGCAAAGAGACAAAAAAAAATTTCGCTCAGGCTTTCTTTAAAAAAAATCTTCCTAATCTCACCAAACTTCGGCTCATTCATCTTCTAACCCAACGCTGTGGATCAGTGGCTACGACGCGTCGTTCCGCAGCTGATCACGACGTCGCGGGTTCGAATCCTCACCGCGCTGCAGCCGCATTCCGGCGCGCGCGGAATGCAAAGGTAATCGTGTCTCGGGGGTGCCTTGGGAGTAAATTTACCCTGGGACCATCACTCCGGCGTGCCTCGTAACCCGTTGTCCAGCTTCGGAGCATTAAAACCACCAAGTAAAAAAAAAAAAAGAAGGGGGAGGGGGAAAAGAAATCTCACTCTGCGCAGTTTTCTTTTCCCATAGCTCTTCCGCGATAGCATAACTGATGGCGGCTTCGAAAGGCGAACAGGGTGATGTATAAGCTAGCCTCCGCTGACGAGGAGGAGGCACAACCGGGCGCCTCCAGTCAGCGGAGCTGTGCAGACAAGGTGTACGGGGTGGCGGTTAGGGGCGTCTGGGGCGATGCAGGCCTTTCTAGAGCAAGGCCGGCTGAGCCGACGAGTGAGCGAGTGAGCGAGCCGTTGTATCGTGTGCGCCTCCTCGTTCGTTCAGCCGCATAGCGTCACGATTCAGTCCGGTCGGCGACGGCCATCCCTCCTCCTCCTCCTCCTCTTGTAGACGCGTCTCGCGAGTTTGCGAGAGGCGTCGCCTCGGAGCGGAAGGTCATTATCGTGGTGTCGTCTAGTCCGCTAGGAATGTGCCTGCGCCCATTTCCGCATGCTGGATCACGGTCATTGCATTTCTTTCTTTCTTCCATTCTTTTTCTTGCTTGTTTTTCTGACGTATTTCATTCGTTGTAACTCGTAGGTGTGTCCGGGCTGGTTCGGCCACTGTGCGTGAGATAAGGAGAAGATGCGGAAATTCGGCTTCTACGAGGGCCCGCTATACTAAAATCGCAGCTAGGAATGAAGGCGCTGTTGGTCGTGGCCCCAACGAGAGCTGTAGCTCTCGACGCCTTACACGCGATTTTTTGTGTGGGCAGTGACTCGATCGATTCTATGTGAGCGGTAGCTAGTTCATGTGCGTTATTAACTTTTTCTATGTTCCCACGGCCTGCTCATTCTTGTACTGTAAATAACGTTTTCTTGGTGTTCTTTCTTTGTTTTTATTCGTGATCCGTAGACTTCCTTCGATAATATTTTGTTATTTCGTTATTATTTCGTTATGGACTTGTCCTGAGTGCATTCTGTGATTTCATGTTTTTTTTTTCTTTCTCGTTACCTGTGTTAGTTAACATTATAATATAGCCGGCCCCTTCGTTGGCCAAGCTGTCCATAATTTACATCTAGTAAGGAATAAGAGAGAGAGAGAGAGAGAGAAAAGAAAAGACAATGTAACCAACATATTTCACATAACAGAGAACATGCACTAATAGGAGACTTGCACACACTAAGAAAGTGGTGATGATATGTGGTGTTTTGTGGCGCAAGGGACAAGAATGGCGATAGAGAAAAATAAGAGTTCGCTAACAAAATAATTGTATTCTAAGAATGACAAAAAAAAAAAACAACAAGAGGTCAGACACAACGCAGATCGATCTAGCGAACAGCACGAGCTATCACAGCGCTTCCTCTAAAAGAGCATGAAATTCACGTTGACGCGGTCATCTTGGTTTATATTAATCGAGTACGAGTGTCAAGCGCAGCATGGACAGTCAATACACGGGGTGATCATCTTTAAGTTTCCCGGAATTTTAAAAAAATCGCCTGTGGCTGCAGATAGCATATAATACTTGTCCTTTCGTTGGATTATTCGAAGAGGCGGATGTTACTATCACGAGAAAACAAAACACGCATTCAACTAAGCAAAAAATCACTAATTAACTTCTTGATTACATTACGGCGCGTATTTTAATCTGGGAATCCGTAGCCGTTGAGTTCGCAACGCGTCATCCACTTGAGACGAACGCTCAGGGTGACACCAGTTTCGAGGTATTGATGTTCGAAGTGTCGGACAAAATACGTGGGCGTTCCAGTTACTTTTTGTGCTTCAATGGATAAAGGAGCGTTCTGTTCAAGAAAAAGTAAGTGGAAGAAACAGTGCATCCCTTAAAGGCGGGTTTGATGATGCATACCTCCAAACTGGTGTCATCCTGGAGATTCCTTCCAAGCGGAAACGCCTTGCAGACTCACCGGATACAAATGGTACATTGCTAAAAGTGCCGTAGTGCAATTAACTAATAAGATAATAAGCTGAATATGTGCTTCGATTTCTCGTGCGGGAAATGCCCTCCAATCTGAGTAATTCTGCTCAAGGACTACAATTATATAATCAGGAACGGGCGATTTTTCAAATACTCCGGACAACTTAAAAAAAAAATATGGTCACCCTGTATATGTAGTATATGTACGCCGGCTCAGGTATAGCGACAAAGGCGTGCTTTCGGATCGCAGGCTTGTAGACATCATGTTGTGTAATAGCATATACCTGCGAACGTTGTCGCAGTCGTCACACCTTTACGGGTCACTTCCATTCCGGTTCACGGACACGGGCACGTTTCAAAACGCCGCGCTGTTGCATCATTTCCCTTACTGCCGCGCGCAGCGGCGCTTGGTTATTTCACCTGAGGCAACGTCAACACGCATGCGCACACATTTTGCTCTTCACTAGCCTTTGACAGCGAGGTCTCACAGCCACACGAGAGAGATTTGGCTTGCTGTCGTGCTGAGGTATCATGTGAAGCCGCCACACGTAATGCCGTTGCGTTATTACCGTAATGACGTCGAGAGAAGCTCCGTTGGTGACATATTATGAGGCCCCTTTCAATCGTACAACGTTAGAAGTGATCTTCCTCTGCGCGATTCCCCTCTTAACGGGACAGAAAAAAAAGAATAATAAATGAAATCGAGCGCAGCTCTATACGTGGTTTTATTTCGCGATATATTGGGGCAAAGAATTCGAAACAGACATGTAGCAGAGTCGGCGTCCGTCGAAAGTCTGTTCTGCGGGTCAAGCGCGCCGGCTTTTATACGTGACACGTCGAAGGTTCTAGTGCAATCGCTGGGGCCCCGTGACTTCCAGAAAGTACTACACAATTCGTGTCGCGCATAAGATTACAAAACAATCGCAAACCATGACAATCGAAGCAAGCGCGAACGAGACTATACCAAGCTAACCAAACAAACGCAAGTGAGAGTTGACGCGAGCAGACGATAGTACGAAACGAGCCGTCTGGCTGAGTCCACCTACGAGTACGCATCGAGTGGTCGGGCGGGTCCGCATGACACTAGTTTCCCGCGCGCACGTCACTGAAGGGGTCGCTCTCATCGGTCTCCACCGTTCGCGGCTCGCGTCTTTGTCTTTCGCGGGGCTCGTTTGCTCGGTTACGCCACCGCCGCCGACGCCGACGCCTACGTTCGCCACAGGAACGGGCGCCTAAGAGCTGCGCTCTAAAAACTGCTCGTGCACTTGAATAATATCCGTTTAGGGCAAGGGAAAACTGGCGATAGCTCGCCGGAATGGATGCCTTCTCGCCATAACTTGGTCGCTGCGTCTAGCCTACACGAGATTGCCGTTCAATTAAAGTATGTACGGGGACTCGACGACGTCTACGCATTTGAAATTTCATGCGCATATTTTAGATAAAGCCCACCTTTTAGCTGAAGGAAGTGCGCAGACTGAGCGGCCCTCTGACGCAATCTATTCTCAGGGCTAATGTACATTTCTGTATGTAAGCGCACTCTATCCAAACGTTTTCCCGTTCGTGCTCTTTTATTCATTTATTTTTATTTATTTCATGGTACCTTACGGGCCCCATGAAGAGCATTGAATAAGGGAGGCATCACTGCGTGAAAGTTGTACACGTGAATACCGCAAAGATGAGTAGTAGTAATCGCTGCAAAACAGGATTACAAATGCAGAGATGCTACCGCATCTCTGCATCGTGGGTTCAAACTGCGAGATTATATAAACGTTGTGCGAATGAGTCTCTATACGTCGTAAGCTATAGACGAAGACGTCGGAAGGCGCCGAAAAAACTGCCTTGTCTCTGACGTACAGCTCTCGTCTTGCATTCCGAAGGACCTTGGGTAGAATCGCAAGAATAATTAGACTCTTCTATGGCGTTTCCTTTACAGAGGTTTGTGCCGCACGGCCTTTATACGTCGCGCATTTCAAAGGGACAAGCCCGCAACTGCTGTCGTTTATAAGAAAAGCCAAGTATAGCTGCGTGTACGTTACGTCGATTGCCTCCGACACCCCTTGGTTGCAGTCTATAGTTGGCTACAGCCAACTATAGGCTATAGACTATAGTTGGTTTTTGTTCAACATGGCGGACAACGCAGACGAAGGGACAAGAGACAGGCGAACAGGACATGCTGCACTGCATACCTGTTCGTAAACTCTTGTCTCAATCGTATTTGCTTTTCACCGTGTTGTCCGTACACCTTTACGCAGGCAAATAAGGGAGCACAATCGTTCGATGCCGCAAGAGCTCTGCGGGACTTGGCTGAATCCGGCGTCACTAGAGGTCGTCAACGGCGTTGACATTTCCGTATCGCAGTCACAGGGCGACAGTAATAGGTGCGCGTCGAGAGACCGCTTTGTAATAATACGAATTCAAGCAAACCGTGAATGCAAGTATTAATTCCATCGTTATAACTGGCATCATTCACAAAAAAGAACTAGCAAATTAATGAACCTGAGCGAACTTCGGTTATAAGAAGAAACCTCCGAGTTTGGGGGTCCGCGCTTAAAAATAAGATATAAGAAAAATGGGAAGGAGGCTGAAGTAGAGGAGGACGACTATAAATTCGGAGTAGCGAAGAGATTTTTCCATTATTCCGCTTTCGGCGAAGTATTGGTTAACGCGATAGCAACGCAGCATCGAATAGATATTATGGTACGATCGGAGCTGTCGGCCGTGCCACTCGAAAACAATGGCTTGGAACGACGGCATGAATGCAATTGCCTCCTGTGGAGCTATTTTCTAATCGACGAAGGCCATGCACCCGCCGCCGCATTGTGCGGGTCTCCGCAATACCATTTCTGGCGACGCGGAGGGACCGCTAGATTTCCACGCGGCGTCAAGGAGCGCGCTCTGTTTCCATAGCAACCCTGCCTAACGTGATGCACAGTGCAGCTTCAGTTCGTCAAATTCTTCTGCCTGCGTCGCTAATCAGGCATCTGAACGCTGCATAAGTCGAAACAAACCTGGTTAAATAGGTGTCGGCCGCTGCATCGCTCGCAGAGCATTGACTTTTTCTTAATTTTACAATTCTTTTGAGGTCGATGCTCACAGGTTCATGCCATCAGTTTTGAACTTTTAAAATTAAGTGCTTACAGCTACTAAGCGTAAATTAAACGCTCAGAATTTATAATAACCCGTACTGTTCTGACAGCGACAGTTTTCATGGTGTACATACGTGCGCTTTAATATTCTACTTCAATGTATAGCTCTATAATGTAGTGCACTATAGCTACGATGTGAGTATTCAGAATCTTGAGCAGCTTGTCTTTATGCGTTTTTCGCAATGAACGTGAAAATTTAAGTCGGAATCAACGGGAAGGCCACATTATCATCCATGTCAGTCGCTCCGTGAGCGCAGATTATTATACCGGGAACCTAGGTACCTCGCTACTGCGGTTTCTATAGAGAATTTTGACGAACCAATCCTTTATTCCGCTTGGCTTGGGGGTGCTGCATTTAAAAGGATTATGCTGTAGCCTAGATGACCATCTGAAGAGGATGGTCTGATCTGTGATGGCCGTTCGTTGCGTAAAAGGTCGTAAAAGTGCTATGCCCTATTATAACTTCCTTCGTACTATTGTAGCCATGCAGTCAATGTCGGCGGTAGTTTAAACAACGAATGTGGAATGTATCACTCCTAGATCTATGGTATACCAACGTGAAGTGCACCGTACAAGATCGAAAGAGATGCTACTGTTCTGCGCAACAATACCCATTTCGTCCATCATCTGCTTTTTCTTCGGTCAGATGTTTTCTTCGCCTAGATTATGCAAGCTAATGCCATGAATGCCGATTATTTGGTGGTCTAGCGACTATATTCCCCCTGTATTACACAATTCACGTTCAGCGCATACTTCACCGCTTACCAAGTTTCGAGTCCAGCTCGGTGCAGAAGGCCACCCTGTCGATTAGCATACACCGCATCAATGAAACAAATTAACTCCCTTATGCTGAAAGCTGGGCTACTTTTGTTGCTGACATTATGGAAGGCAGTTGCAACGCTAAGAAAGAAAAAGACAAACACGAACTGCACCGGAGGGTCACTGGACCGCAGTTCGCCCCGAACTACAGCTCCCCAGTTCTCCCCTAACCATACAGCGTTGAATACCGGCACATATATAGTTCAGCCGATCCGACGGCATAGCGTGGCGTCAAGGAAAACAGCGCGCATTCTGGGGCTCGTATTGCTGTATCTTCAAGTGCACACACAGAATCACGGACCCTTAAGTATTCCACTTCACTGAGGTGCTATAGCGCGAAGTTGTCTTATGAGTGCGATGATAGTTTCGAGCCATGCTATCGCTTTGGAATGGACTAATCTCTCATAGTCAAAGGAAACACCGACAGAACTCGCGGCACTGCAAGGTTCCAGAGAGTTCTCGCCAAGTCCTCGAGGCTCAGTGTATAGCGGAAAACGTTCCGGGGTGCCTTACCTGCTAAGCGCGTATCCCAAATGGCGATCCCGCAATCCACACACTGCAGCCGGCGAGGTGCGGGTGATGACGCGTGCAGAGGAGCGCATTAGTCCGAAGTCTCACTATAACAAACGGCAACTGGATGTCCATTGTCGTCGTCGTCGTCTTAGCGTCTTCCGCGGCAATGCCGAGAGACCAGCGGGTGCACCACCGAGCCCCGTATACGTGTTGCCGCTAGCCCGTCGGGCGCTGGAAGAACACAGCAGCAGCCAGCGCGGCGCCTCTCCGAGCTGTCGTCCAGCCGCCCGAGCGCGACGGAGCGTTCTGCAGCCTTGACCGTCCTTGAAGCGCCGTTATATCATAAGAAAAGGAGCAAAAAATGGGAGCCCGCCGCCGCCGGTTTTCTGGATCCCTTACTACATCCGTCCCAGATCGGCCGGCTTGAGAAAGAAGGGCGGCCGAGAAGAAGAAGAAGACTAGCGGGCCGGCCTCTCCTCTCGTCGACGACCAAGAAGAAGCCGCCGCCGCCGCCACGGCGTCCGGTTTCGCCTTCGAATTGGGTTAGTAGCATACCAGGAGCCATTGCCCCCTCCTCGTCGGAGGAGCTGCGCTGGCGGCAGCTGCGTGCGTGTGCGAAGCCGCGTGTATGGCGGGCCTCGTCGCTGCGCTGCAGGACAGACACGCCGCACCCGCGGCCGCCGGTTGTGCACTGATCGGGGGGAGGTGGAGGAGAGCACAATCACACCGTTTACGTGGTTCTCTTATCGCACTTCTTTTGTTGGTGGTGTGGGTGGTGTTGTCTGGGAGGGTCTATATACGCGCGAGGCACGCCGGCTGTATAGGCGGTCGAGGCTCTCCTCGAAGGAGTACAATAACGGTTACGATACGGGTCCCGTTCTGGAACACGAGCGCATCGTGGAAGAAAGCTAGACGACGCGAGAAGAAAGGCAGGCGCGGAGGCTCATCACGCGCGCGCGCGCCCGATGTTTCAGAGCGGTTTAACCATCGGGGAAAACGACGCCGTTTTGCCTATAGGCCAACATCCTCGAAACAGGCGGGGCGGGCGCACGTATAGCGGACATTCTGTCCCTACCGACTCTGCTGACTTATTGCCTGTATATAACGCCATTGGATCGCCACTCGAATCTTTCACACACACTGAGTGACCAGCCGTCTCAGACAAGAGGCGCTGTCGTAGATTTACGTGCCCGACAAATTAGCCACGCTCTCATTACGAGGCGCGCCGTGTAGTGGGGTATAATTTCGGATAAATTTTGACCCTCTGCAGTTCCTTATGCCATGCACCTAAATCCAAGTGCGCGGGGATTTTTTTTTTCTTTTTGCCCCTGTGCGAAATGCAGTCGCCGTGGCCGAGATCAAAACTCACGACCTCGAACCTGACAGCAAGGCCATAGTCGCTAAACTGCCGTGGAGGGTGCATTGTCGTAGACACGAGACAACTCAGAAGCAGTTACCGGGTGACCTGTTCTATATTTAAACGTTGTTAGCGCGCGCGAAGCTCTGTCCTTCCTTGTCGCAGAACCTCTCAGGTGACGTCAAGAGCAGCTTCGCTGGCGACGCTTTATGACGTCACCGTTAACCGTAATATGTTAGAAGTGCTCTGGCACAACACGATTCTCCTCTCTAGGAAAAAAATAAGGGGGAATAGAAAACTGCCTGTCCACTTGAAGAATATTCTTTAGGGCCAGTGCAAACAGGTGATAGCTTGCCGGAATGCATATATTTTGGCCTTAACTTAATTGCTGTGTTTGGTCTAAACGAGATTGCCCTTGAATTCACGCATACGAAGACTCCATGACGTTTACGCATTGGAAGTTTCATGCGCATGCGTTAGATCAAGTGCATCAAGCGGCACAACTTAAATGCGCTGTTTGGAAGATGTCAACACTTGAGGGACGTCGACCTTAACGCAAGAAGACTACCAACTTAAAACAAAAAAAAAAGAAAGAAGATGAGGAAAAGGGGGTGAGAAGGAGTTAAAGAAAAGAGGGTGGGGGCGAAGCTCCAGGAAGGATGGTACAAAAACATGCGCTCTCTATTAGTATTTGTTAAATGTCAAGCTGTGGTGACATAATACCAGTGAATCGCACAAAGCACCAACCTCAGAACCTCTGCAGAATAAAACGCGCTTTCCTGTTACCATTTGAAAATGTGGGCTTGCTCGTACGGTGCATTGAACTTCGAAAAAAAAAGAAGAGGGAATGAAGAGGAAAGAAAGAAAGAAGAGGAGGAAAGAGGAAAAGAAGACGAAGAAAAGACACCCAAATTCCCAGAGAAATAGGGGAGAAGATCGTGGTCGCCCCTTTGCCCCACAACGTTCATCCCGTTCACAACGCAGGTCGTCGCAAGGCAAGAGCATTGATTATACTAAAGCAAATAAACAAGGACAAAATCGCAGCAAGCTTCGTGGACGCAGCTGCATACTGAGACGGCAAGGCTTTTGCGGTTTCCGTCGTTGACACGCTGGGCAAAGTCATCAACTGTGCTTCCGTCCGGGCGACGAACCCAGAGGTGGCCGAGCAAGTGGCCATTGTACTCGCCATGCAAGACGGTCGGAGAGACAGGGTGTATAGCGATTCGAAAGCCGCCATCAGGGCATTCCAGAAAGGCCGGGTAGCCCTGCAGGTAGTTCAAATTCTGAAAGGCGCCAAACACGGCAACACCTCCATGCACTCGATCCTCTGGTTCCCTGCACACGTCGGGGCGATTGAGGGGGTTCCTCTGAACCTCAACGAGTCTGCCCACGAGGCTGCGTGTGGCTTTACCGACCGCCCTGCCCTCGGATCGGGCGACTCTCTCCCCGGACACAGAGACGCTCCTCTCACACACAATGAAATCACTAAATTCTTTTACTTAGAGAGAAGGGTTTTCCCCCCGCCTCACTCCAAGCTAAGCAGGCCGCAGGCGGTCACACTAAGACTTCTGCAAACAAACTCGTACCCAAATCCGGCGTCCCTTAATAGCATATATGCCGAGATTTATCCGAATTGTTCTTGCGTGACCTGTGGTGAGGTAGCTACGTTGCCTCATATGCTCTGGGAGTGCGGGTCGCTGGGCGCGAAGTTCACCAAGGAAGAGTGGGACGCGCTCCTGCGAAGTCCTGTCTTTGAGGACCAAATCCTGGCCGTCCAGCGCGCCCGCGATCGGGCCGGCAGACTAGATCTGTCAGTCCCGTCGTGGGATTAGCCGGGTGCGCGTTTTATCGCGCTTTGGTGGACCAAATAAATGCTTATTCACTCACTCACTCAAAGGCACGCGCTTTGCTCTAAGGCGGTTTATTTCTTTATTTTTATTCCTCAGTTGCGCGCAGCAATATTCTGCTGAAGTTTTCAGATCGGATGTAACGAAACAGTATATGTGTTACGCCATGGAGATTTCCATTACGCAGCGGCTTGTACGACACCGCGTTATCATTACTTGGTAAAACCAGTTTGATCCGACATATTTTTATCTATTGTGTATATTTGTTTCACGAAACTGTGCGACTTCCCAAAAACCACGAATGCATAGTGTACGCATTGTTCCTGCGGTGCTGTATATACTCTGGAGAGTGGGTAGAATTTAGCGACGTTCCTTAATCTGATTCACACCAGTTTGTGCCCGGCTTCTTATGTTTGGCTGAAAGAAACAAACGTAACGCAATTCGAAAGTATTCGTAATACTTATATAATATATAGTATTCGCATAGTATATAGCACACGCTTGGCCCATTGAAATATCCTGTCGCTTTACAGGGTGTCTCCTTTTCTTTTTTTGCTGCACCAAATTATTAAAATTGGAAAAATAAAAATCACGGTAACGCTATGTTAACCATTCGCGTGTACAGATTGACGGCCTCTAGATACAGAGCAATTGCCGCGCTTACGTGCGTAATTAGCGAAGTTACGGTGATTAACTTTCTAATTATCAAGAATAGATAACTAGAGCAAATGAGCACTTTGGGGTCCGTCCTCGACACTACCTATCCCAACGATTAAATTTTGAATAGCGGATTTCATGTGCGAGCTACGCGAACAATTAGTTCCCCTTGGCAGGCTCCTTGAAACCGAAACTGCAGGGCTGGAAAAAGAGCGTCTGTGTCGTCGATGTCACCTCCCCCCCCCCGCCATTCGTCACGTCTCCGAGGTCACCACCGGTCCAGCCCTGCGAGCCGCTTGCGTTACCTCCTTGCAGTCTGCAGCGTTGGCCAACTTGAGTCACCAAGTTGGTTGAATTACCAACTCGCTCAAGTTTCCACCTTATCAGGGAACTAATTGTTCGCCTAGCTCCCCCATGAAATCCGCTATTCAAAATTTAATCGTTGGGGTAGGTAATGTCGAGGACAGACCCCAAAGTACTCACTTGCTGTAGCCACCTATTCTTGATGATTAGAAAGTTAATTACCATAACTTCGCTAATTACGCACGTAAGTGCGGCAGTTGCTCTGTGTCTAGAGGCCGCCAACCTGTACACGCGAATGGTAGACATAATATTACCGTGATTTATAATTATCCCAGTTTAATAACTTGGTGCAGCTAAAAAAACACCCTATATATATATATATATATATATATATATATATATATATATATACCCGTCTAGTTTCCAAGCTTCCTGCTCAGCCACCATACTGCTCGCTTGCCGCACGCTGAATGACACATACTCAGTGACCCAAGTTGTCATCAAAAGAGGTTCATTAGCACAGCACGCGCTAATGCGTATGTGCCATGGCAGGTGTGTGCGTATGGCAGGTGTCACTCGGCACAGACCGAGTGACAAATACTTAATACTTCTAGTCGGCGTCAAAGAGTTTCTTCGAAGAGCGGTACATACACAGTCCCAACGTCTAAAGTGACCCTTGAAGGGGTGAAAAAGGTTCGTTGAAGAGCGGCCACATAAGTACGTATTGCCACATGCTCCGCGACTCGCATTGGTCCGGTGGTTGCTTTCGAACTTTGTTACCTCAACACAGCAGGCCGATGTGCTACCCATTCGACCATGGTAGGCTCAGTGGCCAAGGTAGGCGGAAAAACGGTTAGATACAAGCATAAAAACATACATAGACAGATGGCCCCCGGAAAGTGCGAAAAGTACCCAAAGTATGCTAACGCATTAAAAGTCATGGCAGATATTCGACGCACATGTTGGAGTCTAAATGAAAATTTCTTGAATTTTTCATTTAAATACGGCGCAAAGAGACGCACCATGCCTGTAAGTAGGTTATATTTACAAATTAAGTAATTGTTTACACTTTCTGCTTCAATTCAAACACAAGTTCACATGGCCTCACCTTATGCGAGTTGGCACCTCGCCGCAGCAATGGCTGGTAGGCTGACGCGGCGTTTTGCAATCGATAAAAAAAAAACTGTGAGCAGATGTGTTAGTGCTACTGAGAAGTACGAAACATAGCGATGAATGTTTAACGCTACAACACCTGCGACAGAGAAGTGTTCAATCGTTCACCCACAGCATGTCACCTACGTGACCAGCGAGTAATCGCTTGTCCTTTGTAAATGTCCACTGTCCTGCAAATGTTCTTTGTGCTTTCCCGCTTCACACCGCAGCTGTGTGTGAGAGACCATGCACTGCGTCTGCTCTGCGAGACGCCAACGCCAAACCAGAGAGGACGGCCAAAGGTTCACATGCTACGCCCGAGTCCCCGCAATGCGATAATGTTATCAGGAGATGTACTCGCGTCACAAACCACATTAAAAGCACACGTGTCTTGTACTGGTGGACAGATCAGTGCATCAAGCCACCGCCGTTGATTAGGGTCTTCGGGATCTGCCCAGTCTTGATTACGTATACGGGATCGGCTCACTTTATTGCCTCCGGGATGGACCCAATTCACTATTACGCTGTTTCCGGGATTGGCCCAACTTTGATTTCTGACGACACCACTTCCGGGATCGGCTCCCTTGCTCAATAAGAAGCCGATCGACGGACAGACAGAATATCAGGTGAATATCAACTGGGCAGTCACCGGTGTTCAGTTACAGCATGGGACAATGTTGCTATTTCATTCGGTTGCTGCGGGTAGCAGGACAAGGACTAGCCGTGTCAAAAGCAGTGGCTTCGTTAATAAGTACACTTAAAGATGGGGTTGCCTAAAATAGGTGGCGCGAGCTGCGTCAACATATGGTCGTGCTGCGGTTCGACGGTGCGATAGGAATACTTGAAAATACTATTAAAGTTAACCATGAGTAACCGACTTAAGCAGAATACATTTTTTTTGTGTTTTTTGAATGCCCCTAGATATTCCGCGGAAATTTCAGCAACTTAATATAGAAGTTTAGCTTGGCGCTACCGTTTTACCGATGCCGTTACTAATACAAAATGAAGATGACTAGGCATGTGCAGTACAGAGGAAGGGATAACGGTGACGGCACAACACTAATGTTATGCTAAAACATTCCTATGACGGTTCCTAGTGCCGAGATCAGCTTGTTGGAGTCACTGCCATTACTTATGATGTTGGCGTTATATTAATACTGTTAGCAATCTTTGGAAACTTCACCCAGATTGCGGTACGTCTCTATGTCTCAATGTATGTCTACGCCTAACCTCTTTCCCACCAACTTGTATAACTTGGTAGTCCATGGTATAATTGGTAGAGCAACGGGCTACGTTACTAAAGAAACCGGGTTCAAAGCCAATTGCTGGGTCACAGGTTATGCAACCAACCTGGGTCACAGGTTATGCAACCGGGCGCTCGTCTGGTTGACCTCCCTGCCTTTTATGTCTTTGCTCTCTCTCTCTCTCTCTCTCTCTCCATGAATCTCTTTCGCGCCCAACTTGGGTCACTTGATATGTGTCATTGTGTATGTGACGCTTTTCAGCAAACCTCCGATACCATATTGGGTCACTGGGTATGGGCTGCCTACCTAACAATCATTATATAAAACACACCACCAAGAATTACGAACCAACCGTAAGATGGTTGGTGCGTGGTGCGTGGTGGTCGTTCCATCGTCGTCGTATATGCTTCGTGATACAGTCGTCGCCTTGCCATTGTCCTCATACCGTTGTCAAGCCATTGCCGTCATTGCGTGGTCGTTATACAGCCGTCGTCACGCATTCGTTGTGATAATTCTTGTCGTACTGCCATAACCTTTTTTTTTATTTTTTAGGAACGATATCAACAGTCGTTCTCGGCGTTATACTTGCTTATAACTAACCGAACCTGCGCTTCTTGTCGTGTTCGGTGGCTTTGCTTTACAACTGTGTGCACCGGGACCTCAATCTGGCTGAATAAGTGAGAAGAGCTTCGTTTGGCAACTCGTTTATGAAACGGCGCAGTGTTACGGACTTGCGCCATAAAGAATGGGCCCAGGTGAATTTAATGACCTTTCAGTCTGACCGATTTAGATGGTGGGAACGTATTATTCGGCTTTATCTATAAATGTCATAACGCGCTACGAAAGCCAGCTCTTCGCGCAACATACTCTCTGCCATTGTCCGCTTCTCTCCTGAAAGAAAAAAGAAAAACGGCATTCGATTTGATATTCCTGGCCGGCATTTGTCCGTATATTCGTATGCGAACCGATTCGAATATTTGTCTATTTTGCAGCCTTAAACATAAACGCCCACCATGAATACATCTGTGACGCGCGCGACTCCGCTGCTCCGCGTTGCGTCTTGAATATTATTTTTTTTTCAGCTATCTCTGTCGTTGTGCCATACGAAGACAACGTTCTCACATTGTCTGCTTCTGTTTTCTTGGCTTTCAGTCTAAGTGTTAGAATAGCACGCGAGAACACGTACACACACACACACGCACAACAGAAAAAGAAGCAAGCTCGTATGGTATGCCTGCCAGACCCTTGCCCCTATACATTTACGTCGAGCTGTGTTCTCTTACTTTTGAAAGTAGCTCAGTTTGCATCAAATTGAAGCTCAAACACCTTTAATTTAATTTAATTATTGGGTTTTACGTGCCAAAACCACTTTCTGATTATGAGGCACGCCGTAGTGGGGGACACCGGAAATTTCGACCACCTGGGGGTTCTTTAACGTGCACCTAAATCTAAGTACACGGGTGTTTTCCCATTTCGCCCCCATCTAAATGCAGCCGCCGGGGCCGGGATTTGATCCCGCGACCTCGTGCTCAGCAGCCCAACACCATAGTCACTGAACAACCTCGGCGGGTTCTCAAACACGCTGTCGGTGCACTTGATGCTGAGGGCTTTTGAGCCACGTGGCAAACCGCTATAGGCTACTGGAACGGAGCGCCAGCGAAGACTCAAGATTTGTTCACACCATGTTTCAAGTTCTTGCCGTTGTGCGTCAACAACAACAACAACAAAAAAGTTTCAACACGCGGGATGCACTTTCACATTTCCCCACGTCGGCGCACAACCAAGTATTCCAACGTGCGACATCGATCTGCCTTAATTTATACATGCTCAACACCCTCTATAGCTATATATGGTCACCAAAGCTCACAGGGCTTTCAGGACATTATTCTTTTTATTTCTCTAATTTGTTTCTTCATAGTGGCTGCGTAGCTGACATATTGTATTGCAGCAGAAACTCGAAAATGAGAGAGAGAGATAGATAGATAGATAGATAAAGAGAGAGAGAGAGAGAGCAAGTAAATGTGAGTACATCCTTTCTAAACGCAGCGCTTGGTGACATCATCACACGATTTCGACAGTGAAGCTGTTCTCATCAGCTTGCCTTCTTTGTTTTTATTTTTTTTTTCAACACTTATTTTCCTTATCCTCTTCGTACAGGACTATTCGCATATGCGCGAATTGCGTGTATATACTGGACGTTGTATCGTCACTGGGAGCTTTTATATCGAAGGTCGCTGCATTAATTACTTGGAACCCACGTGCAGATAGAAGGAGCCTGGCAAAGCGTAACGCAATTTCTTGATACCACTACCTCGGTTTGCTCGTGCAGAAGAGGAGCTGGAGACGATGTCATAGAAAGCAAAGTATAGCTACAGACAGCGGTTACGATAGCTATGACGTAAGCGGGAGCCCTGTCGTCCAAATAGCGGGTCCGAACCGAGGAGGTTAACGAAAAACTGCTGGACTGGAAGTTCCAGTAGCTTTCTTCAAGGAAAGGTGAAACCAATGCTTAGCCTTCCTTCACCTTAAATAGAGCCTTGTCAAGCGATCTTAATTTACAGATTAACCCTTTACTGCACAATTTTTTGTTTCCTCAAAATATTTTTCATGGAGTTGTAGGGAAGGATAACTGTAGCTGTACTGCCATAGAAACTAATTTTAGCGAATTTCTGTGGTTCGAATTTACAGAAAAAGGGTATGTTGCGTATTTGCTACAACGTGCAAATAAAAAAGAAGTTGAAGGTGAAAGATAGAGTTTGTGCGATTCATATTCGGATGTTTATTTGCACGTGACAATCATTGGTGCACCTCTGATTTAGTGTGGAACAAAAAGAAGCAATTGTACTTGTTTGTGCACCGCAGGTGGTTCCCACGCTTCGTGCAGTACGTGGTTCAGATTCCCGTGCAGCCAGGAAGCAATATAGTGTTTTCGCGTTATTGTCAAAATTTAGAAGATAGAAGCACAGACGCAAGGCTGTGCCCGTGACACCGCAACACGGCAGCGTGCGGATGCTCCGCATCCTTTTGAAAAACAAAATCGAGCAGAATACATTTTGCACACATAGTGAATCGAAACGCATATACACTCGTGGTTGTGGTAACTCCTGGAAAGGTCACTGCGTTAGGTTAGGAGGAATTGCGTCAGGAGGAATTGCTCGGCCATAAAAGCGTTTGGGAGCTATTTCACTTTTCCGAAGAAACTAAACCTTGCACACGTTGTTGCATTTACGCAACATAGCAACGTTCCCTCGCCAAGAACAGAAGATTCCGAGATAACAATGTTTTCTTTAATCTACAGATTCAGGAGGATGTGTAGCTTAGCGTAAGAATTTTTTCCGGGCTTTGACTTATGGAGAAATACATTTACAAGTGGCAAAACTTATCCGTATCATTGCTCGTGGGCGCGCGCAGCCTCCACCACGTTTGTTTTGGTAGAAGATGCGAAGGACGAGTAGGGATGGCGGCACAAATAGGCGAGTTTTTTAGACGAATGTTGCGGAAATGCCACAACGTGTACAGGCAGCTTTAAACGGACTTTGCTTCTGTGTTTAACGCCGTTCATCGGAATGTTGCGTAAATGCAACAAGGTGCAGTAAAGGGTTAAGTGATTTTGACTCTGTCATTGTAATGCTAGGCTAATTAAAAAATAAAAGCTGGCTGTTCCCAGCGAAAATAATAATTTCTGCGGAATGTTGATGACGTTCTTCCTAATACAGTTTGCCAGGATATTCAGATTTCAAGTTAAAACCAGTAATAGAGAGAAACACCTAGATAAGTTTATTTCTGGTAAAATCAGCCGCGATTAACCAGGGAGGTTGATTAATTCGTGGGAAGTGCGCGAAAAGCGTCTTTCCACCACTTTATTTTATCGTTCATTTATAGTTTTATCGAGCCCCTTCTGTGTGGCTTCACCTTCGGGACATGGTTTCGACTCCAGCAGTTTTTTCTTTAACCTCCTTGGTCCGAACCTATGAGAACGCCGTTCGTGCCACGCTATTTACGCACGCTGCTGATACGACGTTTGTGGTCGTAAATACACGTACCGTTCTCAGCGAGAAAAATAAAAATAAAAATAAAAATAAAAAGCCGTAGACTTACGCTGAATCAAGCTAGTGGTCATTCGTTCGTTTGCCCAGCGCAGCGCAATTCCTTAACAACTATAAAGCAAAGGACACGCGAAAAACTACAACTGATCGTTTATTCAGGAAACATCCATTAGAGCGTACAAGCCCGAGCGCGAGCTTTTAGCGCGCGAGATTATGGAAGCTTATATTATGACTCAGCATGGTGAAAAAAATGCGTAAGCCAAGCTTCCGTAAAACTATAAGTTAGCGAAACGGCGCTTTTCGAACACGGGTGACGATTGTACTTGATGAGATGCTGTGAAGTGTCGTGCCAAATGCGTGAAGTACAGGCTCGTGCTCATAGTAGTGTTTTCTGAATAAAGCGGTCATTTGTTAGTCGGCGATTGCATTGTCGTTCATGCGACTTCTCTTTGGGGTTGTCTGTATAGCTTGCGTTGTGGAAGGGAAGGGAATAAACCACCTTACGAGCGCTTACATCGGCAGATCTGCCTCTTTGATCTATGAACGAAGTGTGCAAAAAGAGAGTTATTTATGTAAACGCAGAAAGGCTTGCCGGCATGGAAGTATTCGCCTACTTGCTTCTCTGCAAGGAGACAGGCGAGAGAAGGGCCTTATAGAAAAAGGAGGAGAAGAAAAAAATGTAAGAAAAACGAAAAAAGAAGAAAAAGAAAAGAACAACATAATTTGATCCCCTAATACATTTTTGTTATCTTCAGGGATGGTTACCTCAGCCTGACTTCTCTTAATTTCAATGCTGGCCGTTTATATGAGGTGCTTGCATTAGAAACCCAGCGACAGCTCGTGTAATGAAAGGCAGACAGTTCGTTCAAGGTAATCAAAGAGGAAATTGAGTGCTTGACATGGTATTGATGTAAAGGGCCAGGGATCTAGTACGCGCGTAAGTGCCAAATGACCTTGATAGATATTTGCCATATTTGTCTCGCATGTGACCCTTTAATCACTGTACGCGCTACATACAGTCTTGTAGAAAGTGTTCCATCAATTCCGCAGCGTCGCAGCTGTCTACACAGTGAATTGTAGTTCGGCCAAGATGATAGAGGAAACCGTGCGTGCGACGTTCAAGTCATGCCCAATAGTGCACTCGTACCATCGCGGTGGCCCAGTGGCTATGGCATTGCTCCGCCGAGCTCGAGGTTGCGGGTTCGATTGGGGCCACGACAGCCGCATTCCTATGGAAGGCCGAACGCAAAAACGCTCGTGCACCGTACAGTGGGTGCACGTTAAAGGACCGCAGGTGGTCAGAAATAATCCGCAGCCCCGCCCCCACTATACTGTGTGCCTCATAATCGGATCGTGGTTTAGGCACGAAAAAAAAAAAAGAAAAACACCCCCCGGAACTTACTTTTTATTAAAGAGCCCCGAATCCACTCGCTTGTCGTCTTGTAAGCTTTGATAGACGTTCAGGGTGAGTGAAGTAAGAAGCGCGCGAGAGCGCGGAAGAAGGCTAGCTGCTATAAATGTTGAACCTGAGATGAATAAATTAGTCTTCAGACGTGAAAGACAAACGGCAGTTTTATATTTCTTCTGATACGCGAAATAATTTGGCTCAAGCAGCTGTGCAACGACGCCGAGTCCAGAAGAATGATGTTCGAGCTCACGTGATCAAACCGGCGCGGCTCCACGGCCGGGCTAGATGAAGAAAGCGCACGCCTCCTACTCTAGCCTGGCCGTGGCTTCCCGCGTGGCCGAGAGCACACGTGACCCGCGCGCCGTAGTTTGGGGCGCCACCTGCAGCGGGTGTCAGGCCGAAGGACGTGGTGCTGGCCTCGCCACAAACAATGAACTGTTCAGTGGTTGTGTCGAGATGGCCGGTGGCTTCATGCGTGCTGTCTTTTCGCCTGGCCTAGTGCTGGAGGTTACGTAATCGGAGTTTTCTAGATGCGGCACATTTGAAGTGGTGAAACGAGTGGTAGCACGAAACGTTCGATTCGGCCATGCACGCTAGCGCTTAGACTGCCGGCGCTCTTCACCACGCCAGCGTCATGATAGCGAGTGATCGCGGTCATTGAGTGAGATCTGGACCGGCATGACGTGACAAATTCATTCCAATTATTTTCTTTCTCTCGTTTGATAGACATCTGAGCTGCGCTCCACCTGCATTCTGATTTCGATTGGCCGATCCTGGGCGGAGAATGATAATAAAGACATAAAATCGAGTGAAAGGAACAACTGCATTATACCGGCACTGTTCATGTTTGCCTGTGCGCGCACGACACCACGCTGGTTTTCTTAGTAAACTAACGTTGACTGCAACTTAAACGACTTATAAAACTACGAAACGTAAATTGTGCAAGAGTACAGTACTTTGAAATCGCTGTCAATGCTATGACTTCCGGGCGGAAATTTGACTGTATTTATTTATTTATTTTTTATTTATTTATTTATTTATTTATTTATTTATTTATTTATTTATTTATTTTTTATTTATTTATTTATTTATTTATTTATTTATTTGTTTATTTATTGTGTAGCGTACCATCTGGATGAATAGTCACACGCATGCTATCATCCGCAATACTCTCTTTAGTGGACATTGATCACTTTGGCCTTCATTGGTCTCCGGTATTGAGCGGCGTCTCCTTCCTACATTGCACGGGCCGATTCGGTGCAAGTGCTTGCGGGAGCTGCCGATGCGGTGCTTGAGATGAAAAGAAGGTTAACAACGACTTTGGTGAAAGCAGGACGATACCTTGAGCATTTATTGAGTCATGATATTAGGAACACCCACGCCAGTAAAAAAAGCAGTCACTTCGAGCGATGGCCGCCAGAGAGAGAGAAAGGCAGAGACAGAAGAAAGGGGAAAGGCAGGGAGATTAACCAGACGGGAAGATCCGGTTTACTACCCTACGTTGAGGAGAGAGGGGGTGACGAGAAAGTGGAGCGAGAGAAAATGAGCACGGATACACAATCACAGTCGGTCACTGTCACGGCATACTGTCACCGCACACCACAGTAGCACTTGTAGCACTGTAAACATCAATTCAGCCTACAGCCGCTTGTCCAATCTGTTGTCTTTAAAAACTACAACACAGCCCTCGTCGCCCTCTGTAGCGATGGATTGCGATGCGGACATTCTAACGTGAGTTCCTCTGCTAAAGGTCTTTGGTCAAAGCGCGTTATCAGGATTGTGAGCGATCGTCTCTGTACATTGTAGCGAGGACAGTCACAGAGAAGGTGTTGAAGAGTCTCCTCGCTACCACAGTCATCACACGAGCTGTGGTCGGCCCATCCGATTCGAAACGCAAAATACCTTGTAAAGGCCACTCCTAGCCATATTCAACAAAGCAGGGTATCGCGCCGGCCGAGTCCAGCTGGGATGCGAAGGCGGAGAGAAGAGTCTGTGTGGTGTAGCCGGTTGCTTTGAAAATTTCTTGTGTTCAATATTGAGAACAGGATATCCCGGGTGAGCACTCGAAGTTTTCTAGCGGAATCTGTCCTTGGTAACGGTACCGACTCCTTTTTGTCACCTTGAACAGGCGACTGTGCAGCGTTATCGGCGTGTTCGTTGCGCGCAGTGACTTGGAAGCCGCTTAAATGTCGCGTGGTGTCCTTTCTCAATCAACCTAGGTAGGAATTAGTTCTCCAATCTCGAATACCAGTCGTCGGTGTGGTCGGCGCCGCAGGAATGACAGCAAAGACTGCAGTTCTACTTTCGAGTCAGTGAATATTGCCCATCTTCAAAGTTGTTCTTGGCTGACGAGCTGCAAGTTCCCCAGCCGTCGGTGTCGTTGGGTGACACGTCTTGAAAGTGATGGTGGTGGCCTTCGCTGGGAAAAACACGGCCCCAGAGGAACGCTGGAAAGTTGCTGATCGATTAGGGTAAATGTGTACGTGGTCGGCGTACCTCTCGAACAAAATGGGCAGAGTTGGTTGCTTAAGAGCAGGGGATGACAGCTAAGATTTTTTTTTCTGATTCTGGGTACAGTGAGGTGCAATGCAGGTGAAGCCAAACACCATGGATGAATCGATGGTTTAGTTGCAGGGGTGAAGCCTGATGGTAGATGGGTGTAATAATCCGCAATCGTAATACACAGTGATGCCTGCGGCCTTTCTGACGGCAGTGTTGCAAGATGATGGGAACGGGCTCGGGAAAAGTGCCTAATGCGCACCCTCAGCATTTCCACAGTAGTGTGTGTCTGCATTGGTTGGTGCCGGGTGGTTGCAACGGTCGCCACCGTGGAGGCGCATTTTGGCAAACCAAGACGCACCCTGAAAGCCCGAGCTTGAATAGCCCGTAAGGAACGAAGGTTTATCCTGCAAGTGTTGGTCAGTACGGACCTACGTTATCTGCAAACATTCAGAAAAAGAGCCCGGTACAATTCCCACATGGCGTGCACTCCCCAAGTATTTCCACCCAGAAACTTGAAAAGCTGGCAGATTGCTGTCAGGCGCTGTTGCAAGTAGGTCACGTGCAGGCTCCATGAGAGATCTCTTTCAATGATTACGCCAGACCGTGACCAATATCCCAGGCTACTCTCGCAGATGGGGGCGTGTACTTATCTTCATGCACTTGGCTTTAGGTGCCCGTTAAAGAGCTCCACGTGGTCAAAACGAATTCGGAGCCTATACGCTACGGCGTTCCTCGTAGTCACATAAGCTTGCTCTAGAATACTAAAGTTATTAATTAATTAATTAATTTGTTAGTTAGTTAGCTAATGAATTAATCAATTAATTAATTATCAGGCGTACGTCTGGCAGCGGCGAGGAAAAAGTGTCGTTTTAATTGCGAGAATCAATTCTCTGTAGTGGGTACGGGAACTGGCTAAGGATCATCATCATCATTACCATCAACAGCATCGTCAATAGCTGATGGTTCGTAAAGTGCAAGTATAAAACATCCCTGCTACTTTCTAAATTAGCGATACCGAAGGTAATTAGTCATCAAGAATGCGTTATTTGTGGCAATATTCTCCTGCAAGCTGAGTCTGTTTTCTAAAGGGGTCATTTTATTTGATGCGTTTCATCCAGCCGTGCTCCTATCATTTACCTATAGTTCTTTCACAGGTTCCGGCCGTCTAGATATTTCTGGGCATTTAGACCCGGCTATAACGAACAGGCTTATGCGCTAAAAATAGTGGATAAATCAAGCAAGTTGAAATGCCCACACTCTCGTATAAGTAAGTTATACGAACTTTTGCAATGCGTTCGCTATAAAGGTTTGTTATCTTCATTAGAACAAAAAAGCAAGGAAGGAATCCTCTTATTGAAAGCAAAACTACGCATAGAATAGGTAGTGCCCCGAATTGCGCCTCGAAGTGTTTGTTAGCGGCACTGAGAACGGCGTTAGTCAGTAGAACGGCGTTAGTCAGGCAGTAGAATGACTAACGTCGTTAGTCATACTTATTTCGAACGACGTTAGACAGAGTGATTATTATGACAAATAGCGCATGGCTAATGGTGTACGTAGTATGACTAATGACGTATAGTAGAATAATCGAAGCAGCACATAGAAGCAACAGAGCAACACACGTGTAAGCGAATTGATATACGATCTCGCTTCAATACGTTCTCGATAAGTTTCTGGTATACTATTACGTCATACATCCAGTAAATGAGTTATTTTATACGAGTATCGGTTTCGTGTGCTTGGCATAAACAATAATGGGTTTTATCCGTGCTTGTTACGTTCGACTTCGAATGTGTTAGTCTGGCACTTAATTGGTAGACATCGTTGTCTCTAGTTATCAGGATCAATTTTATATTAACTTTCGTGTGCAGCTCTTGTCACTTCTTTTTGCTATGATCGATGGTTTTCAACGTACACCAGAGCAAGAGACGGGTATTTAGGGGCACCCTACTGGAGAGCTGCGGTTTAATGTTGACCATCCTAGTTTCTTTGATGTGCAAACGAAGCCGCGGTACACAATACAATACACCATACATTGTAATACAATATAGTTTATTCGCCCCCTTTTTTCACTCGCATCAATCTGCTGGTTAGCTTAAGCAAATAGCGCTTGTCGGCTGATCTAGCAGTTGATGGATACATCATCAGTTACAAAGGCTCAAAGATACGCAACACAAAGATCAGATAGCAGGATCTCGACCTGCGCGATGGAAAAAAGATCAACGGATCACCCAGCTAAAGCTACACAGCAATATCCTCCTTGCATTGTTTCTAAGCACCACTTTCTTGTCTTTTTCACCAGTGCCTTTCTTTTTTCAATACCGCATAGACCTTCACTGAGAACATTAAATACCGCTGGGACATAATACTTCCTAGTTTTCTTTTTACCGTAGCTTGTGAAAACTTTTGGCTTACCGTATCTTTCTGTTTTTCTCAGTGTCCCAACTGTGTGGGCAACTACCCTGAAATCCCTTGCGAAATAGTGCCGCAGAACCACTGAAAAGCGAAACTTTTCTCTTACCTTGAATATGCCTAGTTTAGAGCTCTTTTCTTTTGCAGAAGCCGTCTGTAAGACTTTTCCATAATATACTATTTACTATTCGTTTGATAAGCGTATTAATCGTTTGCATTTTGTATTCTGAGCCTGGGCCATATAAAGTTACTCCACAGCGCAAAACAGACTCCACTAATGCTTTATATATTGTAATTCTTAAAGTGAGAGGACATTTCCCACGCAAGTTGTAAATTTAAGCCGCCATACTTCGTAACCTTTTGCGCAAGTGTTCCGCATAATCATTCCAAGTTAGGTGTTCGTCCACAAAAAGGCCTGAATATTTTACCATGGAATCAGTGTGCAGGGGCATACATTCACAAGTACCGCAGGTAGATGCGTTCAAGTATAAGGGTCGGTAGAGGTTTACATGTTTATGTCGATTTGCAAAGCATAAGAATTTGGTTTTATGAGGACTGACAAAAATACAATTTCGCTCAAATCGCTATATGATTTTATGTATATTTCCTTGAAGGCGTGTGCATTCTCTGTCATATTGCGCGGTATCTAGAAAAAGCGCGGTGTCATCGGCATATAGGAATATCTTGAAATTCAGCTGTGAAATGCCCAGATCTAACGTAAATGTTTAAAAGTACTGGTCCCAAAGTGCTACCTACCGGTATACCGTATTTTATTACCTTATAGCTACTGTATTCATTCTCAATTCTAACGCACTGTAATCGATTGGAAAAGTAGTTAGTAAATAATCTGTTAAACGGTCCTCTAAAGCTTAAACTATTAAGCATGCTTATCATTAGAGCATGGTCTACATTATCGAATGCCTTCGTCAGGTCCATGAAACATGCTAACGCGACACGGTTGTTTTCAATCAGAATCGGAAAATTCTTTCAGGCGTGCGACTGCGGTCCCGTTTTTTGTGAAACCAAATTGAGCTGTATCATACGGAGAAAATTTCTAACAAAACGACTGCATCCTATACGCAATACCTTTTTTCCATTATTTGCGCTATAGTGCACAAAATTTTCATGGGTTTATAGTTGGTATAGTCGTCTTTTTTACCGCTTTTGTAAACTGCCCTTATGATCGATATATTTAGCTCTTGAGGTATAACGCCCCTGTCAAGTATGCGGTTTAATACATTTCGCATTACATCTTTCAGCTCTTTGAAATGAATGTATAAATCTCGAAAACGCACTTTATATATTTCCGGCGGTTTAATCAGTTACATCGACCGCGTGATGTCCCAAAGATCCGTTTCACTTGTAGGTGGTAGAAAGGCCGTGTGTGCGCATGCGCGAAATGGTTTGTACACGTCCGAGTTGCTTTCAATACTTTTTCTCAGGGCTGCCGCAGCTGTTATCAATGTATTGTTAAACTTATCGCATATTGCCTGCACACTTTGGTTGAGAAAGTTCTTTTTGGCCATATCCTCAATTCTGACGTGTTTTGATCTGCCCATTAGTTCATTTGCTATTTTCTATGTCATTCTCCCGCCGCATCTGCTCACTGTAAATTGATGATCGCCTTTTAGCCTGTCGTACTTTTGGGGTCACCAGATTTCGTAATATACGAAACTCTCGCCTTTTTTCGTCATCTCCTCGCTCGGTTATATACACCTTGAAACATTTCCACGAGTTTATTGTATGTTTTTAAATAGTCGAGGGCTAATAGAGACGTCCAGTTAGTATTCTTGGCCGATTCATCAACTTTTTGGTTGTCTAAGAAGTCGCGTTTGGCGCAGTTACCCTCTCCTTCGGCATATTTCTCTGAGAAGATGACAGCAGCTAAAAATAGGGTCTGCAAGTTTCAGATTGATCACGTCTGACCTATATGACTGTTTTTCCAGCCTAAATACAATGTGGCCATTGCATGTCTTCGTGTTTTTGTTTTTGTTTTCGTGAAGGTTTTTGTATTCCTCCCCCTCCAAGACGTACGTTTCGAAATCAGCTTATTCTTCCCTACTGAATACTGACTGGTATTTCCTCGGGTTTAACCATTTTCATATGCTGCCGTTGTCAATTTGTCGCTCTGTTTGGCTGGACATCGTTATTTCGCCTCTTGGATGCCGTTTCCTTGTCGGAATGCCTGTGTCTTCTCCTTATCTCGCTCCTGCAGGTCATATAATTGTGTTGTAACGTTGATATTTCCACTTCCTTAACACAGTATGTGCACGTTACAATGAACAGGCATGTCGTGAGATAATGATTATAGTGACAGGAAATACTGGTCCAGATTACACTGACATAGGCGTCCATGTATATTTTTTTTGGTCGCTGATATAATGGAGACGTATTTGCTTTCCGTAAAGAAAAAAAATAACATATCCATTCAATGTTTAAATACTGTCTAGATTTTTTGTTCCATGAGGTTCTGTTGAAATTTACTTCGCGCGAGTTACCCTCCGAACCACCGCGCCGTTCAAGTTGAGGTCCTAAGACACGGTAACGGGACGAGCTGCGTTGCCGACAATGTACCCTTGTTTCCCTTAGGTAAAATCTTTGAGCCTCTTTCCCCTCTCTATTTTGCCAAGTACTCCAATTTCGCTTCGTCGCTTTCATTCTTTGAAAGTTGAGTACATGTTGTCACCCACGGAAAGAACGTTTTTCGTGGTGCTTCTTTTGCGCGCACCTCCTCCTACTCTCCATCATCCTCTTATACGGGGACGAGCTTATGTGCCGAACACTGACGAAGCCTCTGCCACTTCGAAGTTTTCGGTTTCGCCAAGCCATCTATCTAGAAACCTTCATCATCGATTTCACATCTGTTTCCTTGATCAGTCTAACTTTGGATTTTTCAGCGGCGTTGTATTCTTTATTCTAAGGCATTTTCAGTGCCACCGCCCTTACGATATGTCCCCAAGTTCTCGCATGGTCGATAAAAAAAATGTTGACGTTTGTTTAGGGCCTCTCTGCACTCAACATTGGATCGAAGGTTGTACCGATACGTAGTAGACCTCGCAAGCCCAAATATAAATTGTTATCGTCCAATACTTAGCCGATGCCGCAGTCTGGTGCGTATATGTGAAATGAAAATGAACATTTGGAAGTGGCGCCATGCCCGGCGTTATTCTTCCATATGTCAGTTCTTTCGGGTGCT